>NC_081570.1:59508147-59796552 GCF_022355385.1 Mustela nigripes | reverse complement strand
TATATATATATATACAAAATACAAATATATATATGCAAAATACAAAGTATTTTGTATATATATATAAATAAATTGTGTTTATTACCTTTAAATTCTGGATATTATTTTATTGGGCAAACATTTCACAATTCATTTGTGTACTTTACTTTAGGAAAGTGTTCGAGTTGTTCCCAGTTTTTTGTCCTCGCCAACAAAGATACCATAGTAATTACCTATATATATATATTCTAGTCCACAAGTACATTGGGCAGAATTTTAACTACTGTGAATTCTGCCCATTGGTGATACTCTCGTAAGTATGTTATATTACTTGGTAAAAGGGCTTTGCAGATGTAATTAGGGCTACTAATCAGCTGAACTTAAGTTAGGAAGAATATCCTGCATTACGTGGGTGGGCTCACCCACAACCATCAAATCAGAGCTCTTTCTCTGCTAGTAGCAGAAAAGGAAGTCAGAGATTTGAAGCACAGGAATATTCAATGTGTTGTTGTTGGTTTGAAGATGAAATGGCAAGAAAATTGGGAGCTTAGTCATACAACTCCAAGTAAGAAAATTCTGTCAGCAATTTTAAAAGGTGTGGAAATGGGATCTTAATCAAAGCTTCCAGATCAAAGCTCAGCACAGCTGATAATGTGTTTTTGGTATTGTGAGGCCCTGCCCAGTTGTGTCACATGGTGACACTCTCATGAGATCAAGCCCTACACTGGGCTCTGCGCTCAGCATGGAACCTGCTTAAATTCTCCCTTTCCCTCCCCCTCTGTTCCTCCCTCTGTTCACACAGTTGCCTGCTCTCTTTCTTTCTCTGTAAATAAAATTTAAAAAGAATAGTTATTATTTCTTTTAAAAAATAAATTATAAATAAATGATTATAAAAAGGAGAATAAGATATAAAGTAGGAGGGAAAATCTGGTAAGTATAAAATAATGAAAACTCATATTGCAGTATAATAATGCAAAAACTGATAGTTAATACATTTGTGAAAATATAACTTTGGAACAAAAATTATAAGATAAGAATAAGTGACTCTTAATCTCACAAAACAAACTGAGGGTTGCCGGGGGCAGGGGGTTTGGGAGAAGGGGGTGGGATTATGGACATTGGGGAGGGTATGTGATTTGGTGAGTGCTGTGAATTGTGTAAACCTGGTGATTCACAGACCTGTACCCCTGGGGATAAAAATATATGTTATCAAAAATAAAAAATTAAAAAAAAAAAGAATTATTTGCAGTGACAAGTTTATGAAAAATTATATTTGAAAAGTTCACTGCAAAGATAGGTTTGTTAGAATTCAAACCGCATGATATCAATAAGTTGTCAACATTACCTAAAAAGCAGCAGATACCTAACTCAAGCATTTTCATTAATGATGCAGGAGAAAGAACTATCTAGACATTTTAATAGCAGAAAGTATATATCAGCAGATTGCCGAAGTGTGATTGGAGAGTGAAGTCGGAAAATGGAAGATGTGGGATCATATTTGATATAACTAGAAATCAGGGTGTTTTTGTAAGAGAAGTTGGTATTAAAGAAGAGCTTTGTCCACAATGTTGCATGGTTTAGATGGACTAGACAATATATTGGAGGCAAGGGCATCATTAAGTTCTTGGCATTTAATTCAACCACAAGTGAAATAAGAGTAAATTTAAGTTATGATAGTTGGAATATAGATATCTCAAGAATCATCTGCAAAGGACTTGATGATGAATTGAATATAAGGATGGAAAAAGGGAAATGCTAAGCTTGTTATGAATATTCATAAGAGTAAGGATGGTTTAAAGATTTGGAAAATTCTTTATCCTAAACTTGTAATTTTCTGAAAAGATCAGGTCATTCCCTACTATGTTCCACACAAAGTAATCTTGACAGCTTTTGTGCAAGAATAATTTCACTGATTATCTAAACATATCTTTAAATTTTCCCTTTTATCTCCTCATTTTATCGTCTGCAGGATTTCCATTTGAACCTCATTCTAGATTGAGTTTAGAATTTGTTTTCTTTAGTATAGTTTTCTATGCTAATATAGAATTATTCTGAGAAATTGTTCATACTCCATTCTTTCTGCCTTCATGATTGGGCAGCTCATATTCCAATCTGATGGTGGCCACATAGTTTATGCTAACAAAGATTGCTTTTTGCTGCATGAACACTGGGTATGTGATTTAAATCCATAATTTCCCCGAGACTACTTTAATTGGTTAAACCTATACTGAATTGTCAGCTAAGCTAAAATTAAGCTAAAACTTACTTATTTTGTTTTAGCATGCTTGATAATATTAAAAAAATTATTTCTTTTCTATTTCTCTGCCTTATATATTCTATTTGGTGCAATAATGTATTTTTTAATCAGCTTCTGTCCATCATTAATACAATGCAAAATCACTGGACCATAGCATTGCATATTTACACGTGAGAAGCCAAAACTTCATATTTTGTCATAAAAAATAATATTATTATTAAAAAATAATATAAAATACTCTATTCTTGAATTTGTTCTGTCATTTAACCTTTCCTCTTAAGGAATTTTGGCATTTTAACACACTATGGTATTTTCACAAACTGGGTTTCAAATACACAAAATAATTATAGCCCAAAACTATGCACACTTTAAAATGTCCCTTGAATTTGGGGGTGAAGGGTTATTTGTTCAAAAATATTCTCATACTTACTTTAAAAATTCTCAGTTTGGCATGTTATGGTTCATTATTTATTTATAAAATTTCTCAAACTTTTATGAAAATATAAGATAAACTTTATATAGTTAAAAAAACAAGAAGGGAGTATATAGCTTATGTATAATAAGTCACTCAATGATATTTAACTCTAATGCTGGGCTGCAAGCTCTTAAGAGAACACTATTGTCTGTATTATATAATATATAAACATATTTTTTATTATGCACCACTGTGTCCACAAAACATAACACTGAACCTCTACTGTATACATATTTGTTAAATGAGTATGTGGGTGAAGCATCAGTGATTCCAACAAACACATGACAGTCATTCCTGAGGCCAGGTGTCCTAATATGAAAATTAAAATACACTCATAAATTATTACAATAAGCATATTTCTATAATCTTTAGAATGTGGCATACATAAGCAAGTTTTGTTACTTAGGCTATAACTATATCTCTTTTTTTAAAAAATACTCATTTGACAGAAAGATAGAGAGTACAGGGAGGGTAGAATGGCTGAGGGAGGAGAAGCAGGCTCAGCAGGGAGACTGATGTGGGGCTCCATCCCAGGACTCTGGGATCAGGACTTGAGCTGAAGGAAGATGCTTAACCAACTGAGCCACACAGGCACCCCAAAACTATACCTCTTCTGCTGGAGAATAGTTTGGTAGTTCATCCCTATTAAAGCATATGTTCAAGTAATTTAATTCTATTAGAATTGAAAGGATACAAAACAATGGCTTTGAAACATTACTGCAAGAGTACAATAAAACCTGAAAGAAGTTATTTTAAAAGACAGTAGACTAAACAAAGGATAGACTATATTGATAATCCTCGCAATTGAGACTATTAAATAAAAGTTACTGCCACAGATAAATGTTTGAATTGTTAGAATTCAAAAGGATTTGCAATATAATTTTAAAAAAAAAGAATAGCAGGGAAATTTCTCTTAGATTCTATATGTCTTCAGTAAATCTTTAAAAATGGTATTCATCAGAAAAACAAATGAACCTTGAACCTTACTGGAAACAACACACTAGAAAATCAGTTAGAAATGGATTCTAGAATTAAGGTAAAGGTAATAGAATAAAACATCTAGAAATTATTATAGTATAAAATCTTCATACTTTGAAATTGGCACAAATTTCTTAAACAGGACATAAAAAATCACCGATCATAAAGAAAAAGATTGTTGGGCTGGATTTTATGAGATTTGAAGATCTTTGTTTATTAAAAGATACTTTTAAGAAATTCAAAAGACAAATCCCAAAAAAGGAGAAAATGTTTGTCATACATATGGCCATCGGAGAATTTTATTCAATAAATCCTACAAACTAATGAGCAAACAACAAACTTTAAAAAAAAAAAAAAAGAGTGAAAAACTAGAGCAGGTTTTTCACAAAAGATATCCAAGTGACCAATAAGCATATGTAAAAGTGCTTGGTATTATGAATCATTAGGAAACACAAATTAAAACCACAATGAGATACCGCTACATATCCACCAGAATGGTTACAACTTAAATTCACAATCCCAATTTGAGACACTTAAATAGATCAACAATGGTCTCATACATTTTTAATGGTGCTATAAATCAGAATAAGTGTATAAAACTGTTAATAATAACTTCTATAACTAAATATTTGCATACCCCAAATCAGGCAATTTACATGCAGCATAGACATGTATAAGAATATTCATTAAGCACAATTCACAGTATCTAAAAACTGGAAATAATGACCATCCATAATATCATAAGAAATACATGTTATATAATACACTCATGTAATAAACTACTATAGAGCCATGAAATAGAAAAAAACTACTATTCTAAGCAATAATATACACATCTCATAGACTCAGCAAAAGAACCCCCCCAAAATAGCATATCCTACATGCTTTCATGTGTGAAAAGCACAAAATCAGTTGAAATTTATCTATGGTGATATAAATCAGAATACAGCACCCTGAAGGTTTGTAATGATTGCAGAACAGAAACAGGAGAGGCATCTGAGGTGCTGGTAATGTTCTATCCTTGATGTTGGCACTGGTTACCCTGGTGTTTTCACTTCATAAAAAATCACCAGCCTGCAAACTGGAGATTTACGACCTTATTATACATAATTGGCACTTTAATAAAAACTTTCCCAAAATTATTTAATAAATAACACAATACAAAAATATCATATTCAAGTATCTATAATCACTTTTCTTAACTAGATCAAACCACTTTGTAAAAGGGTGATACACCATTCAGTCTAATAATTTGTGTCCAAATATCCAGTTATATTAACCAAGATTGATGCTATATTTTGGAGTAGTCAGTTACAGTTCATAAATCAATTTGCAAAACTTCACCTTCTTAATTTTCCCTTCTTGGTTATAATATTACAAGATTTATAATCCAAATTAGTCCATTCCCTTTCAATTTTATGTAAGGAAAGTAAAAATTTAATAGAGATCCAAATAGTTTTGATTCAATATTTATCTTGTGAGTTGATTTATTTTTAAAGAAAGAAAAATTTTATTAACTACAAATCCAATCTTTTGCACCTACTTATATAAGTTTGTATTTGAAGTTTACATGCCCCATTATATGGTGGTAGTAGTAGTAGTACTAGTAGTAGTAGTAGAAATAATAATAATAATAATAATAAATATAATAAAATAAGAGGATTTATTATGAACCATGCATCATGGTAAACACTTCATCTCATTTTAAAATTACAACACTCTATTACACAGTGTTATTATTTTGTCCTATTTATATTAAGGAAACTGAGTCTTGAAGAAAATAGGAGCCTTGCCCAGGATGAAACATCTGCCAGCTGTTAGTGCTTGGGTTCAAATCCAGGCTGTCACTGCAGAAGCACAGGCACATAACCATTTAGCTCAATGCTCAGAAACTAGTTCTTAGAGGTGTCAGACTTACTTAATTCCAGAGGTGGTAGCAGTTAAAGATCAATTGCAGCATCTTGATGCTGTCTTTGCATAGCTTTCTCCTTATTTACTTAAGTGGTCTCAATTTGTTTCTTATGCATTTAAGTGCTCAATTATGGTAATGTTATTCCCAAGAGATTTGCTCTTCCCTCTCTCTGCTTTTTGTTTACAGGCTCCCAGAGGCTTTCCTTATGGAAATATGTACAAAACTTTTCTTCCTAATGAATTTATCATACTAAAATTTTGAGGGCCGTGTTCTCTGGTATTCCTTTTTTATTGTAGAGACATTCAGATATGGACATGTCCCCATTTTTGAAAATGTAATGGTTCTTTTACAGAATGCTCATTAATTGATGCACCTGGTTTCGGGGAGGTATTGCTAGTGCTTTTGACATATACTGATGGTTTTCACTTTGCTCCTGCAGATGTTGCTGTAACCTAGTTATGTCTTTTAAGCAACATATGTCATCAGTATTTAGAAAACTGTATTACCATTTAAGAAGTATTTAGTTTCTAAGGTCTCAGAATGAGAAGATTTATGCAATGTTTTCTTCCTATAGTTTAGGCTGATAGTGTTTGAATCACAAAACAGATTTAAAATGCTGAAGGTATTACCCACTGAAGAGTTAGTGTTAGCCTTGGGTGTTTTGATTGCTGGTGTGTTTACATATCAAACATGTGCAATCTACTCAGTGATAATATCACTCTTACCTTTCACAAGAGTGTAGTGCTAGAAATAGAGATGCCACATATGGGAAGAGCAAAGAAACCGTTATCTCTTTACTCTACAAGTAAAGCAGTGAACATGGAATATCACCAGTTGCAAAATAGAAAATGATTGCACATCTGGTTATATTTCAGACATTCTATCCCACTTCCCATTCCCACTGTCACCTCACCCTGCATCAGTTGCCAAAAGTGTTTGTGCGTCTTTTTTTTATTTTTTTAAATAGGAGGCAATTCAATTCTTATTGTTAAAGCTATCTTTTAAGCATTCTTATGTTTCACATCTTTGTTCTGCCTCCATAGCTAGAATACACATCCTCAAAGATGGAAATTATATACTTTTGTATCTCTCCACAGTTTCTAATTTAGTCTAGTTTACTCACACAGTGGATGATATTAACAAGAATGTGCCTTAATTAACATGGTAGGTGCATAATATGCCCTCATCTGAGATCCTGTGTAGTGAGCACAGCTGTGCCTTCTCCTTTCTTGCTTTAAAGCACTTTCATTTCTCATCTCCTTGAATATTAGAGAGTCACATACTTCAACTGATGCCCCAGCCAAGCAGTCTACATGGGAGAATGAAGTATCCCAACAGATAAGTGACTCACAGTTCTGGAGAATAGAGAGTCAATTAGTATCAGAAATCTGGGCAGCAAAGAAATTGCACCCAGTTTGTCTTGTGGCAGGTGGCAGGGACTTAAACTCTGGGTTAGGTCCTGAATAGTAAAGGAAGGTGAGAATTGGGGGAAAGAGGAGCATAAAGAGGAAAATAATATTTCAGTGATAAAAAGACAAAACATTAAGGCATATTAAACATTGAAGTGAGCAAAGAGATTGTGACTAGAAGATTAAGATCCTAAGGGGGCAAAGGAATTTAGTAGAGGGAAAAGTGACAGAACCTCAGTTATCAGGATAGGGTACCAGCTGAGAATCCAATCACAATTGAATCAAATACCCTGACTTTAGTAGATAAGTGCCTGCATAGACCCTCAAATATCTCACAAATAAGAATCACGTCAGGTCATTGAAGCAGAAGATCAATAAGGAAACAATTGCTTTGGATGATACACTGGATCAGATGGACTTAATATATTATATTTATTAATAATATTATGTCATTATTATATTACATATATAATTATTATATATAATATGTAACATATAATATATTATATGTATTATATATATTGTATGTATATTATATTATGTGTATGTGTTATTAGATTATCAATAATATATTAATAAATATATTGTTATTATAACAAATATATATAACAGATATATTCAGAGCATTTCATCCTAAAGCAGCAGAATACACATTCTTTTTGAGTGCACTTGGGATATGCTTCAGAATAGATCACATCCTAGGTCAAAAATCAGACCTCAACTGTACAAAAAGATAGATTATACCATGTATATTTAGACCATAGGGCTATGAAACTTGAAATCAACCACAAGAAAAAAATTTAGAAAAACCACAAATACATAGAGGTTAAAGAACATCCTACTAAGGAATGAGTGGGTTAACCAGGAAATTAAAGAAGAAATAAAAAAAAATACATGGAAGCAAGTGAAAATGAACAGGACACCCAAATTCTGGGGACACAACAAAGATAGACATAAGAGGGAAATATATAGTAATACAGGCCTTCCTCAGGAGCAAGAAAAATCTCAAATACATAAACTAACTTTATACCTAAGGGAGCTAGAAAAAGAACAAATAAAGCCTAAAAACCAAAAGAAGAAGGGAAACAATTAAGATTAGAGCAGAAACCACTGACACAGAAATAAAAAAAAAACAAAGAACAGTAGAACAGAGCAACGAAACTAAGAGCTTGTTCTTTGAAAGAATTAACAAAATTTATAAACCCCTAACCAGACATACCAAAAAGACAGAGAGAGAGAGAGAAAGAACCCAAATAAAATCATGAATGAAAGAGGAGCTATCATAACCAGCACCAAAGAAATAAAGACAATTATAACAGAATATTATGAGCAATTATATGCCAACAATTTGGGCAATCTGGAAGAAATGGATAAAATCCTACAAACATGTAAACTTCCAAAACTGAAACAGGAAGAAATAGAAAATTTGAACATACCCATATCTAGCAAAAAATTGAATCCATAATTGAAAATCTCCCAACAAACAAGAGTCTAGAGCTGGATGGCTTCCCAAGAGATTTCTACTAAACATTTAAAGAAGAATTAACACCTAATCTTTGGAAACTTTCCCAGAAAAAAATAAGAATTAAAAAGAAACAAAAACCTTCCAAATTCATTCCATGAGGCCAGCATTACCTTGATTCCAAAACCAAACACTCCACTAAAAAGAATTACAGACCAATATCCCTTATGAATATGGATGCAAACATTTTTAAGATACAAGCTAATTGAATCCAATAGCATATTAAAAGGATTATTCACCATGATCAAGTGGGATTTATTTCTGGGTTGACAGGGTAGTTCAATATCCACAAATCAATCAACATGATATACCACATTAATAAAAGGAAGAATAAGAATCATAGAAACCTCTAAATAGATGCAGAAAAAGCATTTGGCAAAATACAGCATCCTTTCTTGATAGAAAGAATGTAGGGATAGAAGGAACATACTGCAACACTAGAAAGGCCATATACAACAGACCCACAGCTATTATAATCTTCTATGGAAAAAATCTGAGAGCTTTTCCCAAAGTTCAGGAACATGATGGGGATGTTCTCTCTAACCACTCTTGTTTTACATAGTACTGGAAGTCCTAACCTCAGCAATCAGACAACAAAAAGAAATAAAAAGCATCCAATTCATCTAGGAAGAAATCAAACTTTCATCTTCCCAGATGACATAATACTTTATATAGAAAATCCAAAAATCCAACAAAAATTGGTAGAACTGAGACAGGAATTCAGCAATGTCATAAGATATAAAATCAGTGTACAGAAATATGTTGCATTTCTCTACCTCAATAATAAAGCAGCTGAAAGAGAAATCAAGGACTCGGTCCCATTTACAATTGCACTAAAACCCATAAGATACCTAGGAATAAACCTAACCAAAGAGATAAAAGATCTGTATTCTGAAAACAATACAACACTTAGAAAAGAAATTGAAGAAGACACAAAGAAATGGAAAAACATTCCATATTCATGGATTGGAAGAACAAATATTGTTAAAATGTCTATAATACCCTAAACAATCTACACATTGAATGCAATCCCTTTCAAAATAACACCAGCATCTTTCACAGAGCTAGAGCAAACATTTCTAAAATTTGTATGGAACCAGAAAAGACTGAATAGCCAAAGTAATGTTAAGAAAGAAAACCTAAGCTGGAAGCATCACAATTCTGAACTTTAAGCTTATTACAAAGCTAAAATCATCAAGACAGTATGGTACTGGCATAAAAAACAGACTCAGATTAATGGCATAGGATAGAGAACCCAGAAATGGACCCTCTATGGTCAGCTAATCTGAGACAAGGAAGGAAAAGGACAGTCTTTTCTTTTCTTTTTCTTTTTTTTTTTTTTTAAGATTTTATTTATTTGTCAGGGAGAGAGAGAGTACACACAAGCAGGCAGAGTGGCAGGCAGAGGCAGAGAGAGACGTAGGCTCCTCATGACCTGAGCCAAAGGCAGCAGCTTAACCAGCTGAGCCACCCAGGTGTCCCTGAATTATAGTATTTGTTACTTTCCTCACTATCATTTAACTTCATTTAAATCATTAATCCCTTTGTGTATGTGTGAATTCAGAATATAACCACATAACAGTGATGTTAAAAAAAAAAAAAAACACTCAAATGGTGTATGTTCACCCAAAGACTTATACATGAATGTTCGCAGCAGCTTTTTATTATTATTATTATTTTATTTCTTTTCAGTGTAACAGAATTCATTGTTTTTTGCACCACACCCAGTGCTCCACGCAATACGTGCCCTCCATAATACCCACCACCTGGCTCTCCCAACCTTCCACCCCCCACACCCCTTCAAAACCCTCAGGAACAAATGGTGTTGGGAAAATTGAACAGCAATATGCAGAACAATGAAACTGGATCACTTTCTGACACGATAGACAAAAGTACATTCAAACTCACATAAGACCTAAATGTGAGACAGGAAACCATCAAAATCCTAAGGGAGAATACAGTCAGTAATCTATCTGACCTCGCCTGGCACCTTCTCACTAGTCATGTCTCCAGAGGCAAGAAAAACAAAAGCAAAAATGAACTATTGGGACTTCATCAAGATAAAAAGCTTCTGAATAGTGATGGAAACAAACAAAAAAACTAAAAAGCAGCTTATCAAATGGGAAAAAACATTAGGAAATGACATATCAGACAGAGGGTTAGTATCCAAATTCCATAAAGAACTTATCAAACTCAACACCCCAAAATAAATAATCCAGTTAAGAAATGGGCAGAAGATATGAACAGACAGTTCACCAAAGACGACAATGGCAAACAGACTCAAGAAAAAAATGCTCAACATCACTCATCATCAGGGAAATACAAATCAAACCAAAACCACAATGAGATATCACCTCACACCTGTCAGAGTGGCTAAAATTAACAAGTCACGAAACAACAGATGTTGGTGAGGATGTGAAGAAAGGGAAATCCTTTAACAGTTGATGGGAATGGTGCAAACTGGTGTAGCCACTCTGTGAAACATTATGGAGGTTCTTCAGAAAGTTTTAAATAGAGCTACTTTGTGACCCAGCAACTGCACTGCTACATATTTATCCAGGATACAAAATTATGGATTCAAAGGGACTCATGCACCCTGATGTTTATAACAGCATTATCCACAAAAGCCAAATTATGAAAAGAGCCCAATGTCCATCCACTGATGAATGAATAAAGCAGAAGTGGGGTGTGTGTGTGTGTGTGTGTGTGTATGTATGTGTGTGTGAGGAATATTACTCAGCCACCAAAATGAAATGAAATCTTGTCATTTGCAGTGATGTGGTTGGAGCTAGAGAGAATTATGGTAACTGACATAAATCAGTCAGAGAAAAAAAAAATACCATAAAATTTTACTCATATGTGGAATTAAGAAACAAAGAAGATGAACATAGGGGAAGAGAAGGAAAAATAAAATAAGATAAAAACAGAGAGAGGGGTTCCTGGGTGGCTCAGTGGGTTAAAGCTTTTCCCTTCGGCTCAGGTCATGGTCTCAGGGTCCTCAGATCGAACCCCACATCCGGCTCTCTGCTCAGGAGGGAGCCTGCTCTCTCCCACTTCACCTGCCTCTCTGCCTACTTGTGATCTCCGTCTGTTGAGTAAATAAATAAAATCTTAAAAAACAAAAAACAGAGAGTCACCATAAAAGATTCTTGGCAATAAAAAACAACCTGAGGGTTGCTAGAGCGGAGGTGGATGAGAGGATGGGCTAAATGGGTGATGGGCATTAAGGAGGGCACTTACTGTGATGAGCACTGGGTATTACATGAAAGTGACCAATCACCAAATTCTACTCCTGAAACTAATACTACCCTATAGGTTAACCACTTTGAATTTAAGTAATATCTTGGAAGAAAAAGGAAATACTACAAAAATGAAGCAAAACAAAACACAAGAATCAGGGCAGTCAGCTCAATGGGGCAGGGCTGAACCTACATGGTTAAGTCCAAGTGATTCTAGCTCTAGAGAAATTTACTCAGGGTCTGGGAACATGTCCGTGCTGAAAGAAAAGAAAATTATTTTTATTTTTTTTCACAAGGATATTTTATTTTCCAAAGTTACTTAAGTTCCAGGAAGAAAAATCTTAGGCTTAGAGAAAGACAAAGTTTAGAAATTGTCTATGGGTTTACTTTATCTTGAACAGCAATCTCATTATTTGGCTAGATGAAAGGTTGTTGTAATATTTCTTATCCATTGACATATTTATCTGGGGCTGATTTTAAAGTCAGGGTGAATTCCACGCAGTACTTTATGCCCAGAATTTTTAATATTTCCTCACTATTTTCACTTTCATCCTTAAATACTGATGGTTCATCTTACTTATATATCCATCACCATACAATAATTTGCTAAGGAGTGGTGGTAATCTCAAATGTAAATAGTGTGGTATATTAAGGTTTTCATAATTCCTGGGGGCTAGATACTCTACAATTCTAAGGACTTTGCTCTGAAGCCCATTTATGCAACATCCCCTACAAAATTTGGCTTTTAACAACTTCAACTTTTTGACCACAAGTTTAAACAAATATTCTTGATCTAACACGTACTGGAATGTGAGATGCCTATTTCATAAAATGCTTCACACTTGATGACTGAAAGACTAGTGTAATTAATGATGTTGATTAATTTATAACATTTAATTATATCAATAACCATAATCTAATTCTTGCTTTATTATTTCTATTATTAGATAATAATTGGCAATAACTTAACAGGTATAATATTTCATATTTCTGTTACAAGTTTAATTAACTGACAGGTCTGTACCTCCCAATCTCACTAAATAAAACAAACAAGAACATGGCCTTATGGAGTAGTGTCAGAACTGTTGTTGTTGATGAACAACACTCTTAAGCTTATTGTCACATTCAATTAATTTCTAAATTACACCAAATTGTTTGAAAAATAATAGAAATTTAATAAATGATTCTATCCTAATTAACAAAAATATATTCTGAAGTACCCTTACTGAATACATTTTTGTGGTCTGCATCAGCAATTCATAATGAGTTTATTAGCATAAATGTAATACATGCCACACTGTGAATATTGTAAATCCTATGTAAGTTTTACATCAAATTAATAAATACTATAATTCTAAACAATGCCATGCACCAAATTTAAATGATTGTGTGATTTTGAATAAATATTAAATGTGTATCTATCAAAACAGTGTCCTTTCTTGATGGGATTGCAAGAAATTGGAACATCCCCAGGAAAATTTTAATCATCTCTACATGCACTGATGCCAGGTGAGAAAGATGTGTTTAAAGTAACAAGAAGCAGGCATGTCTGGCCGGCTCAGCTGGAAGAGCATGTGACTCTCGATCTTGGGATCATGAGTTAACCCCACCTGGGGTGTAGAGATCACTAAAATAAATAAACTTTAAAAAAAAAAAAGTAAATAGAGCAAAATTTAATACCCTTGGCCTAATTACCTAATAGTGAGGTCAAACAAGGGGGAAAATGTGCACATATTTGTAGTATAAAACCTCTTCAGATTTTTCTCTAAGAGACTCTAATTATACATTTTGAGAAGCCAGATGCATTTTTCTCAAGTCACTAACATTTGCCTTTTTGCATAACCTTATTCCAGTGATATTTTTGCCTTATATACATAACCAGAGATACTTTACCAATTGCATTCTGTTACCAACTATGGGAGTCCCACTTTTTTTTTTTTTAAGATTTTATTTATTTATTTGACATACAGAGATCACAAGTAGGCAGAGAGGCAGGCGGGTGGGGTGGGGGGGAGAAGGAGAGTCCCTGCTGAGCAGAGAGCCAGATGCAGGGCTCCATCCCAGGACCCTGGGATCATGACCTAAGCCGAAGGCAGAGGCTTAACCCACTGAGCCACCCAGATGCCCCTGGAAGATTCACTTTTGTAGTGGGTGGGAATTGGTCATTAGAGTAATACTGAGTGCTAATCCCAATTTGGTGAGTTAATTCTCCTTATGCCAATCTTAAATAAACCAGTCCATTCCTTAACTATAGGTAATCGAGATACTGCAAAATTCTGACTCAATTCACTTGTTGTGTGATAGTTCTGAATGTAATTCAAGGATCAGATTTATAATAGTACAAATTACAATAACCATAGTTTCAATGAAGTACTAGTGTAACCAGTTTATATTTTATGTAATGCATACAGACATTTTTGAGTTTCTATTTATAAACAAATTCTGCATACAAAATGTTCCTAACCCTTAAATCAGTTTTACTTTTTTTGTTTTGACAGTTCGCAATTTTTTTTAAAAATAAACATATAATGTATTTTTATACCCAGGGGTACAGGTCTCTGAATCGCCAATTTACATACTTCACAGCACTCACCATAGCACATACCCTCCCCAATGTCTATAACCCCACCCTCCTCTCCCAAACCCCCTCCCCCCCAGCAACCCTCAGTTTGTTTTGTGAGATTAAGAGTCACATATGGTTTGTCTCCCTCCCAATCCCATCTTGTTTCATTTATTCTTCTCTTAGCCCCTTAACCCCCCCATGTTGCATCTCCACTTCCTCATATCAGGGAGATCATATGATAGTTGTCTTTCTCTGATTGACTTATTTCGCTAAGTATGATACCCTCTAGTTCCATCCACGTCATCGCAAATGGCAAGATTTCATTTCTTTTGATGGCTGCATAGTATTCCATTGTGTATATATACCACATCTTCTTGATCCATTCATCTGTTGAAGGACATCTAGGTTCTTTCCATAGTTTGGCTATTGTAGACATTGCTGCTATAAACATTCAGGTGCACGTGCCCCTTCGGATCACTATGTATGTACCTTTAGGGTAAATACCCAGTAGTGCAATTGCTGGGTCATAGGGTAGTTCTATTTTCAACATTTTGAGGAACCTCCATGCTGTTTTCCAGAGTGGTTGCACCAGCTTTCATTCCCACCAACAGTGTAGGAGGGTTCCCCTTTCTCCACATCCTCACCAGCATCTTTCATTTCTTGACTTGTTAATTTTAGCCATTCTGACTGGTGTGAGGTGATATCTCATTGTGGTTTTGATTTGTATTTCCCTGATGCCAAGTGATGTGGAGCATTTTTTCATGAGTCTGTTTGCCATCTGGATATCTTCTTTGCAGAAATGTCTTTTCAACTCTATGGTCAACTAATCTTCAACAAAGCAGGAAAGAATGTCCATTGGAAAAAAGACAGCCTCTTCAATAAATGGTGCTGGGAAAATTGAACAGCCACATGCAGAAAAATGAAATTGGACCATTTCTTTACACCACACACGAAAATAGACTCAAAATGGATGAAGGACCTCAATGTGAGAAAGGAATCCATCAAAATCCTTGAGGAGAACACAGGCAGCAACCTCTTTGACCTCAGCCGCAGCAACATCTTCCTAGGAACATCACCAAAGACAAGGGAAGCAAGGGCAAAGATGAACCACTGGGATTTCCTCAAGATCAAAAGCTTTTGCACAGCGAAGGAAACAATTAACAAAACCAAAAGACAACTGACAGAATGGGAGAAGATATTTGCAAACGACATATCAGATAAAGGGTTAGTGTCCAAAATCTATAAAGAACTTAGCAAACTCAACTCCCAAAGAACAAATAATCCAATCAAGAAATGGGCAGTTTCACTTTTATTAAAAAACTACAAATTACACAAGACAATTTTGTTTCCACAACCCATATTTGGGAGCATAAAGTAGGGACACTGCTATTTAGGAATGCTACTAAAAGTTGCAGTATTCAAAATTACTTCGCAACTGTAGAAAGTTTACCTAAGTTATCAGCTCACCCGTGATGGTACAAGTCACTTCTGCCCCTAGGGAATTCTCAAGGTTAGGGGTTTTTGGAAACATGCTGAAGGAAAAAAAAATCTTAAAAATAGGTGCAATCATTGTGTGAACCTTTGGTTCTCAAACTTTAGTGAACATGAGAATGCCCTGGAGGCATTTAAATAGACATTTCTTGATTCCACACCAAAGATTTTCTCTTTATATAAGTCTGGGATGGAGCCCAGTAATTTGCATTTATAAAAACTTCCCAAGTTATGCCTGTTTTATTACACTGTTATACCCAACCACACTTTGAGAACCACTGGCTTAAGCAAATTAAGCTTCACTTTATTCCAGAATTTATAGTATAAAGGAAAAAAAATCATGTTAGAATAAATCAAAGTTTATAACCCACAGTAAATGAAAGGTATATATATATAAAATACACAGTAAATGAAAGATGCGTATGTGTATATATATATATATACACACAATTCTAACATGATTTTTAGACACACACACACATATACATACATATAACTATTTAACTTTTGGGTTGACAACCCTGGATAAAGGTAATACTTATGTGATTTTTTTTCTTAGTAGTCATGATTTTCTTATTTCTTAATGGTAATGGTCATTAACATGTACTGTTAAAATTTCAGTAGGTATTGGCCTTACAAAACTCATCCTTATTTTTAACTGATATTTTTGAAAAGCAAATTGCTAGCAAAGTGTTTACATATATTAAAAATGCTTCTTTTAATAGAAAAAAAAATCAATTTCAACTTTCTAAGTGGGATCATTTTAAGCCAAGAAAAAATTATGTAACTTTAAGCACGACCATATGGAATAATCCTTCTCAAAATATCTATTTGGAATTAGCAGGGTTTTTAACTGCATGGGTGTAATTATTTCATTGATTTGTTGAAGGTTCCCACTGCTGTGTATGTTGGTCCCCATGTTGAATTCTCAACATTCACAGTAAGCTCCCGAACACCTGTCCAGGTTGGAGGGGCATACTAAATTCTAGGAAATAAAATGCCTTATACAATTCCCTACAGTCTAAAACCTCATTTTTGCATAGCATGTTTAAAGTTTCTTTTCTCTTTCATTTTTCTCCATCTCTCCTCACCTCTCTTAATTCTACCTCCTCCTTTCTCAAAAAGAAGATAAAGAGATGCTTTAATCACTGGTAGATAGTTACACTGGACATTTCTTTGCCTTTCTACATTTCCCATTACCTACTTTCTTTCATTATCCTGGTCTCATCTTTGCCTTTCTCATGGCCAACAGCTGACTCTGACAGGCATAGTGGTTATTTGTACTTTCATGATTGGGGCAGTCAATCAACAGAGGCAGTTAAAACTCTATCTTCATGTTTATCTCTGGATATCCACCTTAATGTATTCCCCAAAGGCAGGTGAATCACAAGGTGGTGGAAGTCTGTGAAAATATATCTATATATTTACATATACAGATGTGTGTTCATGCATTTCTGTGCATATAGTTTACACCTCATTATCATAGTGTTAGTTGCTGATTTTTCTTTTTTTCTTAGTTTCTTCCAAAGAATTAATATCATCTTATTAAAGTATTTTATACAATAAGTGAATCAGATATCAGTTATTTGTATTTGATTTTATTCTTAATGTTAGGGGATTAGCTTTTTGAGTTGAAGAATGAGAATAGATGAATGAAAACTTTTGCCTTACCTCTTCCAACACTTTCAAGAGCCCCCTTTTACTATGTTGGATATTGTTCTGTTTTTCCATTATCTTTCTTTGTTCCTTCCTTTACTTTCCAGTCATGCATTTCTTAATACTCAAAATATGGTCAGCAGCAGTCAACTACTGGTTTCACCTGGAAGTTTGTTAGTGATACAGAATTCCAGGCTGCTCCTCAGACTTAGTAAATTAGAATCTGCATTTAACAAAATCTTCAGATAACTCTTGTATGCTTTGGAATGTGAGGAACACTGACCTATTGTTACATCATGTATCAGCAACCACCAACAGGTGGTCCACAGGCCAGACATGGCCAGTGGACATGTTTTATTCACTTTAAACTTTATTTTTAAATGTTTTTTTTAATTATTAGGGGACATATGAAAATTAGGAAAAATCATGTTGGAATATGAATCCTCTGATTCTACTGAAAAAATTAGAAGATCTGGCTGACCTTGGTTCACATTGCCATATGGAAATATCGGTTAAACTGTTGAACTTGCTTCTATTTAAGTAGCCATGTAAAAAAGAATAAGCCTGGTTAAATTTCAGAAAAAGGAAGAATACTCTTGGTACAATTATATCTCCAATACTACATGCGGCATGTTCATACTAACAAAAAGATATTTGTTTGCTCTCTGAAATTTAAATTTGACATCTTGTACTGTTTTCTGTTTTTCTTTTTTTTTTTTTTTTAAGATTTTATTTATTTATTTGACAGATGCTGCTGCCCCTCGGAACAATTTGTTACTTAAACTGTAACCCCTGGAGGATTTTACTAGTTGCCAAGCACATTTAGATATGGCCTTAAGAAACACTGATACTGACAACAGGTCTTTGGGGAGAAGGACGATGTACGACCATGAAGCTGGGCAGCTGGGAGCCTGCTTCCCTCTCTCTCTCTCTCTGCCTGCCTCTCTGTCTACTTGTGATCTCTCTCTGTTGTTTTCTGTTTTTCTTAAATATGGCAATCCTATGCCCTATCAGCATGTGATCACAAGGTTATCAAATCACTTGATAAATAAGTACAGAGAAAGTATCTGGCACATAATAAGAAATTGATAAGGGTTAATTGTCTTTTCTTTTCCTATATTGTTTTCCTGTATACAGGTGTCTCATAGCATCTGCAGAATCAAACACAAATTTAAAATAAAATTTTATTAAATGATACAATTCTGTGAAACCAGGGATACCTTTGAAGCAGAAATGTGTTTTCAGAGCAATTTGTCCAAATATAAACAGAATTTATCTTCATAGAACCCTTAAAGCCCAACAAATTATACATAAGATACATAAATCTCACAAATTATACGTAAGATACATAAATCTCACATACTCTGTGATGAAAGATAAATGCCATACAGTTAAATTTCAGTTATTTTCTATGATTATATATTATTTTATGTCTGATTATACTAAAATACATATTATTAAATATTCCATTTTGAATCTAACACCTCAGGACTAATAAAATGCCAATAAAATAAAAATACATAATAGCATCCTAAGAGTAAGTTTTATATAGTTACTTCTTACTTCTATTTCATCGATTAATTTCCCAATAACACAAAAAACTAAAATATATAATATTTAAACATTAGAAACAACTTCAAAAACCAGTTTTTAAAAACTAGATATATTTTAGGTTTGTGATATGTAATTACTGATATTCAGCTTTCAGATACACAACAATTTCATAGAGTTCAATCTAAGAAATTGAAATGCATTCAAGGATAGGCTATCATACAGTATTAAGAATACTTTAAGTATTCAAAACAAATATTCAAAGGTAATACAAAATGAATTGTTTTATTACAAATGAATAAATTACTACAAACGAAATGTTTACATCATATTATTAAACCAGAAAAAATGTAAAAAAATAAGGAATCAAAATTTTTAGAACGATCTCTCCATTAATGAGTTCATCTTGTTACTTTAAAATTTCTATAACTTTCAATATTTTTCATCATTAATGTTTATTCCTTTTGTAATCAGAAAAGTAAATATTTCCTTGCTTTTTAAAGAGAGTGCATCTTTATTGATGATGATTAATTAAAACTAAAAATTCAACAAAAGACAGGAATCACATACTGTCTGTCTCTGATGTTCTTTGATGTTCTCTTTCTCCACCTTGTTGCAAGAATAGAGATTAGCAAAAGAAGGAGCATTCTTATCCGTGTGTGGAGAAATTTAGGAAAAGTCTTTCCAAAAGCCATAATGTGAGTCCAAAGCTGCACTGTGCAAGGGGTTGAAGACACTGGGAATCCTTTTTTCTCTTTCTAGTCTATTTGAGTGTGAAACACACGTGTAAGACTAAGGCTTTCCTGATTTTATTAATCTTTAATGCGTAAAACTCAGAGGAAGTCTTATGATTACCCCTACTATATGGTTACTGGTAGAGCAATTTCTCCCCTCTCTACTTCCATTTCAGAGGAAGCGTCTAGGTATGTGTGCATAATGACAGGTTCTGAACTGAGTGGCTGAAAGTCAGGTTCTAACTTTGCAATCAAGGGAATTTCATTCTTCCGGGTGCCTTTATTTTATTATGAGGATTTGACCAAATTATATGTTTTTTCATATAAGACCATTCTCAGACTACACAACAGAATTTTATTTTATCTGGTCTTAAATTCAGATCACATTATATTATAGAAATTCCAATAGTCTGTCTAAAGGCAATATAGTTGTATACCTTAATAGAGCCTTCTGTCTAGCTTGAATGTCACCCTTGCTCTTTTAATAGATCGGTTTCTTGATAACTTTCAGCTCTGAATACTTCATTCCAAACTTTACTTTTTTTTCTTGAATTATTTTGGAAAAGTTTTATACTTTTCTATCTTTTTTTCCCTCTTAACAATAACACTATATGTAATTAAGCAAATTACTTTAATATGCATTATATATTTTGAGGCTCAAAAAACCTTGAATGTAAGAAAGCATTATAAGTCTTATTTTAAAATCCAGGGAAGTGATTTTTCCTAGGACTCATGTATTAACAATGTATCACCATAACTTCAGTGACAGTAAATGCTTAGTAAATGGCTGTTGAATAAATGCCGTAACACTACAAACTGCAAATGTTCTAATCCCAAAGTGTGTGTTATTACCCTTTTCATTTATTCACTCATTAATTGTAGTCAACATTAATTAGGGCTCCAAACAAGTTCTAAGTCAAAGGTCAAGGTTACAGATCCAAGAATCAAGTATGCAAAGGTAGTAGTGGATCACACATGAGCCTAGGCTGTCATTTAAGATGGTCCTGTTACAAGAGACAAGCTGGGGGTTGAAGGCATAACTGAGTGAGGACAAACAGAAGTTATTGAAGGAGACTGTGTAAGAGTCTTCAAAAGAAAATTATAAAGGGATATACTGCCGGGGTGGGTGGGCAACTATAAAATACAGTTTTACATGGAAGAGTGCTCAAGTGGGATAAAAACAGCCAAGGCCCAGAAATTCTTCACCTAGTAGGTCACCGTAGCCTGAAATAGGAACAGACATTGGACTCCAGAGAGTGTAGATGGCATGTTGGAGACATTTGATAATTAACTGATGAAAGAAATAGATCAGAAATTTAATGAATAATAGGATTCAGAAAATTGGGTATTCTTTTTTCTTTTTTGAGGGAACACATTTGTAAGCCAAATACAAATTACCTACAGAATTCATTGTAACTGAATCATTTCTCCATGAAATCAGAAAACTTATAAGAACAATTGAAATCTTTAGTTGTTTGATGAGGTTCATCCACAGTAAAATATGGCAAACAAACAACATATGATCTCAACAGAGGCAGATGTAATGAAAAAGAGTTATCATAAATTTGTGTATTTCAGATGCAGAATGAAAATTTAACAAAAATGACAGTCAAGTAGTGAAAATGTAAAAAGAGATCTTAACATAGTGAATGTTCATAAATACTAGTAAATAAGAAAATATGAAAAATCCTTTTAAAAATAGGTAAAGGATACAAGTAGAAAATTTTAAAAAGACCTTAACAATATGAAGATGTTTAGCGTCACTCATGACTAAATGTATAGAATAAAATAAGAACTTGTTTTTATAATCAAAACATTAATAAAGTCTAATTTTAAGAAAGATTTATTTCTAATCCCAGTTATTTTACAGAAAACATTTATTTGTCTTTATTGTATAATGAAGAAATTAACAATATTTTCTAGTGTAAACAGTCTTGTTGTAATAAGCAGTCTCATACATTAATAGTGGGAAAACCTCATATAAATTTTCTGCAGAAAATTTAGCAATATGTGCCCCAAATTATAAAATATGATAAATTTTCTTTGTAATAATTTTCTTCATCCACACTGCCCCCCCAAATCTGCAAAAATCACCATGCACGGCTCTTCACCACAATGTTATTTATCATAATATGTTGAATAAAATATGGAATTTCCACATTTTAGAATATGTCAACTATATTTAGCATATATGTTAAATAGATACATCTATAAAATATGTTATGTTTTATTTATCATACACATAAATATATATATTCCACTATAGAAATAAAGCAATTTATAGAGATGGCATAGAGGTATATTTTTTGAAATGGAAATAGAACCACAGTATAGTGTTTTGAGGGGGGAAAGGTATTCAAAGCAATATGTACATTATTATTCTATTTTTCTAAAAAGCCATATGTGACAGAAAAAAAAATTTGGAAGAATATACACAGAACCATTAACAATGATTAGTTTTTAGTATGGTATTTTTTTTTTAAGATTTTATTTATTTGAGAGAGCATGAGTGGGGTGCTGGGTGAGGGGCATAGGACAGAGAAAGAGGAAGAAGCAATCTCCCCACTGAACAGGGAACCAGATGCTGTGCTCCATCTCAGGACCCCAGGATCATGACATGAGCCAAAAGCAAATGCTTTACCAGGCCACCCAGGCACCTGGAGCGTGGTATTATTATACGCAGTTTTTTCCTATATTCAACTATTTGGTGTGAACTTATTAACAAGTGATTCTTCTCAATAAACAGGAAAAACAAGCTAACTTACTTTTTTTTTTTTTATTGGGGACAAAAACAAGAGAATTAACCTTTCCCATCATTTCTATGACTCGTTCATAAGCATTTTTTTTTCTATGATCAAAACAAAAAAACTTATAATTACATTTGCAATTCATCTCAAAACATCAGCGTCTGTTGAAAAAACTGGGTTAGAGTTTATGTGAAGAGGTGTGGTCATGTTTCCATGCCATATCTTACTTTATGAAAACATTAGTTCATCTATGGGGTTGAGTTCTTATTATTAAACATATGAGGTTAAAATTATTGTATTAATTTATATTCAATAGAGAGTAAAAAATAGGTAAGAAAAATATTGACTTAGTATTGATTTCCTTTAAGACTTATCATCTTCTGCCTGAGGTTATTTTCATCAGATTTATAGAAAATTAATTTTTTAAAATATCCTAATATAGTAACAGTAAATAAACTATCACATTTTTGTCTGAAATCATAAAAATAGGCTATATTATGTAAATATTTTGCAATTAATGGCTGTTTAGCAGTCTTCTTATGGACAGACTAAAGCAAATTTTAAAAAAAAGTATCTCTGGAAAATCACTTAAAAATAGTATTTAGAAGGTTTATACCACAGCATCTCCCAGATATCAGAGGACTTTCAAAATGATGAGCTGCATCATTACTAGCTAATGATAAATTTTAACAGGACATATTTTTATTCCTAGACTCAGTATTCACTGAGTAGATTTCCACACAGTTCTCTCCATCATGGGATAATTAAGGGTTGAAACATACACACCTGATCTCTCTCTCTTCACCCATTTACTTACTTCTTTCCAAAAGTGAAAGAATGGCTGATCAAAGATTGCTAGTCACTGGGCCACATTTCTAATATGCAGAACCAGGTTTCTCTGGTGCCCTATTGTCTTTGCTACTTCACATGTCACTCTCTGCCATGATTCATTAAGATGAGCCAAATACCTGGGTTCTAATCATTGTTCTCAAGTGATTAGACTCCAAGGGAACATGTAAGTGTATAAATCTCAGGTTTTGGTCTGGAGAAGTAGAAGGCCTCATTCCAGTCCAGCTTTTACCCAAGACCTCTCCTTTTAGGGTGTTACTAATTAAGTCTTTTCTTCTCTCTGAGACTATTACTTATGATTTCCCCCTACTCTCTCATTCCCTGCTTGGCCACCAACAAGCAAAAGCTCTTTCCACTGTCTTAATAGTTATTACCAAGATTTTCACATTCTTTACTTCTCTGTTCAGAAGATGACAAAGCAACCTTGGATTGCTCAGTAGAAGCATAGCTTTTCTTCTCCCATCACTCTCTATTCTTCTTAATCTGCTTTATTAATTTTTCATAAAACTTACAATACCTGACTCCAAAAAATTGTTATTATATCTACCACAATTGAATTATTTGCTAAATAATAGTGAATAGAATGAGATAATGAGGGGAAAATAGGATGTTGATTGGTCATTAATAAAGCAGGTAATTTGGCCCACATTACTCTCTGGCTTATCTGCATGTTTTATTCATAGACCCCCCAGGAGGTAATTGAAGTTCATACTCACAGAACAATACAAGGAAAATGAGCCACACACCAGATGTGATAACAAGAAATGGACAAATAATCCTAAAGTTTATACAGAATCAGAAAAGATCCCCAAAAGCCAGAAGAATGTTGAAAAAGAAAACCAAAGTTGGTGGCATCACAATTCCAGACTTCAAGCTCTATTACAAAGCTATAATTATAAGTCAGTATGGTACTGGCACAAAAACAGACACCTAGACCAATGGAACAGAATAGAGAGCCTAGAAATAGTCCCTCAACTCTACGGTCAACTAACATTCAACAAAGCATGAAAGAATGTCCAATGGAAAAAAGACGGTCTCTTCAACAAATGGTGTTGGGAAAATTGAATAGCCACATGCAGAAGAATGAAACTGGACCATTTGCTTATGTCACACACAAAAATGGACTCAAAGTGGATGAAAGACCTCAGTGTGAGACAGGAATCCAGCAAAATCCTTGAGGAGAACACAGGCAGCAAAATCTTCAACCTCAGCTGCAGCAACTTCTTCCTAGAAACATCACCAAAGGCAAGGGAAGCAAGGGCAAAAATGAACTTTTGGGACTTCAAGATAAAGCTTTTGCACAGTAAGGAAATAGTCAATAAAGCCAAAAATCAAGTGACAGCATGGGAGGAGATATTTGCAAATGACATAACAGATAAAGGGCTAGTGTCCAAAATCTATAAAGAACTTATCAAACTCAACACCCAAAGAACAAATAATTTAATCAAGAAATGGGCAGAAGGCACAAACAGACATTGCTGCAAAGAAGACAACCAAATGGTCAACAGACACATGAAAAAGTGCTCAACATCATTGGGCATCAGGGAAATACAAATCAAAACTACAATGAAATACCACCTCTCACCAGTCAGAAGGACTAAAATTAACAAGTCAGGAAACAACAGATGTTGGCGAGGATGTGGAGGAAGGAAAACCCTCCTACATTGTTGGTAGGAATGCAAACTGGTGCAGCCACTCTGGAAAACAGTATGGAGGCTCCTCAAAAAGTTGAAAATAGAGCAACGCTATGACCCAGCAATTACACTACTGGGTATTTACCCTAAGGATACAAATGTAGTGATCCGAATGGACATGTGCACCCAAATGTTTATAATGTTTAGAGCAGCTGTATCCACAATAGCCAAACTATGGAAAGAACCTAGATATCCATCAACAGATGAATGGATAAAGAAGATGTGAGATATATATAGATAGAGAGATAGATAGATAATGTAGCCATCAAAAAATGAAATCTTACCATTTGCAATGACATGGATGGAACTAGAGGGTATTATGCTAAGCAAAATAAATCAATCAGAGAAAAACAATTATCATATGATCTCTCTTAAATGAGGAATTTGAGAGACAGGGTGGTGGGTCATGGGAGGCAGGGAGGGGAAAAAAATGAAACAAGATGGGACTGGGGAAGGTGACAAACCATAAGAGACTTTTAATTTTAGGGAAGGAACTGAAGGTTGCTAGGGGAAAGGGGGAGGAGGTGGCTGGATTCTGGACATTGGGGAGCATATGTGCTATGGTGAATGCTGTGAACTGTGTTAAAACTGATGGTTCACAGACCTTTACCCCTGAAGGAAATAATACATTATATGTTAATAAAAAAGAAAATAAATGAACTGCAGCTCTGGGTTAGATGCCAGCTTTCCAACATCCAGATTCTTTCTGTAGAGAACTACTATTCTGAAGGGAACACTCAGATGATTAATGTAAGCAATAGGTGCTATTGTATTCTGAAGTCATTGCTTTCATCTCTTATCTTCGTATCTCTTCATAACTCAAAGGAGAAAGTTGAAATATATGTCTGTTCCGAAAAACAAAGTAAAGAAGAGATGAATAATTAAACTTTTATCCTGCAACAAATAGTATTTTTAGTGGGCAAGACGAGAGGCCAACATTTCCATCATATTTAGTGGAGGAGACAGGAGGCCAGCACAAAAAGTAGATAAAATATTGTCAAAGCACAGCTGCCTCAGCTTTAAAAGAGAATGGAAATGAAGGGTAATGGAACACAAGAGGCGCCTCCCTGAATTTCCAAGGAAGCATGTGTGTCTCACCTACCATGTCTTCCCAAGAATATGAAAATATTTTATAAAGATGAAAATGTAGATTGTAGTTTTTTTTTTCCAAATGGGCATAAGTTAAATTTTTCTTTACACATTCCTAGCCATTACACAAGCTGAAGAATATCCAGCTAAAACTCACATGTATTCTTTTTCTTTCTTTCTCAATCTGCTCCCTTTTCCACCCCCACTCCTCTCTCTTTTGCCATATAACACTATCTGTTTCTGGAATATAAAAGAAATACTGATTTTTGAAAATATAATTTGGGGATGTGGGATATTAGATGCAGGAGTTGAAATTTGCACCGAAACTTCTAAATGTTGTTTGGATGGAGAACGTGTTCTGATGTGGATAGAGAACTTGTTTTGGTGTCTTATTTTTACCCTCCTCTAAAAATTAAAAAACATGAGTAATTTAGGGTTAAAGTAATTTAAATCTGTATATTGCAAAACAAATTATTTTTGTTCCACTGGAAGAAATCAGGATTAACTCTTTGTCCTGGGAAGAAAAATTCACACATATACTAGTAGGAAGATAACTGTTAGGTTGCTTTTATACTTATACATTCAGTAACTCATTCTTTCAATAAAGTATATTCAAGATGGACAGGAAGAATGAAGCCTCTCAAAGCATATAGTCCAGATCTGTACCTATGACCTATGTTTATAGCACAAGGTCAGAACTTTGCTGTGGGAAAATGTCTCTTTCCTGGTCTTCCAATAAAGAAATTATCAATTCCAAGAACTAACAAAAAGTATAATAAAGGAAGTATGAATCTGACACATCCTTATATGCTGACATCTACCAAAATTACTGTTGGCCTAGAAGGAACAGCAGTCAAGGGAGGTGTACTGATTTTCTATGGCTGCTGTAATAAATTACCATAAATGTAGTGGCTTGAAACAACATAAGTTTATTATCTTCCTTTTCTATGTTCAGAAATCCAAACAAGGTCTCACTGGGCTTAAAAAAAAGAAAAATGTTAGAAGGGCTACATTCTTTTTATTCTTTTTTGGAGACTCCAGGGAGAATCCATCTTTTTTCTTGCCTTTCCAGCTTCTAGTCTCTGCTCTTTCTGAATCCCTCTTGCAATTACATTGGATCTACCTGGATCGTACAGAATTCACTTCTCAAAATCAGCTGGTTAGCAATCTTTATTCTATCTACAATCTTAATTCAGCTTTACCAGGTAACATAACAATCACAAGGTCCAGGGATGATGATGTAGAACTCTTTGGGAAGGAGGGTTCTGCCAACCAGAGGGAGACTGTATTGTAGGGGATTTGTATACCTATAGGTACAACCAGCTAAGAATGTTCCTTCCTATTTGTGGAGATGTATAGATAGATGATAGATAACAGATATAGATAGATAGATAGATAGATAGATAGATGTTAGATAGATATGTAGAGATCTCTCTCTCTCTATATATATATATATATGTATATATATATACATATATATATACATATATATATATAATGTCACTAAGAAAGGTGAAGCGAGGGCAGCTTTGCCTTCCAGGCAGCTTGGAAAAAAGAAGTGTTTTAACATTATATAACCAGTATTGAGTTCTGTTATGATAAGCTAATATGTAAATATCCTCTTGATATGCTGAGTTGGCTAGGGAATAAAGATTTACATAGGCTTCTAATTTTTTTTTAGCCTAATATATGCTTAAACTTGATGTCAGTATCCCATATAATTTAGTAATAGAGCCAAAACAGGTAAGTAAATAATAAGACTCTAAGACAAATTCGAAAAAGGTAAAGATGCTAAAAACTTCAGGAGTATTTAGACAGTAAGATTATATTTGCTTGGTGGGACCACTGTTATTAAGAGGATTTTTACAGGGTACTTCTAGCTAATTTGGTTTTAAGTGTCAATTTTTATTAGTCCAATCAATTGAGGATGGTGAGTCAGCATACTTTAATGGAAAGGACTGAGCTTTGAAGTCTTGAGGAAATCTTGAGAAATGAAACCCAGCTGTTCTAGTTTTACCTGATTTCTAGCAAATCTTAAATTTCCTAAGACTAAATTCATCATATATAAAATCAGAAAACATCAAATCATCAGAATTGTTTTTAAGATTAGAGGTTGAGAATCTAATGCATCTAGCATAGTTCTTGCCACAAAATACATCCCACTCAGTAGTGACTATTATTTTAAGCTGCAACCTAAACTCTATTGTATTGTTTTTTTAGCCAAACACTTTGAAAACATGCATGTCTTCCAGACACTTTTACTATCTTCCCTTTGAATTTCCTTTTTCTTTTTTCAGATTGTATATGCCTGTCATCTTCACTGAAAATATTTTTCACATCAGAATATGGTTCTAGGCATAAAATCTCACAAAATACCTGATTCAGATGTATATTGATTTAAGTTTACATTGTGTTTATATACTCAAGATGTAAGTATTCATAGTGAGAGCAAAACTATTACAGGGGCACCTGGGGCTCAGTGGGTTAAAGCCTCTGCCTTCGATTCAGGTCATGATCCCAGGGTCCTGGGATCAAGCCCCGCATCGGGCTCTCTGCTCAGCAGGGAGCCTGCTTCTCCCCCCACCCCTCGCCTGCCTCTCTGCCCATTTGTGATCTCTGTCTGTCAAATAAATAAATAAATAACCTTAAAAAATAAACTGTTATAGTATATGTGGATTTAACATACTTAATCAATACAATATGAAATATAATAGGTAATTACATGCCTAAAATGTTTTTTTAAATATAAAAATAAAAGTATTTAAATAAGAAAATGCAAATGATTTGTAATATGGAACTAGAATTGGCATGGGGAGGCATATGCCAAATTTCAGTAGTGTAGTTATCTGAATCCTCAGTGCTTTTTGTAGTGCCCGGAACATTCAAGATGCTCACAAAAAATAAGTTTGTGGAACTGAAATAAGGATTTCTATCATGTTCGTTCACTCTTTTAACTTTGCACTTTGCATAAGTTGGTGCTTAATAGATATTTGTGGGATTGTGACTAAATGGTCAAATTTGAGACATATTTAACTTCTGACCTTTTCACACAAGTTCACAGTTTGTCTGATTCTGTTTCATTATTTTTCTTTTACCACTATTTCTCAGTGTATGCATTTCCTATGTGGAATGAGAATGATGCGCTAGACAAATAAACTAATTAAAAAAAAAAAAAGACAAACTTTCAGGTCAGTATTCATCAAGGTAAACCTTAGTTCCCATATCATCTCTGTCTAATAAGAGCATTGGAAAATTAATAATGTTTTATGTGTTTATGCATTTTTTGTGTTCCAATAAGGGGACACATTTTCTGTAGTCATGAGTAGTGTACTTGTCTCTGAAACAAAGAAACCAGGAGCTATGGTTGACCAGTGTCATTAATAACAGTCCATATTATTACCACTATGACTCCCATAGATCAATTTGACACACCTAGGTAAAACATGTGGAGATTTCTCTTAGTGCTTCAGGTTCCAAACAAAGGGTTTCCGGTAACTTTCTCTCATCCACTTCATTACCTTCCTATCCAATTTCCAACCATGTAGTGGCCGATTTGTGAGGCAGCGAAAACCGGACCTACGGGAGCCATGTCTTTGAAGTCAGGCCATTGAGAATTGCTGTGGAAGGAGACTTGGATTAGGGGAAACTGGTTCAGATAAGAAATCTATCTAAAAAGCAGTTATTAAGTAGATGTCTAAAAATTTCTTCCCAGTAAGATATAGTTTATTCTTGTTTGCAGTGTGGAAGTTAAAAATGTATAGAAGCATGTGTTATCAAGATGACTCATGTTTCGAAGCAACTAATCTTTTAAATTAGTGTTCATTTATTTATATATTCATTTAACAAATATTGTTGAGCATTTTTTTAAAGATTTTATTTATTTATTTGACAGACAGAGATCACAAGTAGGCAGAGAGGCAGGCAGAGAAAGAGAGAGTGAGGAGGAAGCAGGCTCCCTGCAGAGCAGAGAGCCTGATGTGGGGCTCGATCCCAGGACCCTAGGATCACAGTCTGAGCCAAAGGCAGAGGCTTTAACCCACAGAGCCACCCAGGTGTCCCTTGTTGAGCATTTTGGATGCTCATTCAAAATGTGCAACAATGTTGTTAAGCAACAACAAATAGTGCTTACCATATGCCAGTCACTGTTCTAGCTCCTGGGCATATCACATGAACTTAACACAAAACATACCTAACTGCATCATTGAAGCTTTTATTCCAGTGGAAGAAGAAAATAAACAAATATAATGTGAATAATGACAAAAGTTACAAAAAAAATGTAAAATGGGTAAGAGGATAGAATTTGTGGTTAACATTTTAGTCAGCGGTTAAGAAAGTTCATTGTCTTTCATATATAACTGAAAAAAGTTGAAATCCATGTTCCAATAGAGATGTTATCATGTAATCTACTTAGGACTTACAATATTTGTCCACTCTTTTATTTATTTTCATGATTTTATATTTAATTTTCTATAATCTTATATACTTATACATTCTAGAATATATACACATATATATTCTTCTTGAGTCCTCAAGAGCTAAAAATAAATAGTGAAAACTAACTTGGGACATACCCTAAAGCCACTATACACAATATTATTTATATGGTGTAAAGTAGAACCAGATTCCAAACAAATGACTTAACAATGTGTTCAGAGAATCCAACCTGTTTTTAAAGGTGCAAACTGCTTTAGAATGAAACTTCTGAATAGAAATCCTACTAAGCTCTATAAAGAACATTGGAAGAAATAACTATGAACAAAGCTCACACAAATTCAATATCATTCTGTAGAGAAGGAAGAAAAGAAAATGACTGAATGATTTCCTCCAAACAAGTTAAAATGATAAACTACCTCATATTTGCTCCCTCACCTTTTTCTCTTCTAAAATTTGTATAAAACTGTAATATCGGGGATAAAATATCTCATAAAAAATTTAATATCATGAGTTATTTTGTAGAAAGGAAATTAATTCACATATATTACCAAATGAAAGTCCCGAATGGTAAAGCTCTTTCTGGAAAAGGTTATTTGTAATGACCAAATTCGTCACTGTTTGGAATCTTGTAAAGGTCACAATAGAAGGTTTTCACTTGTTTTAAATAAAATTCTACATTTTAAAAATAAATATGCTTTTCTTCCATTCATAGAAATATCAACGCTGTTTGCACTATAATTTACTTTTTGAGCTCCTGACATTTACCCAGCTGACTGTCTTTGGAGAACAATCTCTTGACTGAGAAGCACTCTAGGTAAGAAAACTGTCAGTTACAAATGACTGTTTGATGCACTGCAAAGTGCAGGAACTCTTCAAACTTAAAGAATGACCTTGTTAAATACTTTTGTGTCTACTACTTTTAACTTATATTTTAAACAAAGCCTTTGTGAAAGTGCTGAACAATTGGCTAACAAAGGTATCATCAAAAGAGGAATGTCTCAATTAAAAGAATAAGCATCCTATAAATCTAATAGTAAAGTGTTTCTATGTTCATAAAATGTTGAATCAGATTTCACATATTATCTTGAGGGAAATACACTTTATCCATAAAATGAGTAACTAAACTCAAATTGGAATAGTATGATTATTTAATATATATTACACATATATAATTTATATATCGATTATATATTTATATGTGATATTTACATATTTATACATATAATAGTATGATTACTTATATCTACTTATATCTATTTATATATTATTTATATATAGTGTGATTCTTTGTATATTGCATATATTATTTATATATGTAATTTGAGTTAATAGTGGAATCTATATTATTGTCAATGATGCAACAAGACTGAACACATAATTTATTAAGATTCATGTTTTATATTTATTCTGAAATTTTTTATTTTATTTATTTTATTTTTTTGAAAATATTTTCATACATATACTACCTCAACAATATATATTCTCCAAAAGTAAAGCAAATATTTTCTAAGAATAATTCAAAGTAATAGTTAAGAAAAAAAACCCAAAGATTGCCAAAGATGATTGGTTTTTCTCTTGTAATTGGCAATGTAATTACATGTCTTGTAATTACAATGGCATTGTAAATCATATATTTACACATGTATGGTCTAACACATAAATCTAATTTGTGCATTGAGTATCATGTACATTTACCAAATTTTTATTGTGCCATAAACTTGTATCTCCTGTGTACTTTCCTCAAAATGTTATGTATCTTATAATTGAGTTCATAACTTTCACTAAAAAAAAAAATTCCTGTTTTGGTGATATTCAGTGTAAGCTCTGGAATGAATGATATGTAAATACCTATATTCACACAGCAATCTTCTCCAAAGAAAAGAAACAATTAAATTTCTTGAATTATGGCTAAAGCTGAATTTCAAGGGTTGCTTGGATTTAATCAATAAGAATTTATGTCTTACGATATGTATCTTTTAAGAAATCTGTGTTTTAGGATAAATTAAAATATTACTCAATATATTCAATATATCTTCATTTTATAGAGCTGAGATTTTTTTCCTTGATGTCCACATCCAAAAGAGTAAATATATTATAAGTCTTTGGGGTGTAATAAATACTAATGTTTCAGAGATGTTGAAAATATCTCTAAATAGATAGATATAGATATACAGATATAGGCATAGGTATTTAGCTATAGGTCTACTAAGTTATATCAGAGATATGGGAAAATACATGCACATATATATAAAACCCATTCCAACATATATGTGTTTGCATATCCCGGAAAGATCAAATGATTGTTCCTTTTGCATTTTTTACATCCAGTGAATGTATTATGATTAGTTGTTTTGCAGTCAAAAAAGTGTTCCACCTCAACTCTACGATATGCAAAATACATGTGTTATTTCAGAAAATGTTTTTAAAAATCAAGGATGGTTTGCATAATGAATGCAGACATTCATTTATACCTTCATTAATTTATTCATTTAAAAATATTACGTTAGGTGGTAAACTCTTATTTTAAAATTTCAAAAAGGTCAACAGTTCTCCCTAGGTCATAATTTCATTGAGGTAAGGAACCTTACCTCAGGCAAGGTAATTTAAGTACAGTCAATTTAAGTACCATGTAAGAAGGTAATGTAGAGAGGAATATCAGAGAGGCAGTTTTGGGTCTGAAGGAGGTTTCCAAGAATGCATGAGCACATTAAGCTAGATCATAAGGGACTCCTAATAGTGAGGGCTAAGCAGATGGTAGGTGGTCCTGAAGAAGGCAGAAGTGGTTTTGACAAACAACATTTATAGTTCTGCAATGAAAAGACAGGCCAAACACAAAGAGTATGTTATTTGCACATTTGCATTTCCTTTATTTCCAAAGTATTACTTTTTAATAGCTAACACCAAGTCTAAAGTCTTCATCTAAAGAGTTTATCAGCTTTAGATAATTTCCACATCTAGGCTATGATGATTCTTGCATTGGCTTATTAGTTTCTCTTTGAGTGTGTAAAACTTAATTGATCATTTTGTGTTGGGTTCCTAAGTCCAGTGAAGAAATTCTCAATTACCATACAATACTATAATAATTCAGATTATGATCTAAAGAACACAAAATCTCAGATTAAGATGTTACTTCATAAGGGTGATTGTAACGTAGTGCCATTGCCGGCTGCAAGTTGAAAACTGCACTTTCTCTTTCTCTGGACCTAATTCTATATACTGCATGCTGTTTCAGAACACATGATTATTTAAGTCAGACACTGGCAATGTGTTGTGATGTTATGATCAAAACTATGTCTTCTTTCATCTATTTGTTATTCCTTGTTATTTCCCTGAACTTTCACTAGCATAGAGGGCATCCTTATTAGAATGTTCATCAAATAGAGGTTTCAGCACTGCCTGTGTTAATAAAATCATCAAGCATTCCTTTATAGGCATGACAGGGAGACTGCTCATCTATCATGAGTGTTTCATTAAGTGGCACAGAGCCACAAGCTCTAGGAACAATGCCAGATTTTTTTTAATAAGTTTTCAGTATCATGGAGTTTCCTTCATTTCAAGATCTATCCAATTTGTGGAGTTACTTGCCTGTGTATCCTCATAACACCACTTACCACACAGCATATAGATACTTTGATTAGGATTTTTTGTGTCTTTGAATGAATGAGATAACTCAGAAAAATTTTCTGTCAGCAACCTGTCCTTGTCACCCAAAAATGGGGAAAGAAAAAAACCCAGTTTCCTCTGAAACACCTTCTGGATGGTACTTTACATGAGTCAATCTTTTCTTCTACTGTAAGTTAGTTTTTCAAGATGTATTTATTCATTTTAGAAAGAGAAAGAAAGCACATGAAAGCAGGGGGAGGGGCAGAGAACAAGAGAGAGAGAGAGAGACAGAATCTCAAGCAGACTCCCTACTGAGCCTAGAACACAATTTAAGTCTCGATTTCATGTCCCTGAGACCATGACCTAAGCCAAAATCAAGAGTCAGATGCTTAACGACTGAGTCGCCCAGGGACTCCTATAATTTCAGTTTTTAAGCAAATGTTCACAGGTACTTTTGTAAAATTTATAAATCAAAGGCAGTTACCACTGACCAGTTTCACCAAAATCTATATCCTGACTTGCATAGGTACCAGCACTTGGCAGTGTTATCCCAATTTTAGAGTAAAACTGATACTATTTAGAAATAGATAGAGCAAATTATATGTTTCCATTCTTTTAAGAGCAATGTTAATTACATCTCTAACCTTTTAGAGAATGGCTGTGGGCTAAAATAAAATGTTTCTCTCTCCAGTCACTGATGGGAAATTGACCATCCTGAGCCCACAGATGATGCCCACCATAATTTACCCATCAGGTTTAAGTTGAGTAATTTAACACCTCTCCCTGATACAGCACATTGTGTATCATTTTGAGTGTCATCTGGAAGTAGCACCTTTGTTGTTTTGAAGACAAATCCTCAACCTAGGGGTACCCTAATGGAAAGTTGATGTTTCAGTGGCAATCCTTCCATTGAGAGAGCAGCTGCCAGCACCCTCCAGGAGCAAAGCTTTGCTACTGAAACTATTAAGAGATGTAACAAATATCTACCACTGATAGGCTTGGAAAGTTGCCAGGAGCAAGTGTTTCATTTGCTTCTAGCCTCAGCAGCATAAAGTTGTTTTTGTCCCCATCCAACACCAATCTCAGGCTCCACCACCAATCTTAAATTTTCTGTGTAGGTTGCAAGTGAAAAATCAGACTAAGGCTTCTGTCTTAGTCTTTAACCTTTACACTGCCAGATTAAGAAGGAGATATTCACAAGGTGAGTGGATAGGACCTGATCCTTGAAACCAAAGATTCCAACAAACAAAATACTTCATACGCCATGAGTGATAGGAATTAGTGTAAGACAAAGAAGGAGAAGAGTTTGATGTTCAATTTTGGTCCACGAAGTTAACTTAAAGTTGTACATCATAATCACCAATTTAGAGTGCAAGCATTTAATCATATACTATGATAAGTTGTAAAACTTTGTGATTCTCATTACCATTTCATGATTCTAGTTTTTAGCTTTCCTTTTAGCTAATTTGCAAAAATGAGATTTATTTGTTTATTTCTTCTGTTAGAAACTGAATGTTGCATCTTTGCCTTTTCTCAGGGATGATCCACTCCTCTGGGACGGGGGACTGGGTTTTTAATCTTTATAATGGCAGCTCCAAGCTAAGGGACTGTCACATAACACTGGATAGGTAAGTATGTATCAAATGAATACAGTATGCCAAGGGCCAGCCGATATTAAAGAAGATTTGATACTCAAGGTATATACAATTTTGCCCCTATGCAGACAAATAAATCGATGCTCATAGTTACCAAACCTGTGACTGAGGTTTACTGCCAAGTGCTCCAGAATTCTAAAAGAAACTGGGGCATCAGGAATCGGCATCCCGGAGGAGGTGATATTTGAACTGAGTAGCATTCAGTTTAATTTGGAAAATGTTTTTTGGGGGGGGGAGAAATTTGGTGAAGGAAGGGAAAGGCTTTACCAAGAAATACAAACAGAATGTGTGAATGACCAGAGGAAGAAAATCACATGAAGCATTGGGGAAGTGATAGTCAGTTGCATGGGACTGGAGGGTGAGGTTGTGCAAATGGGTGTTTCTGGCTTCACTAAAGCTGGAATAATAGACAATTTCTATCTAGACAATGAGGGGCCAGCATTTTTAATTGAAAACATTGAACTGAATTATGAATGGTAGGAGGGAAATCAAAAAACTTGAACAAAGAAAAAGACAAAATCTGATTGGCATTTTGAAAGACCGCTCTGACTGCAGAGAGTAGAGACCATTGATGTAACCAGATTGGAAGCAGCAAGACCTGTCAGAAGATGAAATGCTACTCTGTAATTACATAAGGAGTAAGGTACCTTTTGCTCATTTATTTTTAAGTGTTTAACATAATTTCATTGATGTTTATCTTAAAATATTTATTACAAAATCAACCTGGCAATTTTTTTTTTTAGGATTTCCTGGAACCCCATCCTGTGATAATAAGTTCCTTTTTAATTAGTGGGAATCTAAATCCATTTTTATTTAATAAAAGGGCAATGTTATATTTTCAAGTTTTAATTAGAAGTGGTGATTAATATAGAGTGTGCAATTTGGGTGTTCAATAGCCTGGACTAGATAAAATATGTGACCTTAACCAGAGCCCTGCCATACTTCTGAATTTTCTTCCAAAGCAAATTGTAAACAGTGTTTCTTTCAAATTTCTCCCATCAGTGACTTTAATTAGTGATTAGTGGTTATTGCTTGTGGTTTCTGCATCTCCTCTATTAATGAAAGGTCACAAACTAATGATTACTTTAAAATGTGCTAAAATGAATCATCCCTAAGAAATAACTTTTTTGTTACTGTTTTATGGGTGCTGCTCTCAAAAACAAGATGTGTGGTACTAGGAAGATGAATAATGTTCTATTGAGTTTTTATAACCATTTTTTCCTCTGGAGAGTGGGAAAAATATATTCATGAAAACCACACTCCAAAAGTATGACAGTACTAGCTTTTTCATTCAAAGAACTTGGGGTTTAATATAATGTAAAATGTAAATTATTAGTCAATTCATGTCAGTCTAAAAGGGACAACAAAGTGACATTTCAATTTAAACAGAAACTGCTGTAACCAACCTTAATCAGATGTTCTAATAAATGTGTTGAAGGACAATATTGCATATTTCTTAATCCAAAAGAAAACCAATTGCCATGAATCTTGCTCAAATGCCATACAACACAATATGAAAATAATCATGAACAGAGTTGAATTGAATGTAAATTTGTTGTTCTAAGTTACAGATTCTACTCTATATTTATATTCTTTCAAATATCACTCAATTATGCAAATATACACACACACACATACACACACACACAGACAACTCTATGATTACTTGTGGAATCCTTATGAGAAGATACATTTTGATGAGTAACATAGACTAAATGAAGAAATCATCATGTATTCACTCATTCATCCACCAAACAATTTTTGAACTACTATTTTGCATTAGGCTCTGTTTTAGATATGGGGGATTTATTTCCAGGAAAAGAAAGACCTTATAACTGCCTTTGGGAAGGAAGAGAGATATTAACAAATAATCTTTCTTACTAAGAAAGATAAAATGACAACTCTACTAAATGGTATGAAGGAGACATATGCCATACATATATGCAGAGCTATTCTAGTCAGAAAGGTCAAGGCTATCTTCCTTTAGGAAGTTATACTTTAGCTGACATCCAAAGGATGAGTTGGACTTCATGTAAAGGAGCAAGGTTACAGCATCCAAGAGAAAAGAAATGACATGTGTAGGTTACATGTAGTAGGAGGAATTGTAATGGGTGATTGAACTTAGCATGGGAAGATCCCAATGGACAATTATTCAAAAATGTGAGCAGGAATGGGAGAATCTGGGGTAGAGGGCCTCAAAAAACCAATTCTTATTTTGAAAATATCCCTAGAGCTACCATGTAGAAAATAGATGGAATAAAACACAGAGGAGCAGGTATAGTTCAGAAGACAAATCTGAGATAGAGGAGAGTATTATTTCCATGAGGGTAGTTGAGATTACCTGGGAAGAGAATATAAAGTGAGAGAAGAGAATTTTAATTGAGTCTTGAGAAACTCCAGATTTATTAGCTAGGTAGGGAAGGTTAAGACTACAATAGAGTCAGAGATAGAATAGTCAGCGTTTAGCAGAAAACTAGGAGAGACTCATGTAATAGAAATGAAGGGAGGGACAGTGTTTTAAGGCAGTGGTTAACTGCATCAAATGCTTCAATGATGTGAAAAAAATACTTAACAAATATTCATTATCTTTACCAACCTGAAGTTATTGGTGTCAGTGAATCCTCTTCATGGAATCATGATGACTTAAACCATATTAGTATGAACTGAATAGTAAGTAGGAGCCAAGGAAATTGAGGCCTTCCTTGGGTATGGGCCACTATCTGACTATCTAAAGGAGGGAAGACAGAGTAGCCTGAGTAACTGTGGTTTGGATTTTTTTTTTTTAATATAGATTTTGCTGTTTATTTGCTTAATTAGGGAAATTTGACTATGTTTAGAATCTCTGGGACAATGAGGAGAAATTGAATATATGAAATGGAAAGGATAGTCTTGTCAGAGTAGGATCAAGTGTCTATAAGCACAGGCGTAGATGGGATCCACAGACAGAAGAGGGTTTCTTCAGACAGGAGCATGCACAACAACTCTATGAGAATGGGATGTATGGATGCACAGGAACAAAGAGACTTCATCTCCCATCCAAGTACTAACCAGGCCCGACCCTGGAGAAGGGGGTGGGATTATGGACATTGGGGAGGGTATGTGCTTTGGTGAGTGCTATGAAGTGTGTAAACCTGGTGATTCACAGACCTGTACCCCTGGGGATAAAAATATATGTTTATAAAAAATAAAAGATTAATAAAAAAAAGAGAGACTTCATCTGAATGTTTCTATATAGATAAATTTTTTAAATAAATCAGATGTTCAGAGTAAAGAAGATTCATCCAAGGTTGGGTTTAAAATAAAGACAAAAGATTTAGGGGTTCATGGGTGGCTCAGTTGGTTGAGTGTCCTCATGATTTGGGCTCAGGTCATTATCTCAAGGTCACGAGACTGAGCCCCACAGTAGGCCCCAAGCTCAGTGCAGAGGTGGCTTGAGGTTATTTCCCTCTGCCCCTCCCCTTGCTCGTCCTCTCTCTCTTACTCTCTCTCTCTCTCAAATACATATATTAATAAAATCTTCAAAAAATAAATAAATAAAATAAAATAAAGATAAAAGCTTTAGGGGATATGAATAATATTGAGTACCATGAAGTCCAAGCTAATGAAAAGGAAGAAGAGTTGAAAAGATCGAGACAAAGTAGATGGGTCAGTAAAAGGAAGGAATGCAGTAATTAAATTTCAGAATATTTGTAATGATGGTCCCTGAATCCGTACTCTGAAAGGAGAGAGGTAAAAAAGATTCTACAGTTTATACATAGAAAATTATCCTAAAAGATAAAGCATTGCTTCCAGAGTTCAAAAAAGAAAAAAAATCTGCAAAAGAAGTCAAAGCATTTCTTAGAGCATTGAGGACTGGACTGGATATGTGGTACTTTAGCAGACAGCCATGTTGCCTAGATAAGGGTTAGTGTGGGTTGGTGGATGTGAGGAAAATTCCAATGAAGGAAAGCTCATGAATGAAGAAACAATGATAGATTGTCATATGCAATGATGATCAGTCCAGTTTAGCTGAAGCAGAGGAAATATGAAGGGAGCAGTAAAAAGAAGTTAGGAAAGGTGGATTGGGATGCAGATTGGATAAAGCTTTCAAGAAGGCCAGGAAGTAGATGTATATATTTCATTCTAAAAGATAATTCTAAAAGATTCCATAGTAAAAAGCAAAGGCACCAGAGGTTCCTAAAGAACATGTGAACAACAAATAGACCAAAAATAGGATGTATTTAGCCAGATATTTTTTGGATTAAAAAAGGCCATCTGTGGGTCTGCCAGTGAAAGAATGATCAAGTGCCACAATAAAAATATCAACACAGCTACACTTTGCTTCATTAAACACTGATTATCATTGACAAGTGAACCAAAATATTGGCCTTTTCCAAATGACATGTTGTATAAATTTCTGAAGCAAAAATGAGAAATTTGATCTTTAATGCAAAATCAGATATATAAGAGGCATCTGCTAGTTTTAATAAGTTTTATCACAAGGCGCAAAATGAGGAGCTGCTTTTGAATTAGAAAACTGACATTTTCAAAGTAAATTTAACCACGGACGTTATCAATGTCCAGGATGGAATTAGTGATTCTATTTCTCTTTCTCACATCCAGAGGGGGTTGGAAATATGAAATGGTGAAGAGGCTAAAAGTAATTCAAGTTCTTCCAGATTTTGTCCTTAATCTGACTGTAAGGCAAAAGGGACATAAATTGCAAGTCAGAACAGGAAACTTTGCTACTTTTGTTTTCCCTGGCAAAATGCTTCTGGGAAAAGAAATTGAAACCAAGATTAAAATGAGTTCTTGATAATCCTGAATTGACCATTTCTGACAGGTTACAGAAGATGAATTGGCAGAGTAAATGCAAGTCATGTTTTTTTCTTTTCTACATGTCCAGAAAAATGCCATTTTATCTCAGATTTGGGAAGACATTGAAGGTCAATCCTCTGTTCGTTTCATATGATAATAGAAGGTGAATCTATCTACATTCCATTCTTTTTCATCTGAAATAGTTTCCCTTTAAATAGGCATTTATACATGACCATGTGGTAATACCTTAGAAAGAATCCATTTTTCTTTTGTGATCAATGCAATATTTATAAAGATATCCCAATATACACTGAAGTACAGAAATTTAACTTTTGTAAAATTTTTAGAAGCCATGATCAAATATATCTTTGCATTGTCTGTGAATAAAATATCTACTTGGTCTTCTGGTAAATTAATATATAGAAGAAACTATTTGGAATCTAAAACTTATTTACAAGAAGAAACCTCTTTGTGGTGGCTTAGAATTATCATTTACTTACAAACAAAAAATAAATGCTCAATTCAAATGAGTCTTGTGCACACAGTGAAATAAGTTTGAAGTACCTTAAATTACCAACATTCTATTAGCCATTGGCTTGTGTTACAGTATACACTTGAGAAGATATCAACTCTTTAAAAATCAATTTTTTTTAATTTAATTTCAGTCTCTTAAAAATGTTCTACAGTTTGTATATTTTGTGAATTCAATTTGGTATTACTTCCAAATTTAATTATTTGGTTCTCAGTTTCACTGTATCACACAGTAAGAAAAAACTTTTATTCACTAAAATTGACTTCAAAATTCTGCTCTTCTTTTGAAATTGCTTGTAAAATGACAACTTTGAAATTATCATTCCAGATGAAGTAATAGTGACAGTCTTAATTTAATAATTATACAAACAAAGCCCATTAAATAAATGCCTGAGATCACTGTGTTCCTTTGAACAACACACAAATTTAATATATTGAAAATCAAAGTTGGAGTTTAATGAAGGAAGCCATTTAGATGTAAACACTAGCTTGATTCTGACGCCTCCGGATCTGAGCAGTCTATCATGCAAAGCCACGGAAAGTAAAAATCACATAACTGCCAGTGGCCTCAAGGAACTAAAACAGTACAGAAACTTGACAAAGAACCCTGCTGCCCTAGAGTCACCAGCAGAGAAAACAGAACGCCACGTTATCTTATAGCCCTACCAAACTTCTCCAACACGTCCTCATGTTGACCAGTTATCTCTGACAGGAATGAAGAGGAAAACTGTAAAAATCTCATTAACAGTTTCACAAATACATAACTATTCAGAAAATGATTAATAATCTGAACTCATCTACCCACTGGGCATGTTTAAATCTGAATAGGCCAATCAAAGAATTATGTTCACATCTTCAGCATATGGAAGTTCCTGTCAGAATAAAGCAATTACTACACTACATTTTTTAAAAGCCTGCTTTGGGCTACAAAAATAGCATTAGTTGATGGAGAAAGAGGCACTAAAAAACAAACATACTGAGATTTCTTTGAAAATTTATTTAATTTAAAACAAAATGTTGAAAGAAATTATCTACTTTGCATTTTAGATATTCTGAAAAAAATCAGCCCTTTAAAATGTCATGAACATAAGAAGTTCTTGCTTTAAAATATTTGTCACTTATTTTCCATGTTTTTTTTTTCCAGCTTCTAGAGTCGCCTTGCTTTGTAACATTCAATTCTAATTTGCCACAGAAGACCCCTTCTAAGCAGCAGAAGGGAGTTGAATGGGGGAAAGACTTGATTCAGAAATTGTAGAAGAGACATTTCTGTATATAATGCTGAGAGATTAAGATCATAAGGACACAGACACATTATAATCCTTTTAGTTACATATGCACAGCAGTCTATAGTATCATATATATTTTTTTCTTAAAACATCTTAGAAGAAAAATGTACTCACATACACACACATATATTATTGTACTGTAGAGAGGGGGGTGCCAATAACATTCTTGATTAAAATATGTTTATACTAGGGGTGCCTGGGTGGCTCAGTGGGTTAAAGCCTCTGCTTTCGGCTTAGGTCATGATCCCAGGGTCCTGGAATCGAGCCCTGCTTCGGGCTCTCTCCTCCATGAGAAGCCTGCTTCCCTTCCTCTGTGTCTCTGCATGCCTCTCTGCCTACTTGTGATCTCTATCAAATAAATAAATAAAATCTTTAAAAAATGTTTATACTATACTATAATTAGGGTCTTTAACGTTTTCAATACAGGAACTCACTTGACCACCCAAAAAACTAACAGTGGAAAGAAAAATCTCAAAGCTTTTGGATATTAGGTTATTATATAGCTAGAGATAGAATTAGAGACAGAGATAGAGATAGGGACAGAGATATGGGAAGAGTATATTTGTGAGTACTGAAAGAAAGAAATGATCTATTTGTACTTTACTATGTAGTGTTTCCTTCTGTGGAATTCTGCTGGGAGGTTAAGTAAGAAGGAAATGATGCCAAGTCCTTTAAAATTGAAACATGGAAGCTGTTGATAATCTTGAGGGGGATATATTAAGTTTTGGGGGGGCGGGAGCTCAAGTGGGGAGATTTATTTAGAAGGAGATGGGGAGGAAGTTAAGGAAAGATTTTTCTTTTGAGTTGGGAGACATTAGCATATGTTTTATCATTGAATCAGAATGTGGAGGTGAAGACGTTAATGACATTAGAAACAGAGATTATATTTGAAGAATGGAAGACTGTGAAGGAAAGGGCAGGAGGGTTAGGTCCAAACCACAAGATGGAACACCATATCCATTATAACAGGTGAGAAGGAAAAAAAAAAATGGTAGTTTTATAGGTGGAAAGATGAGGGAGATATGTTGTACTGATGGGTTCTATTTTCAAAATGATATATAAAGGGAAAGCATTAGCTTAAAATGAAAGAAGAAGTGTTTGAGGAAGGTATTCTTCCCTACCTTCATAGCTACCTACGAAGGAGAAAATAGACCATGGCTGACATTGTTTTATCATGATCTCTCCCTACCTTTTTTTTTTTTTTAACATGCTTTCTTTTTATTGAAGGAGATCAGAAGTAGGCAGAGAGGCAGGCAGGGGGTGGGGGGAGCAGGCTTCCCGCTGAGCAGAGAGCCCAATGTGGGGCTCGATCCCAGGACCCTGGGATCATGACCCGAGCAGAAGGCAGAGGCTTTAACCTACTGAGCCACCCAGGCGCCCTCCCCTTCCTACCTTTTCAACCTGAATTTGTATCACAGGCCACAAAGCTCCAGCCACACTGATTTGCCTTCTGTTTGTTTGTTTTCTTTCTGTCTTTGGACAGGACATGTTTTTCCCTAATTCAGGGCTTTCTAATACCGATATTGTCCCCATGAAATACTCTTCTATCAACCTCCACAATCAGGTCTCAGCAAAAATGTTTCCCCATCAGGGAGGCATAATAGAGTGTTTATAAAGTTTCCCCTTACCACAAGTTTTCTATATCATTACCCTGTTTTATTATTTATAAAATTTTATACCTGACATATACTTTTTTTTTCAGTGAATAGACACTCTTTGGTACAATCTTTTATTCCCTGAATACTTATTTCTTTACTCAGTTTTTTCTGCCTTTCTTTCTAGACTCCAGTGGAATATAAGCCATATGAAAGCAAGGGCTGCTTTGAATTTTTCACTCATAACTCTAATACTTTGAACAGCTCCTGGAACATAGGTTGCATATCTACTGAATAAATGAACAAAACATGGAAGAATGTGGTCCATTTCACAATGATTTTGCTAAATTTAATAGCAATAGCAATCAGCTTAAAATATTCATGTGATTTTCTCCAAAATGGTGTAGTTTTTCTGATACATGGTCATCCAGGACTGGGATGTTGCTAATGAGTGAGACAGAGAGAGGGAAGAAAGTGATTTCATGGTATTTGTCATGGGCTAATTATAATGACTGGGATATAGGAGGTCAAAAGAAAAGGAGCTAGTAGAAAGAGAGAGACAGATGTGGTTAGGGGATTGACAAGATCAAGGTAACCAAAGAATTAGGCTGTTAAAGGTAATTTACCAGGCAACCTAAAAGATTAGAAAAATGTAGCTAGAGATGGGAAGATTTGGAACAGAGCACTTAGAAGTGGCACAGTTTCTGCTAATGATAAGGTCTGAATTGAGCTTGCATCATAGAAATGAAGTGAAAGAAATGGTTATTGGAGGTAAAGAAGTAATCAAGAATACAGAATTTGTATATTTCACTTAGCTTAATAGTGAAGTCATGAGAATGGAGACAGGAGTTAAGCTACAGAGAAAGACTATCATTCATAAATTAAATTCTTCAGTTAATAGCAAGAATGAATAACAGGTCAGGGTTAAGAGGGCAAAGAGGAAGCATAGTGGGTAACTGAAGTGAATGGCATGAGTTTCAAAAGAATAAGAACTTTGCTGTTATTATTATTTTGATTGCTATGTCTATATATGCCTTCTGTATATATGTCTATATACAAGGGATAAAATAATCTGGCAGTTGCAACTGTGAACAAGGAGGAAAAATTACTTGTTTCATTGACTTGAAATATAGAAGATGGGAAATTAGAGCAAAAAATAAAACAAAAGATAGCCTTCTCAGGAACAGTAGCAGTAGAAATGGCAAGGTGGAGCCAGAAAAAGAGAATATTTGAGAAGAGATGGTGGAGGTAAGGTTGCTGGGTACGTAAAGCATGAGGGTTAGGGTTGGAATGAGGAATGTCATCACATATTCTTGGATGGAGATAAATTAATTTGCTTTAATTGTAAAGACACAAAACACAAAACAGAAACTCAGTGCCCAGCAGTACTTACATTGCCTTCAAATCAAGGAATTACAAGACATCAACAGGGGAATAAATGGCATTGCTACATCGTGCCAGTCCCTTTTGTTCTTTGTTACTTATCTATATCCCTCTCAAAGCAGAGAATATTAATATCAGGTGCACACCCAGGCCTCAGTAAGCATTCATTTAATGAATGAATGCCGTTTGCCATGATCTGCTATTTCCTAAGTTTGTATTCATTTACTTTTGAATACCATTAGAGGGGGAAAATGCACATTTTTCTATCTAGTCCCAAAATATTGTTTTTTCAGCTATTTTCATACACCAATAACTCCTTATTCATGTAACAGATGCTGTTTCTGCTTTGTGATATCTATGCCTCATTTTGCTAAAATTGCTATCCATCATCAATTCTAGGAGCCCCATGGCATCTTGTGACATTTGGAGATCAATAGCTACTAGAATCAATTAAGAAAAGCTTTGTTTTAATGGACCTAAAATTGATATTGGTATGTTCTATTATTGGAACTTACTCAGAATATCTCGATCACTGTTTTAACTCACAATACATAGAAAAGTCTTGATCTAGTCCCAGAAAACTCTTTAAATGGCTCTCTTTTAAAAGAACATTTTTTGTTGAGGTTTTAAAAATCTGAAAATTGAGAACCATGGACTTTTCTTTTGTTAAGTACAAATGGGGAAAAATTTACTCAACTTCTAATGCTTTCTCATTAAAAAAAAAAAAAAAAAAAAAACAGAAAAAACTTTTCCTTCTCACTGAAACTGAAATAAGAAATCTCTGAAAATGACAGTCCCCATCATTATTTGACACTTTTCTGTCTGTCTGAGAAAACTGGCCTAGTGGAGCTTTGGGTACACAGAATGATTCTCTCTAATACACTTGTTGCAGAGGGGTAAATTACGCCAAAATATACCCATTCATGAAATGGCTGAAGTCAATGTTATGGTATGGAATCCTAGCCTCGGTTAGGAATTAAACAGTACTTGTTTGTTTGTTTGTGTTTTACATTTAACAAGTATTCACATTTACTAAATGCAAACTTTCAGCTGTTATGATTTAGAAGCAATATGGTATAGTGAAAAACAGAAGTAGAGAGGTTTGAAAATTGGGTACGTTATTTTATTTTCTGTTATTTATTTATTTTTTAGCATGCGCACACGTGAATGAGTAGGGCAGAGGGGCAGAGGATGAGTGAGACTCCTCACTGAGCGGGAGCCGGATCCCCAGACACCAAGATCACCAAAACTTGAGCCAAAGGCAAATGCTTAACTGACTAAACCACCCAGGAGCACCTTGGCTAGATTATTTTATTCTTTTTTTCAAGTTTTTTTTTTTTTTTTAACTGCCAGGTACCACCCAAAAAGTGTAGTGACACAATGTAGAAAAATGGAGACATGGTTCCTGCCATGAAGAATTTATAGTTTATTAAAGGATACGAGCAAATGGCAAAGAAGTCCAGATGTGATGTGATAAATTATGTGGGTACGTATATAGAGTTGCTAGACATAATACAAGTTTCCCAGTTAAATTCTAAGTTAAGCAATGAACAGGTTTTTTTTATTACAACTATGTCCCAAATATTATATAAGGAGAAATATCTAATGGGCTAAATCAGGCAATCTTAGCATGTGGAAAATTGATCCAAGCTGAACTTCATATTTAGAAAGCCCTCACTGAGGATATGCTATCTAGCATATTCATCCCAAAGGATGAATGAGAATTACAGGTAGAGGGAACTGCCCAGGCAAAAACCAGAAGGTTAACAAGAGTGCATGTGGAGGACTATATTAAGTTCAGTACAAGTTCAAGGAGAGGGGTAAAACAACGAATTGGATAGTTAAACTGGGGCTCTGCCATGCATGGACTTGTAACCATAGTAAGGACATTTTAATTTATCCACACTTAACTTTTTTTCTTCCAGATTTGTTTTCTAGAAATACTACCTGGCTCACAGTGTGTAGTGTACGTTCAATGTGGGAGGACTGAGAGAATTTGGGTGTCAATATATACACTATTAATGAGAGATGATAACTGTGTAAATAGGAGAGGTGGATGACAGTAAGGACAGAATGGAACAAAGTCAGGATCCACTTAAAAGTTTGAAATTGATCATAAGAGGACAATAAGGGAAATGTTAGTGATAAGACCTAGATTTCTAATTTATGCTATAGGAGTAGTAAGATTGGATTCTCTAAGCCAAGTAACACAATCTAAAAAATATGCTGAAGGCAGTGGCGTTGCCATGTGTGGAGGTTGGGAGGACATGAAATGTATTTGCAACAACCTAGAGGAGAATTTCATTAGGTAGTTGGTTGTATCTCAGTGAAGCCCACATTTGGGCTTTAGTAATAGACTGAGGTATGGTTAGTTCATAGATAAATGTTCATCAAAGTATGGTTTTAGATGACCTGCAGCAAAATCACTATGGATTCATGTTAAGATTCCTCAGGCTGAGCCAGACCTCCCAAACTAACTTTATCACAAGATTATTCTTACATGTAATAAAGTTTGGTAATCCTGATAGAGATGATGGATGAAGGGGTTCATCTGGTAATATTCCTCAACGAAAGTATATCATGACAAGAGCACATAGTTCAGAATGAAATGGACAGAGTCCCTGAGGAAACTCAAGGAAGAGAAATCACACACACACAAAAAAAAAAAAAAACAGAAAGAGAAAAGAACAGAAGAGAAAAAAGAGAAAAAAACAGGAAGAGAAATCTTGAGGAAACTCAAAAAGAGAAATCACAAAAAACAGATGAGGATATTGTCCAGGAAACCAAGTTTATGCTGTTTCAGCCTTACATGGTTCAAGTTAAATCTTCTAAGATACACTGCACTGAAAATTTGTTTTTTACTTTGCTTGAATGCTATCTGCTTCATAGACTCATTGTTTATCTTCCATATCTCCAGCATTTAGCCAAAAGATGTACTCAAATTTTTTTGTTGTTTAATGAATGCATGAAAATGTTCAAGCGTTGGTATTAACAAACTGTACTATTTGCCATAAATAATATTCCTCCAGATGGAATCTCTTCTGAGGGAGGCAACACATTATAAAAATAACTTTGTAAAATTTTCTATTAAATATCGAGGTAAGTATTGTTTTCTAACCAAACTTTGCTCACGTGTAAATATTACTCTAGAAAAGATAGTTATTTTACATATACATATTTGAACTGAGATTCTCATAGCATTGGAACTGGCAAAAATTGTCATGTATTCTCACTAAAATGGAACTATCTCTTCGGCTATTACTCGGTACAATAAGAAATCATTTAGTAAGATGCTAATATGACTCTTTTACAATGATTTATCTCAACTCTTTGATTTCCTCCGTGTTATAAATCTCCACGTTGGAGATAAGTGTAGCAGCTTTTCAGGTATACATTAGACGAGTTGGCATACATAACTCAAGGCTGTATATTTTAAAATACTCTTACTAGGATACAGTTTTTAAAGAATTTTTTTAAAAACGGAAGTGAAAGAAAAGGCGAAAAATGCCTCCACATATTATATCCCTGTCAGTATATTAATGTGCTTAGCTTTGCAGTGTCTTCTCTTTCAGTTTTGATTTGATCACTTGTTTAATTCACCACTCCATTTTAAAGTTGCCCCACACAAATGCCTACTGGAAGTTTAATATGTATGTGTCTCCATTATTTAGCACATGGAATTATAGCATAAAGAGATGAAATAAATACAAGGAGGTTATAAAATTATTGCAGTAAATATGCTAGCTATCACAAGAAAAGACCTGTGCTGGGAAGGAATATTCATGTAAATGAAACCCCGCTATATATTAGTATTTCAGTCAAAAGAAATGACTCACCATCACCCCCCCCTCAGGTGGCAAGTCTGAATCTGCATTTAAATGGAAAGATGAATTCTAATTCAGGATTCAGCTATGGGAGTCGATTAAGAGAAATCAGATGTGGACTGAAAAGTTGGCTTTAAAGTTACATTGCATAACATGTATATGAAGATTTAGATTTATTCAAATGTATCAGGTTAATTCTCTTAAGGAAGTTTCTACTCTGTCCCTAATTCAGTCATCAAACACCTGCTCCTAAGAATAAAATAGTTAAAAATATTCATCTATTTTTTTTAATTTTTATAAACATATATTTTTATCCCCAGGGGTACAGGTCTGTGAATCACCAGGTTTACACACTTCACAGCACTCACCAAAGCACATACCCTCCCCAATGTCCATAATCCCACCCCCTTCTCCCAAACCCCCTCCCCCCAGCAACCCTCAGTTTGTTTTGTGAGATTAAGAGTCACTTATGGGGGCTTAAGTGGGTAGAAGAAGAATCAATGAAACAAAATGGAATTAGGAGGGAGACAAACCATTCTAATCTCATTTTTAGTATTTATTTCAGATTCCACAGTACAAAGAATAACAATGCATCTTTAAAATAACCTTATATGTGAGTCTTGTTTTTGTGTAGTATTTTTCATAATACCGTTCACTGAAAAAAATAATCTTCTGGAAACCTGTGAAATAATAATGAAAAGCTACATGTGAAGGGCCTCATCTAATAAGATGTCATTTCTGTTTATACTATCAATACGCCTACTTCAAACTCAAACCAGCTGTCAGTCAATTTAGAAATAATCCCCAACTCATAAATCTTCCACAAGTATGAGAACTCTTTGAGAGATGGGATACTATATCTAGCTTGTTTACCACCTTACTCTTGCCCCAGTAAGAGAATTCAGCATTTTGCAAGCATTCTATAAAGTGAATTTTAGATCAATGAATCAATTAAATAACAGCAAGCTCAGAAATTTCCCAGAATTCAAAATGTTGAAATTAACATTGACTAGTTACTCACAATGTATTAGAAATCAAAAGTGGAAAGGACCCCAGGAAAAATAGTTGATTGACCGATGGAATTATCTCTTGATAGAGATAATTATCTTCTGCTAGAGATAGTTACTTCTGCCTCTATCTCTTGATAGAGGCAGAAGTGTCTGCCTCTCATGCAAGAATCAGAAATGTCTTTATATTAGGGACTACATTTTGTTGGTACTCAATATTCTCTGCTTCTTTTGAGCCCATGGAAAGTGCTCACTATTTCGTGATTGAGTCACAATGAGCATGAGGCCTTGTCTGATCTCCCACTTTTATAATATTATTACATAATTATGCTCTCACAATCTTTGAACAAGCTGTTCCCTCTCCCTGGAATACCCTCCCTTCTGTTCTTCAGTTGGTTAATGCTTTATCATCCCGTGCCACTGCTGCATCCTTTGGCAGAGACAAAACTTAAATGCTGTTCTTTTTCAGAGTGCAGACTTGTTGAGAAGGTGATGCCCACCCAGCTTCCATCTGGATCTATGTGAGGCACTGTGATTCCTTCACAGCAACGGGATAGGAGCTGAGTGCTGTGTCATTTCCTGGATGCAGTGATTTGATTAAAAGTGGACGTGCTTCTGCCACTCCTACTCTTTCTTCCCAGTCGCTAGGCTGGAGTCAGAGGATCAAGCTCTTAGGAAATTGTGGGGCCATAAGAAGAAAAGGTGTTCTTTGGGATAGGAGCCACCCACCAATCAGAAAATACCAGTTAAATTTTATGTGTTAAGAAATAGTGTTTCTTTTGTAAAGTCATTATACATTTTGTTGTTGTTGTCATCACAGCAGCCATACTGCTGTCCTAACTGATACATGAGCCATTTTAGGAAATTCTTTCCAGCATCTTCTAGCAAAGGAGATCTAACTATGTATGTGAAGCAAGCAACCCCATGACAAGAGTCAACAAAGTCTAACTAGGCATCATTGGAATTACACAATCACGAAGGAAACCTCTCAGGAAGAGTACTCATGTAAGCGGAAGGAAATGTATGTTTGTTAGTTTGTTTGTTTTAAACTGCTTTGGGTAAGAGTGGTGAATGGGAAACCAGGAATCGTATGCATACATCGTAAAAATTCTTAAAGTGGCCTATAAGAATGGTGGAACTAATTAATCATGAGGTGTCTTGTTAGCATAGTAGGTAGCACTCAGTCTTATAATTAATCATATTTGTTGTTGTTGTTTTCTGTGTTGTTGGGAAATGCAAATTTGGGGTCAGAACTGAATTGCTCAGGGCAATACAGAGAACAAATGTTGCCCCAGCCAGTAGTTCCCAAATTGACCCTCTGTATCATTCAGTCTCAATGCAAATTATGTACTGAATAAATGTTTTGGTGTAGTTTGTTTGATGTTATGCCAAATTTGGGGCCTGGCAAGCATTCATTTGTCTAAGTATGGCCTTAGCTCTAATGTACTGTATGCTCTATCATGATACTATTACATATACATACACAATTGCATTTTCTAGCTGTGTAAGAAACAAATTTAGACTCAGCACATAGAATATTTTCTGGAATTTATTGTTCTGAAATATTCGTTCACTGATTAAAAAATAATTGGTATCATTTGTTCTACTATTTTAAAGGTATATATCCTCCCAATAATACAAATTGGAATTAAAGTAAATAGAGAGAGTGTGTTGTTTACCTAAAGATGTAGACTAAAGTGGAAAACTGTATCATGTAGGCTTAAGTATTTGATCTTTAGAACAATGGATAAGTCTTTTTCTCTGCCCTGTCTCCAAAGCTTGCTTTCTGTGATCTTGAGTAAATTACATACTTCCTCACTTTTTTCATAAGAATAATAATACTTGTGTTAAATGAGATTCAAATTATAAAACTTAAGTGTTTGACATACAAAATGTTACTTTATAAACTGTCAGTACATGTGAGCCATAATTAATATGGCTGAAGAGTTACTGAGGATAATTTATGGACTTCTAACTAAACTCTATGTTCAATAGATTTATTTGATATATGTATTTTAAGTGCTTTCATTCTTTCCCCTATAGATGTAACTGTATATATTAATATGAAAATAATATAAATTTATAAAATGGGTTTTTCTTGACCCTCACAATATGTAAACTCAATTTCATAAACTTTCATGATGTCTTCAAGTTTCTCTTCTGGAGAAAATGAGAAATGAAGATAACACATCTGTTATGGTGACCTATGCTAAAATAGATGGGCTACAAACTTGATTGCTAGCTACACTTTTGCCATCAAGGTGCTAACCATTTTTGGGCAAGTTATTTAACCTTCCTGAACCAGTTTGCTCCTCTAAAAATGGCAATCAGAGAAATAACTCTCCTCAAAACTTGGCTTAAAGGAAAAACTAATATGAATGATTTTAAAGTGTTTTCTGAATATAAAATGTCACATAATGTTCAGCATCAAGAAAGAGACTTAACTTTTACAGGTGTATGTTTCCATTTCTAATCACTGTCTGCTACAGTGATTATCAGGAAAAGCAGCTGATTGATTAATTGATTGATTGATTGGTCACTTCATTACAGTAATCTAGAAGTAGGAAAAATATGATCTTGTTTCTCACCTGAAAGACATCTGCATCAAATCCTCCTCTACTTTACAGTGTAAAAGTGTGCTTATGTTAAAGTGCTTCATTTACAGGAAAAAATAGCTCCCTGCCAAAAAAGAGCAATGTAACATAATTACTCTTGGCTTGGAAGCCTACTATTAGTTTATTCAATGACTTTCCCAAATGGTACAGGGAGAATTTGACATGAAGCATTTTTGTTAGAAAAAAAGCATCTTTCAGCTTATGTATAATATAGACTGAGAAGAAAAATATGAACTATTGAGATAAGCCTACATTTAAAAGTGACAAACTACTTGCCTCTTAAATTCCTTAGGTTTCAAGTCCCTAGTTCTATTTTCAGTTGTAACTGAGTGGTACACAGTGTCACAAAACTTTCTAAGATCTTATCAGTGGATCTCTTTTGCTCAATCATATAGCCACTTAACTAGCTACTGAAACCTATTCAAATAGGGCAAGAAAATGGTAACTTTTAGAAGGGAGGAGCAGGTGAGAAGGATCAGGACCTAGAAATAACCCTACATTTAGATAAAGTGTTGCATTTTTAGTGTAAACTGGGAGTTAGATATCTGAAGAACATTATGACAGTTCTCAAAGCAGCAAAAGCAGTTAATGTGTTAACATAAGATTCCGACAGGTTCCTGGTAAGCAGGGCTCTCTTAACATAAAAAAATGTTTGTTGTTCAAGACTGTGCAAGTTCAATACCTTTTATGGGGGCAGTATAAACTAGTTAAAATTTTAGATCTGGGGTTTCTATAGCTACTGTTTTAAATCTTGCTTTATCACTTGCCAATAATGACTTGGGGAATTGATTTAACATCCCCAAACCTCATTTTTTGTAGCAAAAAAAAAAAAAAAAAACATATCTAATTCTTTTTTTAAAAAGTATTTAATTCTTTATCAAAATAAATGATAAGATTACAAAATTTTCTCAAGAGGATGGTATATACCAATACTCAATACATCATTTTTATTGATACAACTGTTCGTGTCAAGACAGACATGCACAGGGCACAGCCTGATGGTTGTTTCTATGGATAAATAATGATGAAGTTTAGTGAGACATCACAGGGGTCCAGCATAGTACATTAAGGACTAAGCAAACACAAAAGAGAACCATTTGCCTTACCACGTAGGGACTTGTATTTGAATGCAGCAGAAGGCCATTTCCTGGGGATATAATCATGTTTACAGGACAAACAATTGCAAAATCAATTTACAAGCATAGGACTTCAGTGATACAACAAGTGCTAAATTTTTATTTCCTTGGCTTCATTTTATGGATGAAGATATAATATGATAGAGAAATGTAATTGACTTGCCTGACATTATACAGTCTGTATGGGATCCAGGATTTTAAAATAGTCCAAAAAACATATTTCTAATTACCATGCTATCCTGCCCATTGTGATTAAAAGTGAAACTGAGAGATTCCAGTATGGAAATTACAAGGATAATGCGTGTAAAACTAATAGTTTACCATGGGAACAAATGTGACCAGTAATCTCTGCTTGGAATTGAACATATACCTAAGAGTTTTAGTCATCTGGAAGCTCAAAAAAATGTAAAGAGTGATGTATATTAAACAAGGAAATAACAAAGATTACCTCTGCTAGTATTAGTACATCTGAGCTGCTGTTATTATTGCTAATAATAACAATTATACTAATACTAGAATGACTACTACTAATAATGTGACTGGTACATTAATAAAAGTACATTGCAAAAAAAAAATGAAGTGGGGGGATGTTAGTACTAATTACCTTCATTGTCCATACTGGTAGTCACATTTGAAAGAGGAAATTTACAAATTGGATGGTTACCAAGAGCTGATTATATAGTAGTTAAAACCAGGATACATTTTGCTTAGAGAAGATTTAATAGCATAGTTTTTGAAGCACTGACATAATAAACAGAATTTAGTCTATTTTGTTTAATTTCAGGGAGAAATCTAGGACTAGTATGTAAAAAGCTAAGGAAACAGAATATTGGAATTAACCTATGACCTATAAATGCTTTCAGAAAATTATAAATACTTTAAAAATTTGCTAGTAGAGCATATTCTTTGATTTCAGTTATTTGAGTTGACAGTGGAAGATTATCTGGCATGTGAGAATTGTCTTCAGGAGGTTGGAGAGGATGATATAGAGGAGATTCAAAGAGATCTCACTTAATAACCGCTTCCTAACTTTGAGTCATCATCCCCTAAATTCGCTGCCCAACCTTGTTTATTTACCTAAATCACAAACACTATGACTTGGGACAGCTTGTAGGAGTGATCCATTGAACACTCCCTCAATCAGAACCGCTATCTTCTTTTTTATTTTTTTTTTAATTTCTTTTCAGCGTAACAGTATTCATTGTTTTTTGCACCACACCCAGTGCTCCATGCAATATGTGCCCTCCTTAATACCCAGCACCTGGCTCTCCCAACCTACTACCCCCCACCACTTCAAAACCCTCAGGTTGTTTTTCAGAGTCCATAGTATCTCATGGTTCACCTCCCCTTCCAATTTCCCTCAACTCCCTTCTCCTCTCCATCTCCCTATGTCCTCCATGTTATTTGTTATGCCCCACAGATAAGTGAAACCATATGATAATTGACTCTCTCTGCTTGACTTATTTTACTCAGCATAATCTCTTCCAGTCCCATCCATGTTGATACAAAAGTTGAGTATTCATTCTTTCTGATGGAGGCATAATACTCCATAGTGTATATGGACCACATCTTCCTTATCCATTCGTCCGTTGAAGGGCATCTTGGTTCTTTCCGTAGTTTGGTGACCATGGCCATTGCTGCTATAAACATTGGGGTACAGATGGCCCTTCTTTTCACTACATCTGTATCTTTGGGGTAAAAACCCAGTAGTGCAATTATAGGGTCATAGGGAAGCTCTATTTTTAATTTCTTGAGGAATCTCCACACTGTTCTCCAAAGTGGCTGCACCAACTTGCATTCCCATCAGCAGTGTAAGAGGGTTCCCCTTTCTCCACATCCTCTCCAACACACGTTTCAGAACCACTGTCTTCCATTTGCTTTCAGGAGATCATGTACAGATGGTCCCCAACTTATAATGGTGCAGCTTACAAATTTTTTGACTTTATGATGGTGCAGAAACTATATGCATTCAGTAGAAAACATACTATGAATTCTGAGTTTTAACCTTTTCGCCTTTCCCCAGGCTAGTGATAGGATGCACGATACTCTCTCCTGGAGATGAGTGTAAGCTGCAGCTCCCAAGTCATCTGTGTGGTCTCCAGGGCAAACAACCAATACACTGACAACCATCCTGTACCCATAGGGAAATTCAGCTTTTCACTTCTGATACATTATTCAATAAATTACACGAGATATCCAGGACTTTATTATTATTATAAGAAGGCTTTGTGTTAGATGATTTTGTTCAGCTGTAGGCTAATGTAAAGTGTTCTGAGCATACCTAAGGTAGGCTGGGCTAGGCTAGGATGTTTGGTGGATAGAGAATATTAAACTCATTATTGCTTTATGATATTTTCAGGGTCATCATAAATCCAGAAGAGCTGTACCCTGGATTATCTTTTACCACATTATCTTCTCCATTTCTTTGTCTTTTGCTAGGAACATTGCCTCTTCTAGAATTCTGTATTATGGAGTACCCCAGAACTCATTCCCCTTTTTCTATCCCTTTACACTGATCCACAGTGACCTCCTTTATTCACAGCTTTAACTCTTATCTGTGTACCAATAGCTCCCAGCATATCACCAGTTCCACCGACTCCCCTGAGCCTATTTGACAGTGACAATGGAGTTTCAAGAAATATTTCAAACATAGCACTCCCAAAACAGAACTCTGGATCTTTCCACCAACTCTTCCATTCTCTCCTAGTTTCTCCTGTTCTGAAATGGCTCCTCTATTTACTCAGTTAATTTGGCCCCAGACTCAGGGACAGTCCTTTATTCTACTCTATAATCACTGCATCAAATCCACTGGCCTGTCCTTTGGACTCTAACTTTAAGTCATATCCTGACAACAAGTTCATCTGACAACTCTCATCAAACTGGCCAAGTCACTGTCCTCTCTCATGTGGTTACTGCAGCCGACTTGTATTCCTTGCTTTCATTCAGACTCCCTAATGCCAATCTTACGCACAGCAACCAGAGTAATATATAAAAGAAAAAAAAATCATATTATGTCAATCTCCTGCTCAAAAACTCCCAAGACTTCTCACGATCTCTCATGACTAAAGAGTAAATCAAAACCCTTTATCACACTGAATACAAGACTCCATGTAATCTAGTTTTTGCTTACCTCTCTGACCTTATCTCATGACACGTACCATTTTATTCTGCTCTAGCCACTCTGGCCTTTATCCAGCTCTCTACTTGCAACACTATTTATTCCCTCAGATCTTCAAAAAGATTACCCCTTTCTTCCACTCAGATCTTTGCTCAAAGTCACCACTTCAGAGAAGTCCTCTTGTTGATTCTTTAAAATAACACACAACTACCAAAACCCACTCTGGGTCCTCTATCACCTTAACCTTTATTTGTAAAATAATAGCACTATTGTTGCCCAAAATATATCCAGTCGTACATTGCTTGTTTACTATGCCCTCCATTAGAACAGTAGAAGAGAAGCTCTATTAAAACAGCAAGGATTTTAAATTTTTGTTTTAAACACTATTCTATGTGTAAAGGCTAAAACAGTGCTTGGCACATGATAAGAAAAACCAAAGAATTGAAAAGAAATAAGAAACTTGGCATGTCATGACCTCAAACTGAATTCTACATAAAGAGCTCATGTTAATGAAAAATGAGGATAAAGCACTGCCTTCATCTATAATGTAGTCCCATAGCATACTCTGAAGAATTGCATTAGTGTGAGAATTTGAAATTATACTCTTCTGACAATCACAGAAAGTGAAGACTACCATGCTTGCTGATAATCAGGTAATATTTCCAAGAAAAGGAATAACACTCAGAACATGACATAGCCCAAACCTCTGAGGCTACCTCCTAAACTTCTTGAGAGGCTCCCATGGTTTCTCTGGGATGCACCTTCTCTTGCTGCAGCTAATTTTGTGTGTTGGAACAAATGTGTTCCTGGTAGTCTTTGGCTGTTGGGATTGGACCGAAATGGAATTTCCACCAAAATTCATCCAGTAACATCCAACCCAGTAACAGTGTGTACATCTGCCACTTCCTTAAAAGCCACCTGCTAAAGGCCAACCTGTCTGAGACAAAAGTAAGTTTGTATTGAATCTGATTTCTAAACATTACATTCAGCCCTACAGCTATATATGTATTTTTTTGAGGCTTCTGAATCCTGATGAGATTAAATTTTTTGCTTTGAAAATTTCTCCTAATGTCTGCTTGTACAGTTTGTTGGGTTTTGTCTATAAAAGAAAGTCAATAGTGAAACGACAGAGACGGCCAATACGTTTCTTCCTGAAGTCAGTCTAAGTTCAGTTCATCTCACTACACTAGCACACTTTAGACAGACTTAGCCCTTGTGTCCTTACAAAATCTTCAGAGACCTTTCCTCAATCTTGTCTTTGTTTCAATTAGAACTGTTGTGAATTCTTTTTTGCCAATTTATGCTTGCATTTCCACTAAACAGGATAATTTCACCTTGGTGAAAGACCATTTCAGATTACAGTGAATGGTTTTGGGAACTTTTAAATATATATAGGAAAGTTCATTTGAGAGAAGACTTCAAACAAAAATGAGTGAAACCGCATTACTCAATGGTCCGCCTTCTTTCAATATTATGGTGAGGCTCTCAAATACAATCTGAACTGCAATGCTGCTTCCCTAAAAGACTCCCTAAAAAGAGACAAGAGGCAAAATTAGTTTGACTTTTCCTGTTTGTATCCCATCTTTCCCTTACCATTTCTTGTTCCAGCCACAAATTTAATCCAATTCAATGAACTCCTTAATGTTTCTTCCTCTGTCTCCTGAAACATTCATTACAAATTTAAGCTGCTTATGAAGGAAATCCCTATACATGGACTTCAAACCCCTATCACTGCATATCTCTGTGATGTTGTAAAGGACTACCTATATCCTAGGACAGAAAGGGAAAAAAAAAAGTTTTATTAAAATGCTCAGACTTCGGACAAATGGGTGGTTAAGCATCTGCTTTGACTCAGGTCATGATCCCAGGGTCTTGGGATCGAATCCTGCTTCCACTTCTTGTTCAGTGGGGAGTCTGCTTCTCTCTCTGCCTCTACCTGCCACTCTGTCTGCCTGTGCTCTGTCTCTCTCTGACAAATGAATAAAAATAAAATATACAATACAATACAATACTCAGACTTGTCCTGGACACATACACTTGAGATCTCCCTGACCTTTATCAATTAGTACATCTTTTGGTGGAGCCAGAAAATGCAAAAACTTGCTTTTGAAAAGCTCATAGCCAGACCCTGAAAAGGATTTGAAGGTTAATGAAATAAGTTTTTCTGTAACGAAATATCTAAGGGAACTTAATTTGGGACAACCTACTTTAGGGGATCTATCTCAGGTCTTGCTAAAGTAATACGAATGCCGGCTCAGTCTTAAAAACAGGAAAAGAGTAGATTCAAAGGAGACTTCAGATATAATTAGTACCTTTAGATAAAATTCAGCATGAGGTCTCGATGCTAACATTTCTACTACACTTTCCTTTTTGTAGATGACCTAAAACCAGACATTGCTGATCTGATATGTAAAAAAAAAAAGACTGAATGGTAGTCACTACATTATAGTAACTTCTACCTTTGGCAGAATGCCTTGAAGAGTATTTAGATAGGGGAAAAAAAAAAAAAAAAAACAGAAACACGAATTTAAAAATAAGTAGATGAAGGGAGAACAAAAACACCCTTCAAAAACAATAAAAATTTTGTATATCAAGACCATTGTTTCATAAACAAAAAGGCCAAATAGAAAATGAATTGAAAAAAATCATTTCAATAATGGAAAATCTTATCTTGCAGCACTATTTTTTATTAATTTTTTATTTTTTATAAACATATATTTTTATCCCCAGGGGTACAGGTCTGTGAATCACCAGGTTTACACACTTCACAGCACTCACCAAAGCACATACCCTCCCCAATGTCCATAATCCCACCCCCTTCTCCCAAACCCCCTCCCCCCAGCAACCCTCAGTTTGTTTTGTGAGATTAAGAGTCACTTATGGTTTGTCTCCCTCCCAATCCCATCTTGTTTCATTGATTCTTCTCCTACCCACTTAAGCCCCCATGTTGCATCACCACTTCCTCATATCAGGGAGATCATATGATAGTTGTCTTTCTCTGCTTGACTTATTTCGCTTGGATGGGAAATCTTATCTTAAGAACAATAACAACAAACAGAAAAGAGCTAGAGGTCTCTGAGGGCTAGAAAGGGGCTCCAAGGAGACTGTAGCAACCACTTTTCCATGACTTTATTATATGAAATAGAACCATCTCTGGTAATAATGTTGTCTGGTGGACTGGGGGTACCTGGGGTCCTGAGGCCTTAACCCAGCCTGTCTAAAAGATGTGGGAGGCTCTTGGTCTTGTCAAAGGAAAGAATTCAAGGGAACACATAAACAGCAGACTAGCAGCACAACAGGGGAGTTTATTAAAGCCAAAGTACACTCTCAAGACGAGAGAGCAGGTGAGCACAAAGGAGACCTGCACGCTACACGGTTTCGGTTTCTACTTCTTACTGGCAGTCCTTAGCAAGGGGTGGAACGTTCATTTCTTGAGGTGAGAATTTCTTAGAAGCAGGGTGATGTGATTCTTCTTCCTTTTGGGGTCAGAGGTTTCCTGTTGTTTCACCCTTAAAGAGGAGATTTTAGTAGATAATGCAGTAGGTTGAAGGACTAATATGAACTTTAGCCACCTTCATCAGCCATCTTGGGTCTGTCTGGTTTGATCCAGTTTCTTGTGGTTTTATTTTGGAGAGATGGCAGGTCAGGCCTCTGATTTACTCATAGTTGACCATGACTCCCTCTTTGTTGGCCTGCAGGCATCCTGTTAGAACCTAACCACTAACCACCTGGCTGCTCTGACAATAGAAGGACAGAAGCAAAACTTTCTAAGTAGAACAGGGCTATTCTATCAACTATTAATGCTACCACAATTTTCACACTATTGTTAGGAATCCTAGACTCCTGAAGTGGTACATTTTCCACATACCCTCAGACTCTATCCCTCACGCAGTATACAGTAATCATTTTCAGTCTTCTCTGGAGCCAACTTCCCTCCTTTGTGATAACACAAATGCATTTATTATTGAGAGATTCATTTGAAATTTAACTATCAAATCAACTGCTTTTTGGATGGACTGCTTCCTGAAATACCCCATATCTCTTGCATGTAACCTACACTAATAGTTTAAATAGGCTTTTTTTTTTTTTTAATTTTCTGTACTTAACTCAATCCTAGCTTGATGAATTAATTGAGGTCCATGATACCTCCTGGGCCAAGGAATCTACTGATATCTTGAAAATATTATGGACTGATCCTATATAAGTAATAAATGATTCATTTAAGCCTTTACCCAATCTTGCCCAATATCCTGTGGAGCCCAGAGTAAGGTAAAGACTGGTTTTGTTACGGAATACTTGTCAAAATGTGACTCTTTTATTTCTTGTACTAGCTCCTGAAATATTCCTGTGCTTCTTGAAGGAAAAACAAATAAATATGCATAGACACAAATTTGCACAAGATCTTATGGTTTAAATAAAATGTGATCCAGTGGTTCCCACTGGTCCCAAATGCAAACATAATATTGCTTCAGTACTACCTAAAGCCATCTACTTTACTATTGTGTACTTGTGCTATTTCCTTTTACTATCCCTCTAGATCTCAACCTTAATATTTATTTGTTTTGCTGTGGGAAAAAAAAATCAATAACATGCCAGGTCTATTATACATTAGTGATTTATAGAAGTCTTCTTCTACCTCTCTCAATCAAGATCTAAAGGTTATAAAATTCCTTGTGACTTCCCTCTTTTAAAATGTAAAGATGATCTTTTGTGAAGCTTAAAATACAAAATTCAGTTTCCATCTTTTATTAAAAGCATTAATCCAGAAAAAATATAAAGCCTCCAAAGAGAAGTTGTAATTCTACCAACAACAAAGATTCATAACTGAGAATATAATATATCCTATAAAGATAAATCTCTAATCTCTAAGAGACTACACATACCTAGAATTTTTCTAAATCAATTCCAAAATCTATTCTGGGAAATTTTATCAATAGTATCAGAGGTATAATATGCCAAATTTTCCTGAGATTGCATTTCACTTATGTAATTAATCTCCAGGCCTTGAATTTTCTCTAAAGGAAAAAACAAACAAACAAATAAACAAACACCATGAACAAGTTTTTGGTAAAGGTAAATTAAATTAGATCAAAGGTCCCCAAGCTCCCAATTTAGGATTTCCTAATCATTGCATGTCTGCTTCCTTTTTTAGCATTCATATTCTGGCCAGATTCTGGATGTCCTTTGATGGTATATCAAACAAGTCATATTCTCTTAAGAGGTATAAACAACTTGTGGAAGCTTTAGTTCTAGGGTCCCCATTAAATGTGTTGGTTCCTCTTTTGCTGTGCAGACATTTATTAGCAGAAAACTCTAAGAAATTCTCAGTGAGTTTACTTTCTACAAAATAGTATTAACTTTTTTTATATTTTACTATCCTTTGTTGTAATCCTAAACTCAACAATCCTCCTTCCCTTACCTGAGGGAAGAATCCCATTGTTTATTTACTACAAGGCAACGATCTAAATCTTAGACAAAGCTTCTGAAATTTCTCTAGGAAAACACTTATTTAATTTTTTTGTTGATGCTACATACCTGAAAACAAATTCTGAATTTGCCTAGCATTCCATGTTGATTTGTATCAATTTACCATTATATAAAGAGCCTCTCACAGAACTTAATTCAGCTTAAATGACTAAGTTGTTCCCTTTTTTAGGCCAGGCCTTTGTTAAAATATTTCTAAGCATATTACTGCCCTACCCTCATAAAATCACAAGAGAAATGTTAAGATTTTAAGTTAGGAACGTTCAGTGCAGACTTATATTTCCATACTAATTTCAGCCACTCATTAACACTTTTATTCAGTCAACAAATTGTTTCTTAAATGTTTACCTTGTACCATTATTTAAAGCTTCAGAATTTCTATGAAGGCAGAATGTAGAGGTCTTTTTTTTTTTTTCCAGACTTTTTGAGATGCAGTTGACTCCTAATATTGTATAAGTTTATGGTACACAACAGTATGATTTGATGTCTGTATCCATTGCAGAACGATTACTACCATCAGTTTAGTTAACTTCCATCACTCACATGTTACAAAAATTTTTGTTTGTGATGAGAATTGTTAAGAACTACTTTGTAAACAGATTTCAAACATTTTATGTATTTATTTTAGAGACAGTGAGAGAGAGTATGAATGAGGAGAAGGTCAGAGGGAGAAGCAGACTCACTGTGGAGCTGGGAGCCCCATGTGGGACTCAATCTCGGGACTCCAGGATCATGACCTGAGCTGAAGGCAGTCGCCCAACCAACTGAGCCACCCAGGTGCCCCAAATATCAAATATACAATACAGTGCTATTAACTATAGTCATTATAATGTACATTACATTCCCAACTTGTCTCCATGCCTGAATTGTTTGCCTCCATCTACTTTCTAAAAACACAGCCAGATAATCTTTTATTTATTTGTTTATTTATTTATTTATTAAAGATTTCATTCATTTGACAGAGATCACAAGTAGGCAGAGAGGCAGGCAGAGAGAGAGAGAGAGGAAGGGAAGCAGGCTCCCCGCTGAGCAGAGAGCCCAATGCAAGGCACGATCCCAGGACTCCGGGATGATGAACTGAGCACAAGGCAGAGGCTTTAACCCACTGAGCTACCCAGGCACCCTCAGATAATCTTTTAAATGACTAATTTGGCTGTCTTCCTTTGATGCCAAGAACCTCCCCTGTCTGCCACTCATCCATACAGTTTTGGTATAATAAATTCACTTTTCTGGACCATGGCCTGTAAGTTACTGCTCAGTCATCTAACCTCATCTGTCTGCATAATCCCTCTGCATAAAGCTTCTGATACACTGAACTATTTGTAGTTCTGGAAAGTGCTCTCCTCTCTGTGATCACACTTTTACAATTATTATCCCCACTGGTGAAACATTCTTTCTGTCTTTCTTTCCTTTCTTACTAACTTCCACTCATTTTCCAGATTTCAACTTAAAGATTTTTTTCTTCTAGAAAGCCTTTTGCTGAATCCCTGAGACCCACTTAGGAAACCAATCTATATGCAATTATTTTATTTTTTATTTATTCAGCACTTACTCACTGTATTCAAATTATTTTATTTGTCTATATGCATGACTACATTATCAAAAGTGGGTCTTTTTTATTCATTGAGGCATAATTGACATACAATAGTATTAGTTTTAGGTATATAGCATAGTGATTCAACATTTGTATACACTGCAAAATGGTCACCACAATAAGTCTAGTTACAACCTGTCACCTTACAAATTAACCATATCCCCATGCTAAAGTTTATATACTCGTGATTTATTTATAACTGGAGCTTTATACTTTTTCTTCATCCATTCCTCTCCCCATCCATCAGCCAGCCCTCTTTTTGGCAACCAACAACCTGTTCTGTGTCTCTGAATTTGGGATTGTTTGTTTTTTAGATTCCACATAAAAGTAAAATCATGCAGTATTTGTATTTCTCTGTCTGACTGATTTCACTTAGCTTAATACCCTCAAAGGTCATCCATGTTGTTGCATTGTCAAGATTTCCTTCTTTATAGGCTAAATAGTATCTTATTATATCTTCTGTATCCACTCATCCATCAATGGACACAGGTTGTTTCCATATCTTGGCTATTATAAATAATGCTGCAATAAACTTATCGGTGCATACATTTTTTTTCAAGTTGCTGTTTTCATTTTCTTTGGATAGATACCAAGTACTGGAATCACTAGATCATATGGTAGCTCTATTTTTAATTTTTAGAGGAAACTCCACACTGTTTCCCATAGTGGCTGCATCAATTTATATTCCTACCAACAGTGCACAAGGATTCCCTTTTCTCCACATCTTCATCAACACATACTATTTTATGACTTTTTGACAGCAACCTTCAAGATACTATCCCATTGTGTAAGATATTATCCCATTGTGGCTTCAATTTGCATTTCCCTGATGACTAAGGATGTTAAGTGTCCTTTTGTGTCCCTGTTGACCATCTATATCTTCTCTGGAAAGATGTCTTTTCAGATCCTCTGCATATATTAGTTAGACTGTTTTTTTGGTTATTGAGTTATATGACTTCTTTATATATTTTGAATATTAACCGCTTTTCTGTAAATATCTTTTCTAATTCAGGAGGTTGCCTTTTCTTTTTGTGATGACTATTCACTGTGAAGAAGCCTTTTAGGTTGATGTCTCATTTGTTTATTTTTGCCTTTATTTCCCTTGTCTTTGGAGTCATACCCAAAAAAAAAAAAAAAAAAAATCACTAAGACTGATGTGAAAGAGCTCCCTGCTTACATTTTCTTTTAGGAGGTTATGGTTTCAGGTCTTAGTCAAGATTTTAATCCATACTGAGTTGATTTTTTTTTATGAGGTATAATATTTTAAATGTGGTGTATATGGTTTCCCAACACAGTTTATTGAAGAAACTGTTCTTTCTCCATTGTATTTTTTTGCCTCCTTTGTTGTAAATTAATTGACTGTACATATGTGCATTTATTTCTGGACTCTTTATTCCATTCCATTGATCAATGTGTCTGTTTCTATGCCAATACTATCCTGTTTTGATTACCACAGTTTTACAGTAGAGTTTGAAATCAGGGCCACTGACACTTCTGCCTTTATTATTTTTCAAGACTGTTTTGGATCTTGTTGCTATTTTTTTCAGACCTCAACTTAGAGCTCAGCTTACATAGTGCACAATACATTTTTCCAGAAGAAGCAGCAAAGGAAGGATGAAGGGATGGAGGGTGAGAGGAAGGAAGGAAGGGAGGAAAAAATAAAGGAAAAAAACAAAGCTAGGAGGATAGGAGGAAGAAAAAAAATCACCTTAGGCAATTCATTAAAGAAGTGCCTGTTCCAATAAACCTGTATCTACAAATATAGGTAGCCAGGTGGATTTGGCTGGAGGACCATAGTTTTGGGGACACTGCATTAGAGGCTTTATTAAATCATTTCATGAATTTTACCAACAACTTGTGAACAATGAGCCAAAATAGATTATATAATTATCCAAAAGCCACAGAACTAGTAGTGATGAAGTCTTAGATCTACTTATATCGTCAGAGAAGAAAGAAGGAAAAGTGAGGGTCAGAATACCATGGAATATCTTCTTTTGTATCCCTTTATGATCTTTTAGAAATCTGCCGGAGAACAAAATTTCCCTAAGTTTTTTACAAACAGTATTAAATTTAGCTCTTATTAACTAAGGACCTCAACTTCTTAGCTATTGATATGTGCTGATTTTGTTAAATTGAAATCTCTCTCATTTCTAAATTTTCTATTATTTTAGAGAAGTGTTGATCTGAAGAAGTTTTTGTAACATTTTAAAAATTTAGTGTAACTCCTGTTGTTCTTTTTTTGGTCCTTTTAATACAAAATACCAGCCAAATTAGTGATTTAACTATTCCAAGAAAGCAAATAGCCAATAAATATTGCTTAACTTTTACATTTATACAAAACAGAATCACATTATGTAGCATTCAGAAAGATGAATGAGTATGTAGAAAAAGAGAGTGCAATTTACATAGTTCAGAAAGTTTCTGTGAGATGTGAATCTTAGAGGCAAGGTTTGAATTTTTAAAAGTAGATTTATGAGAAAAATAAAAGTGGATTTATGTATCTATGCTAATGAATATGGAGACACTGAATAAAGTTGAACAGCATTGAAATAAAATTGCTGCTAAACATATCATTATCAGTTGTACTCAGTGTCTCTTTGGTTCTGATGATATGGCATCCCTTAGTTTGTCAAAGTGAAAGATGATGTATTAAAGTTAATAGCTGGGGCGCCTGGGTGGCTCGTGATCTCAGGGTCCTGGGATCGAGCCCCATGTCTGGCTCTCTATACAGCAGGGAGCCTACTTTCCTCTCTCTCTCTGCCTGCCTCTCTGCCTACTTGTGATCTCCATCTGTCGAATAAATAAATAAAAATCTTAAAAAAAAAAAAGTGAATAGCTCAGTAGCTCCATGTACAGAACATATCTTCCAGAAATTTGTAAGGGCTGGAAGTGCTGATTCTGAGTCTCCATATGTTTAAAACTTTTGAGCCTTATTTTCCACCCTATTACTATGTATGGGTCCTTGGACAATTCATTTAACTACTCTAAATCTTAATTTCCTAATATGTGAAAGAGGTATGCCTATAGGTTTTAAAGTTCAAATGCTGTTATAATAGCAATGTTAGCTAAATCCACTAAATTCCATAATTTTCTAGCTACACTAAAGAAGCTACATTGCTTTTGTTTTCTTTAAATTAGATATTAGCTCAAGGCCTCAGTACATTCATCACTTGTAACTTCAGCTGACTGGCAGGTATGATAATAAAAATCTGTATCTTGTACTGAAGTTTTTGGAGCAAAGCTTCATAAATAGGATTGCTTTGTTAGTAAAAAATGAGATGATGGCATAGCAATGTAATACCACTACTTAGTATTGGAGGACAGTGGAAGGGATGACTGTTCCTACAAGTGGGGACAGAGGTGGAAATAGAGACACTCTATATTCCTGTGTAACCAATGAAAGGCTGATGAAGAAAAAAACTCCTGGCCAGCAGATAGAGCAGTGTTAATGGGAACCTATAACAAAGTTAAGAACTATGATAGAGTCTCCATATTAACCACAGAAAATTTTTAAAAATGTATATATATACACAGATACACACACCCCAACAATAAATTTAAAAGTTTATACACACACATACACACACACACATATCAACAATTTTTGTGAACAATGAGCCAAAATAAATGATATAATTTATATATATATATATATATAAATTTTTAAAAATGTATATATACACAACTTAATAAATATGTAAGCATAATAAAATTCTACAAATACTCATATAAATGAAAACTTGATCTCACATTTCCTGAGTAGTACAATCTAAAATGCAACTTACTGGGGTGCCTGGATAGCTCAGTGGGTTAAAGTCTGCCTTCGGCTCAGGTCATGATCCCAGGGTCCTGGTATCGAGCCCTGCATCGGGCTCTTTGCTCAGCAGGGAGTCTGCTTCCTCCTCCCTCTCTCTCTGCTGCCACTCTGCCTACTTGTGATCTCTGTCTGTCAAGTAAATAAATAATATCTTTTAAAAAAACTGAATAAAATGCAACTCACTTCTAAGAGGCTGCTCCTTTGTAGTCATGACATTGCTATTAATTATATGTTTTTATTTATATGGTTAATGATGATTAACTATAAGTACTTTGGCTGCCCAGTGCAATTGTTAACTCAGAAAGTTGGACTAGGTAACACTCGTATAATTGTATGTTTAATCCATGCTACAAGCCTTGTTAAGGATTTTACACGCATTGTCTCCTTTAATTCTTAACGCAATTTATATCATGTAGGTACTTTATTCCCACTTTGTTGTTGAATAAACTGAGGGTTATGGAACTGATTTATCTTGCTTGAGGCCACACTGCTGGCATTTAATCTAGACATCTTTGGCTGCTGAGCCCAAATTCTTAGACATCATACTATAATACTATAAGTGGCTCATTGTTTCAGACCTGCTGCCACTTTAACAAGTGACATATTCCTTTAGAATTTTTGTGACTGCTATTACAAATACGTAGATGAAAGAGGAAAGAAGTTTCTGATGAAAACAATTGAACAGCCCCTCTTAGATGATATTAGTGAGGAATGCTGGCAGAATCTTCATTCACCTCGCTGTCATAAATGGATGCAACTGAAATCTGATCCTCTATTTGACAAAATATTATGTAATTTGTTTGGGAAAAAAAACCTATTAAAAGGTGGATTATTCACCAAGAGATCATAATTCTTTTTTCCTGTTACTATTCCTCTTTTTAGCAAACTGTCATGCTAAACTTAACCGTTCCTCCAAAACATGAAACTAAGCCCTTTTGAGCAATTTCAAACATTTCCACAAATGAATAGACATAGCAATGTGTCATGAAATCTTGCCAATTTACAATGCCTACATTACTTCACAATAATATATTTCTTTATTTAAAAGCTATTTTATTGCTGCTTTACAATTTTCAATGTGCATTTCTCTTCCCATTATAAAAATCAGTAATGTTAGGAGAAAGGTGTCAGCTGAAGCACAGATTGTAAGGTTTCCAATTTCCAGTGAACATAACAAACCACACTGATCACAACTTTGTGTGGAGAAAATCCTCTGTAAAATTACTTTTTTGCATATGTTTAAAGATTATTCACAATGGAAAATCTTTTCTATAGAAAAGCTTTAAAATAATATGGCTGACTGTTACCACGTGAATTTTTTTTTTTTCTCTTAACTTAGCCCTTTATAATCACATATACTCTTTATCTTTTTCCATTTCAGTTCTGTCTTGGTAAAAATGAACAAAATACAAAATTCAGTATAATTTTACCATTCGCATTAGCAGGAGAACAATGGCAAGTGGTTTTGAATTGCTCTTCCATCTGGCATTTCAGTTACTGTTTAGATTAATAGGTACAATAGGAGTTGAAATTTCTGGGCCAGAGTTTAATGGTGCTCAGCATTGCTCCTTTCTGAAAGGACCCATCCACCTGTGGACAAAGCCTTCTGTCTGTTACCATGGCCCTGAATAAAGTGACTGATGAGCATGTGAGTCTGTTTCAAGTTACAAAAAGGAAGAACTTACATTCCAGTTAACTACACTGTCTCTTCCTGATACGAATTATGCCAGCTAAGATAATCAATAACTTATCAGGCTGCTGAGAGCCCATTAGCATGTGGTTAATATGCTAGTGTTCACGGCAGTATTCTTCAGTGTGGGAAGTGGCCCTTTGGTATAACACACTTCAATAGTTTAAGCTCAATAATAATAACTCTTGTTTAACAAGATATTAGATTGACTCTTATAAATTAGAAGATTGTTTTCATGATCTATGTAATCTACTCTATTAATAAAAATAGAACTGAAGGCTCTTGGCACAATTCATTTCTCACTTCCACTTACAAGTCGGCTCTAAATATAAGGAATAAGGCTTGCCCAATTAATCACAGCACCGAACAACTTGTCTACCTGAAAAGAATGTAAAACCACTGCTATTAGAAAGTTTAATTTAAACCCTAGGACTAAATTAAAGAGCTTTTCAAATACAGAGATTATTGTCCAGGAACAGCATAACACAATTATGAGCTTTTTCTTTTCATTTCATTTTAGGAAATTATTTCTAGGAAAAAAAAACATAAAAAAATTGCTAAATCATTTGGAGGGGTTCGAATTTCATTGCTGTTAACATTTTAGCATGAACAAGAAAATGGCATGAAGAAATGAAATCAGTCCAATAGGAAGTATTTAAGATTCAAAGATTTTCATTTGCATCCTCCAAGTGACAAAGACAAGGTTTTGCATATGGTGTCTGTGTACTAACTGAATTTTCCAGCATCTACTTCATAAATGCAATTCTGATTGTGCAGCCTTAACAAAGAACAGCTAAGTGAATGAGCAGGATGTGGTATTTCATGTACTGTTCCCACTTTGGGATTGTCATATTGCATCTGTGGGATTAAATCTTTTAAGGAGTTGTCAAATTTAATTGGTGAATTTGCACAGTTCTGGTTTACTGGATACATCACACCACCAAGATCTTTTTCTTTTATCACTTTATGTTAACTCCATGATTTAAATATTGCCATCTGTGAACAAAGCCTACAGAATTAAGAAAACAGCTTTAGTAAATTAAAAATCTTAACTGATGCATAATTTGAAGACTTTTAACATTGTTTATTTCATACTTCGCGTATTTATTTTTTTTTTCATGGCAGGTATCTATTTTGTACACGTTCAGCATAGCGGAATGCCTCATAAACATTCCAGTGGGTTTAAAGACTATAAAAAAGAAGAGCAAAATCTGTAACATCAGCAACAGACACAATCCTTTTAAGAATAAGGACAAATATTTCAAATAAACACTTCAAATGAAATCCAACTTTTTTTTCCTACATGTAAGCTCTGCATTGTCTGGGATCTAACTCTCCATCTCTCATCCCACCTATTCAATATGTTTTCACTACCTTATATAACTATGCTCTTCTGTTTTTCATATTTATTAGCTTCTCTTTGGGTCTTGACTTAAATGCAACTTCCACAAATGGTGCAGGGGGTCTTCCCAAACATCCTAAGTTGGCCTCCTCCAGTCATTCTCAATTTTCCACCTAAGTGTTTGTCTTTCAATTATCAAAAATTATAAACCTGCCCTTAATTTTTTTTCTTTGTTTACTGACAGAATGTGCATTTCATAAGGACAAAGACAATGATTTTTTTTTATTCTATTTTTTTTTTTGTTTCTGTAAGTGTAATCTCAGCCTCTAGTAGAGTGCTGGCAAGTAGTAGTGGAGATAGCAGTGATAGGAGGAGAAGGAGGAACGTGGGGCCTAATAATAAAATTATTTAATAATAAAACTAAAACTTTTAATAGCTAATGTGGTTGAGCCCCATATGCTGGGCTCTGTGTAAGGAGATTTGCATTTCCTCACTTCATTTTTTTTTTTTAAAGATTTTATTTATTTATTTGTCATAGAAAGAGAAGCGAGAGCAAGTACAGGCAGACAGAGTGGCAGGCAGAGGCAGAGGGAGAAGCAGGTTCCCCGCCAAGCAAGGAGTCCGATGTGGGACTCGATCCCAGGACGCTGGGATCATGACCTGAGCCGAAGGCAGCCGCTTAACCAACTGAGCCACCCAGGCGTCCCTCACTTAATTTTTAAAACAATCTTTAGAGGTAGATGCTACTATTATCTAAACTTAGCAGATGGAGACATGAAGCCCAGAGAAGGTAAATATCTTTTTTTTTAATATAATTTTTTATTTTTTATAAACATATATTTTTATCCCCAGGGGTACAGGTCTGTGAATCACCAGGTTTATACACTTCACAGCACTCACCAAAGCACATACCCTCCCCAATGTCCATAATACCACCCACTTCTCCCAAACCCCCTCCCCCCAGCAACCCTCACTTATGGTTTGTCTCCCTCCCAATCCCATCTTCTATCATTTATTCTTCTCGTACCCACTTAAGCCCCCATGTTGCAACACCACTTCCTCATATCAGGGAGATCATATGATAGTTGTCTTTCTCCAATCGACTTATTTCCCTAAGCGTGATATGCTCTAGTTCCATCCACGTTGTCGCAAATGGCAAGATTTCATTTCTTTTGATGGCTGCATAGTATTCCATTGTGTATATATACCACATCTTCTTGATCCATTCATCTGTTGATGGACATCTAGGTTCTTTCCATAGTTTGGCTATTGTGGACATTGCTGCTATAAACACGTGCCCCTTTGGATCACTACGTTTGTATCTTTAGGGTAAATACCCAATAGTGCAATTGCTGGGTCATAGGGCAGTTCTATTTTCAACATTTTGAGGAACCTCCATGCTGTTTTCCAGAGAGGTTGCACCAGCTTGCATTCCCACCAACAGTGTAGGAGTGTTCCCCTTTCTCCGCATCCTCGCCAGCATCTGTCATTTCCTGACTTGTTGATTTTAGCCATTCTGATTGGTGTGAGGTGATATCGCATTGTGGTTTTGATTTGTATTTCCCTGATGCCGAGTGATATGGAGCACTTTTTCATGTGTCTGTTGGCCATCTGGATGTCTTCTTTGCAGAAATGTCTGTTCATGTCCTCTGCCCATTTCTTGATTGGATTATTTGTTCTTTGGGTGTTGAGTTTGCTAAGTTCTTTATAGATTCTGGACACTAGTCCTTTATCTGATATGTCGTTTGCAAATATCTTCTCCCATTCTGTCAGTTGTCTTTTGATTTTGTTAACTGTTTCCTTTGCTGTGCAAAAGCTTTTGATCTTGATGAAATCCCAATAGTTCATTTTTGCCCTTGCTTCCCTTGCCTTTGGCATTGTTCCTATTCAGTGTCATGAAATTAATTAATATGGTACCCAGCTTTCAAACCCTAGCCTTCCCACTCCAGAGCCCACATAAAGGAACTTGTTAAATAACTCTGTGGGGACACCTGTGTGGCCCAGTTGTTTAAACATCTGCCTTTGGCTCAGGTCATGATCCCAAGGTCCTGGTATTGAGTCCTACATTGGGCTCCTTGCTCAGCAGAGAGCCTGCTTCTCCCTCTGCCCACAGCTCCTCTTGCTTATATTCTCTCATGGAGTGCTTTTGGGAATCAAGATTGATAAAAACAGAGCAACAACAGCTATTCCCCCAAGCCATGTAACAGGTGGAACATTTCAGAGCAGACACAAAGAATGCAAGGTGACAATAGCTAATATAGAATAAATGGTTCTATGTGTCAGTTTTGAACTAAGTACCTCACTCTGCATGTTTCTCCCTTCACTCTTGTACAGTCCTAGGAGGAAAACACATAATCACAAGGCCAGCAAGCCTGGAACCTCGAATTCAGATGTGGGAATTCTGATTCCAGAACTATAACCCTTAAGATATCACTCTCCAGAGTTCCTGGATCATCTCCTGGAGGCCATGGGAATAGGGGGAATTGTGAGAAACTGCAGTTTATAAGTCATCATTAACTTGTTATCGCAATGGAATGTTTTAAAAACTTGAAATTTTGAGAAGTGGGAAAATAAAATCCAGAGAAGCTGAGTAACTTATTGAAGTTTCTCTAGCCAATAAATGTTGAAACTAGGATTTGATTCTAGACCTGAGTGTTTACAAAACCCAGGGTCATTTTTTAAAAAGCCACAATATTTTGTGGAGTTTATTGTCTACTGTACTCTGAAGAGAAAGGAGAAGCAGCTGTAACTCACCATAGTGTTCCAATTTCCCAGTAGAATCATATGAATGCTAATTCTGGTATAACTCTGAATAGCTGAACCAGCTTGATTTACTCCTTTGAGAATGATTATTTTCTTTATATATATGATATAGCCATATGTAGAAAATGATACAAAATGATGATGCTATGGTAGTATCATCCTCAAGAATGAGCTTTCCTCCAGGATTTTTAAATTGTATTTTAATGTAATATATATATATATATATATATATATATATGCACTCTCACTTTGAATATGGTGATTCCAAGAAATATATAGACTAGGTCATCATTTTAGCAATGAAATATTTATATACTGATAACAAATGAAGAACCATTTGAAACATGACTTTGGAAAGACAGGAATATATAAATACTGATCTGTTAAAATGGAAAATCAACTAAAATATGTCCTATAACTGAAGTCCTATAATATTATGAAATGGATATATGGTATCTCAAATAAATAAGGAGTAATAGTTTATTTATTGATTAGGTTTATTGATTACTCATATGCTGTTGTGACATGAGGTGATTAAATAGATCCTCAGCTATTTATGTTTGAGGACATTTAATAATACAAAAAAGGAAGGCCATGTGCTGAACATATGAAAACTGTCTAAGAATGGTTTTTGAAGACTTTTCTTATCATATTATACATCAGTATAACACCAGTAATACAATTTAATGGAGGAAACACTCAAGTAGAATGCCTGTGGACCTCTGGAGTTATCAAGGTACTCAGCAGCTGGTTCAGCTTCCTGGGATATAGAGAAGATGCACAATACGGAATTTTCTCCTTCAGGAGAGAGAGAGAGAAAGAGAGAGCGAGATGGGGCTTACATCCAACATTCCAGTGACCTGTCCAAGGAAAAAGGGCAGATGGCTCTTAGCCTTAAGCATGGCTCTGTGTGATTTGGAGAAAATGCATAATCCTGAGAATTATCCCTCAGAAGGGAGGGATAGATGTAGAACATGCTTATTCTTTAAAAAAAATTTTTTTTGAGCGTCTTCTAGAATCTCTAGTTAGGCTAATTGGTAGAAGTCTTTGCCTGCCAAAGCCAGACAATAGAGAGGAGGTTCCTTCTTCAGATGCACAGACACCAACACATAGCTACAAGAAACATGAAGAATCAGTGAAATATAACCCTACCAAGGGGGAAAAAAATAAATCAAGAGTTATCAACTCTAAAGAAATGGAGACCTATAAACTACCTGACAAAAAATTCAAAATAATTATATTAATAAGCTTAATGAACCATAAGAAAGCACAGTCAGAAGACAAGACAAAATCAGGAAAATCAGACATGCACAAAATGAGAAGAGAACAAAATGAGTTAGAAATTATTAAAAAAGTACCAAACATAATTAAAGAGCTAAAGAGAAAAACAACTAAACTGAAACATCAATAGAGAGCTTTATTATCAGACTTGATCAAGCAGAAGAAAGAATATGTGAATTTAAAGACAGGTCTTTTTATGTTATCTAGTCAGAGGATCAGAAAGAAAAAAATGCAAAAGAGAATGCCTAAATTAGAGAAATAGAGGGCAGCAATATTACACAACCAGAGCTGGCATATTGAAAACTTTATTACTAAAGAACAATTCTTTTCATGAAATATTAGGAAGTAAAGACATGTGACCAAGTAGGAAATAAGACTCATATGTCAGAAGAAAATATTTCAAGGAAATCAGACTCAAAAGTACAATATGGGAAATGTTCCAGATTCAGAACTTTTTCTAAACCCATAATACATCTCAATTATTATAAGTTTCTTAGGCATGAGGTGGATGCATCTATTATAATTCATTTTATAAACCTATATGTAGAAATTATGCAGTATTTATTATCCCATTGCTTTATCTACTCTAAAAAATTTTTAAGTGAACTAGCAATTTCTAAATTAAAAAATAGCTTAAAATTTTGTTACAATTAGATCCTGATAGGTTAGATTGTATCTAAATAGTAGAGCCTACAAAGAATAACTAAAAATATTTTTGGTTTGATGTAGGGAAGGGAAACTTTAAATGACAAATATTTTAAAATATTATCTAACAGACATGTAGTTACAAGGTAGTTATAAACTACCTTGGACTTACCTATGAAATAAATAGTGCAAATTAAACTAGTATTATCTTTTTAAATGAATCCATCCTTTAGAAAGTCATAGATTTCTTCTAAATGGCATTTTAGAATTAGTAATAACAAAAGTTACTCATAATCTGATGTTTTAAAAAGATTTTATTTATTTGACAGGCAGAGATCACAAGTAGGCAGAGAATCAGGCAGAGAGAGAGGAGGAAGCAGGCTCCCCTTTGAGTAGAAAGCCTGATGAGGGGCTCAATCTCAGGACCCTGAGCCGAAGGCAGAGGCTTTAACCCACTGAGCCACCCAGGTGCCCCCATAATCTGATTTATAATATTAATTTTTTACCTTATTTGACCCTAAATCTGCTCGGTTGTTCAGGCTGGTTTTTTGTTTGTTTGTTTGTTTGTTTTGTTGTTGTTGTTGTTTTAAGAATCTTTTATTTGGATGAAATAATCTGAAAATTATGAAAGAACACTTAGCTGAAATTTGGAAGGTCTAATTTAGAAAAAAAAAATTTTTTTCAAATACCAGGTTGTTCACAAAGTTTTTTCAAATTCTTTTGAGCCAGAAGCAGTATAATTTTTTAAATAATCGATTTTGTTTTAATTTCTAGTTTTTATTTAAATTCTAGTCAGTTCATAAAAATGGTAAAATTTGTTTGAGGTATAGAATTTAGTGACTCATCACTTACATATAAAACCCAGTGCTCATCAGAACAGGTGACCACCTTAATACCTTTCACCCATTCCCCACTCACCTCTCTCTATCAATCCTCAATTTGTTCTCTGTAGTTAAGAGTATCTTATGGTTTGCTTTCCTCTTTCTCTTTTTTCCCCTTCCCCTATGTTCATCTGTTTTGTTTCTTAAATTACACACAGGAGTGAAATCAAATGGTATTTGTCTTTCTCTGACTTATTTCATTTAGCATGATATACTCCAGCTCCATCCACATTGTCACAAATGGCAAGATTTCATTCTTTTTGATAGCTGAGTAAGATTTCATTGTGTGTGTACCACATCTTCTTTATCCATTCATCAGTCAATGGACATTTGTGCTCTTTCCATATCAGTTGGTAATGCCAGAAGCAGTATAATTTGCCATTAATCCTTAGTTCTGAAGTCAAACATTGCTTCAGATTAAGCAAAATCAAGAGGGAGGAGAAGTAAAAAAAAAAAAAAAAAATCATCTTTTGGGTGTAACCCTAAACTATCCATACAGGAAAGATATTTAAATTGTGCTCTGATCTGATGTTAGATCCTACCTAAGCCCATTTCAATATGAAACAAAGAATAAAAGTTCTAGTTCTAACTACTTACCAGTTAAATAATTTTAGGCAATTATATCTTGTCACTGCACTTGTTTCATCATCCATTGAATGAGACTATATTATTTCCCAGATATAACTAACACAGTCAACCCTCAATCAATGGCAGTGATTTTTAAAAGTATTAGTTTATATTTTCTTCCTTTGAATGCCCATAATATGTATGTTCCCCACAAGTGTAGGTACAATCTGTCAACATATAGCACGACTAAAATACCATTGACTATATTCCCTATGTTGTGCCTTTTATTCCTATGACTTACTCATTCCATTACAGGTGGCTCGTATCTCCCACTTCCTTTTACGCTTTTGCTTAATATTGCTCCTCACATATGCACCTCCCTCCCTCCATAAGCCATCAGTTTGTTCTTAGTATTGATAGGTCTGATTCTGCTATGTGTTTGTTTATTCATAATTAGGGTTGGTAGAGAGCAAGTATTCTCAAACATTAACATTCATCCAGGTCACCAGGAAAGCTTGTTAAAAAAACAGATTCCTGAGTTGCACCCTTATATTTTCTGATCAGTAGGTCTGTGGTGAGGTCTGAAAATTTGTGTTTCTTATAATACCCTAAATGATGTTGGTAGTACTACTCTGAGGACTGTAGTTTGAGTACTTGTTATATTATAAGAAATTGAATTGATGTTAGAGTCAAATAGACTAGTATTAAAATCTTTGCTAGAGTACATGGTAGTATCTTTAAATTTCCAAGTTAATTCAATTCCTTTAGAGTGCCATTCCTCTCCTACAGGTAAAGAAAGTGGCCATTCAGCATTAAATCGACTTTCTTTTTTTCCCCCAGAAACTCTGTAAATTAGTTGTGTCTTCTCTGGTCCTAAGATTGGATGGCACAGGATACCCCCACACTGTTCCCACCAGCTGTACCTTTTCAAGGCCCTGTTGTTCCACTCATGTCCTCCTGATTCCTGATAGCTAAGGAGAGGTTCTGTTTATAATCTCAGTCAGCCCAAATCCCTGTTCTGCTCAAACCACCCTCCAGTTCTAAGATGGGATTTTCTCTTATTCTTTTTTCTTTTCAACTTCAGTTCCCCACTCAAAGGCTCTATTACCCCTGGAACTGTGCTAGGGACTGTGCTTTGGTGAATAAAATGCCTTTTTGTACAGTATACAATCTAGTGAATTCAAGAGAAAGGTTAAAGCTTAAGTAGAAAAGAGTCAGTATTATCTATAAAATGATATTTGACATAAGAACAGCCTTTGACATACCAAAATGCAGTCAAGGACAGACACTTGAAAGGAAACCACATTTCTTTAGAAGGTAGGAGGAAGAAGCTTGCGGGCCTAACGACACTGTGCTACTAGCTGCTATATTTGTAAGTCACTCAGACAGACTTAAAAATCACTTGGAATGGCCTGGAAAAATTAACTTTTATCATGGCCCAAATCACCTGTCACTCTTTTGAGACAGTCTAAAATGGACTTAAGGCTGTTTAGAGTATAGGCATCACAATTCTGCTTCTTTTCCAGCATGAGGATGGGGTTCAGCTCAGTCAGAGGCCCTGAAATCCACCATTTCACTCTACGTACACCGGTAGAACAAAAATGTGTCCTCATATTGTAGGTAATTTTATCTTTGTGTTTTGCGAAAGTTCTCAACCAATGTATGAGAAGATGAATGGTTAAGTTTATTTGGGTTTGTATTTTAAAGTCCTCCAAATTGGAACACATTTACATATGAATAATAATATAATAAATGTTACTGTTTCTGGTTTTCCTTACTACCGGCCCCTGTAAGAGAGACCAGCATAATTACAGCTGTTCCCTCAAAAGGTTTGGCAGTGGTAATATGCAGGGACGTGAGGCACGCATATCAACAAAGGGAAAGACCCCCATCTTCAAAGACCTGGCAGGAGACATATTAATGAATTATTTGTTTCTCAGGTCCCAGTGCCTTAAGGCATGTTCAGGATCCAGACCTAAAAGCAATGTGCTTTTGAAAAACTAAGAGTGACAGGACAAAATCTAGACGACTTATCACTGCCGAAAACAAGTACACACCATCTCTTTCATTGCACCGACACACATTCTGCACTATTCATCAACCTTATTCTTTTCTTCTCTAGCCTAACCTTTTGGTGACAGTAAACATGACTTGACAGAGGGTCCAACATAGAAATTTATGATCTTTAACCTTTTTCTGATTTGTGACAGGTTTGGGACACATCTGGACTAATCCATCAGGGAGAAAAAAATATCTTTGGAATTATAAAATGACAGTGAGCTTCGGGAGCAAACAGTCATGTGTTTATGTATAGTCCTTTCCAGCTGAAATTTAAATGAATAGAAAACATAATAATTCTCTACCTAAATAAGCTTATTTATTTAGAGTGAAAGGAATCTTTCCCATCGAATGACGGGCAGTAATAGTTCAGCATGCATTTTTAAAATGCTTATGTAGCAACAACATATCCTGGAAAGTAGATTATATATTAATTCTCATGGCTTTAATGTTAAATACAGATGTGTGTGAGTAGAGGAAACAAAGACTTTGTAGACATCTGTGAAATTTAGGCATTTACAGAGTTGGAACTAGTGATATAAGTATATGTTGATATAAATATATCTGTATGTGAAAATGTCTTTGTAAATGTAGAGCATTTTAACTATTTATTCTTATAAAAAATGTGCCCGATAAAAACACACCACTAAATACTGATGGCACTCTTTAGCTGTGAAATCAAAAGGAAGAAATATATTTAATTGCAAACATTTAAAGTTCTCCTATGCTCTGGGGCAAAAAACAGGTGTTTTGTAATCATTTTTCTTTTTTATCAGGCAAATTTGTATAACAACAATAATATTCTGAGCTAGAAAAATAAATCATGGAAATTTAGTCCCACAATCTCTCAGTGAAAATAGGGAAAATAAGGCATTTCATCTCTATTAAACACTATGCTTGTTTCAGTGCGTTTACTCATGTTGCATATAACTTTACACACGAACTACCAGACCACAATTTCTCACATAATTAGGCTAAAGCTTCTATCCTTCATCCTCTCCATTTTGCCTTGCTTTCTCAAATGGCTAAAGAAATAGAACTTTTTGGTATCTTTCATCCCAGGATAATTAAAATCCCTCCATTTCCTTTATTAGTATGAACTTCCTACACACGATCACAATAATAGTTTTAGTAATACTTGGGTTGGTGAATGGAGATCATACTCAAGCCGCTTAGCAATTTGTCACTCAGTATATACCAAGTAAGTATATTCCTAATGTGTAGAATCCTTGAAAGAGAAGTCCTGCCTGTCTAAAGCAAATTTTAGCCACAATAGTTTCCTACAGCCAAAATGTATAAATATTCTTTGTATTGGCTACAGTAGAACTGATGGGGTTACTTTTTTTTTTTTTTAAGATTTTATTTATTTATTTGACAGACAGAGATCACAAGTAGGCAGAGAAGCAGGCAGAGAGAGAGGAGGAAGCGGGCTCCCTGCTGAGCAGAGAGCCCGATGAGGGGCTTGATCCCAGGACCCTGGGATCATGACCTGAGCCAAAGGCAGAGGCTTTAAACCATTGAGCCACCCAGGCCCCCAGATGGGGTTACTTTTTAATGATACTGATGAAATGACCAAATTATTTTTCCAAAGATGGAAATAAAGATGACAGTTATCCAAGTTCCTGTTATGCTCATGGGATGCTACCCATCCACCTACAGGTTTAGTTCACTATGTTCATCAGCTGGTTTCCTTAGATAAGTTTAAAATTTTTTGTGTGTTTTTCTATATACTTTTTTAAAGATTTTATTTATTTGAGAGAGAGAGAAAGCACGAGTGGTGGGAAGGGGCAGAGGAAGAGGGAGAAGCAGATTCCCCACTGAAAAGGGAAACCAATGCAGGGCTTGATCCCAGGACCCTGAGATCATGACCTGAGTCAAAGGCAGAAGCTTATCCGACTGAGCCACCTAGATGCCCTGTAAAGATCTTTTTAATAATAATAAGTATTTTGGACTTCAGATTGCACTTCACAGTTTCAATTAAGGCTTTGTTTTGTTTCTAGCATTCACTTAACATTAAATACTTGTAAAATAGTGTTTGAGTACATGCAGAGATTTCTAAGTTAAAGCAGGATTAATAAAAACCTCTTTTAGTCCATTTTTATTCAGAATTGATATAATATGCATTTGTAAAATAATGTACCTGCTACATTTTTTAAGTCAGTCAGATGAGCATCCAACTCCTAATTTCCATTCAGGTCATGATCTCAGGGCTCTGAGATTGAACCCTGGGTGGGGCCCCATGCTCAGCACAGAGTCTGCTTGAGATTCTCTGTCTTCCTCTGCCCCTCTTCCTGCTTATGAGATCACTCTTTCTCTCTCAAATAAATAAATAAAATATTTTTTAAATTTTTTATAAAGTCAACGTGACTTCCAAATTAACTACTTTCTCCTAGCTGTTGACTTCTAAGATACAGTGAGGAATACTTTTATTTAGATAAAGGTTCAAAATAAGTTTCCGAGCACAGAAAGAATTTATTTGTAAAAGTATCTTCATGAAATAGTCTTAAATGTGTGTAGGCTCTGTGAATTAGGCCCAACTGGGGTGAAATTGGGCACATTTCTAGGATCAGCAAGAGATGAACAAATGATAGCAACTTGCCTATAATTTATCCTCAACTGTTTACAGGAAATGTAGCTGATGCTTAGCTGATATTCTCATGATTGTTCATGATTTATAAAGTAAGGCCAAGAGGGTGGCTGGCGTTGTGTGTGGTAAAACCACAATTTGGTGATAATACCAGCTTCAGGTTAGGGAAATTCTACAATCTCCAGATGTGTCAACCCACCTGTAGACTTGAAAATATCTTCGTAAACTACATGTGGGACTGGGCCATTTTGTTGGATCCCTTTTTCTAAACCTACTTTAGAATTGCACATAGTGTTGGCACCTATCAGTCAAACGAAGATAAGATTTTGTACCTCCACAATGTCCTCTACAATTGCATTAGATACCTTCAGCCACTCCAAATAAACATACTTCCCAAGCAAAGTTAGTATCTTTATCAAACAAATGTATATTCAAGATCATCTTTAAACCTGAGTTTCCATGACAATCCACTTCTCAGTATATAGCTGAAGGAAATGAAATCAGTATTCCTGAGAGGTATCTGCACCCCCACGTTCATTTCTGCATTCTTTCCAATAACCATGCTGTGGAAATGACCTAATTGCTTATTGACAGATGAATGTATAAAGAAAATACATACACAAATAAAATGAAATACTATTCATTAATTTAAAAAAAGGAAGGAAAGGAAATATTCTGCTATTTGCAACAAAATGAAGGACCTTGAGGGCATACATACTAAGTGAAATAACTCAGACATTAGAAAGACATAAACTGTATGGTACATATAAGACATACGGTTGTGTCTTATAACTCTTATATGTCTTATAAACTGTATGGTTTATGTCTTATAACTCAGACAGAGAAAGACATAAACTGTATGGTTCCACTTCTATGTGGACTCTAAGCAAATAAACTCAAAGAAACAGATCAAATTGGTTGTTGAGGCGGGTGGTGGTGAGGAGTGGGGAAATTGGGTGAAGATGGTCTAGAGGTACAAACTTCTAATTATAAGATAAGTAAGTTCCAGATGATTTGGAATACTCTGAAAATGTAAACAAATTTAACAGTAAGTATCTGGTTAGAATTAGTGGTGGATTTAGGTGTAGTTTTCTAGGAATTTCATGGTATTACACAGTGATGAAGGAATTATCATATCCTGCATTTCTAAAGAAGTTGTATGGAAGAAACAATGCCCAAATGGGGGGAAATACAGCATTATTATTATTGTTTACAAAGCACTCCCAAACCTGGGGTATAGTATTCTTTAGTCTCACATAATTATTCTACGTAATATTTGTTGAATGCTTACTAGGTTCAAGCACGATAGCAGTGCATAAAACACTGAGGTTCTCTTCATGGAAATCATGTTGTAATAGTAGGTACAACCAACAATAAATTAATAAAGGAATATAATAAAAAAGGAGCAAAATAAATAAATAAATAAATAAATAAATAAAAATAATAAATAACTATAAATAAAAATAAATAAATAAATAAATAAAATTTGAAAGAGGAGTATAATAAATAATAAAGGAATGCAAGTTGGGTTGCATTCTGTGAAGGAGCAGAAGCTGTTATAGGATAAAACAATGTAACAGAGGTTACCTGTTTCAGAAAGGGAAATCAAGGAAGAATGCTTAAAGAAGGAGCATTTCAGCTGATATCTAAAGATGAGAAGGTGATATAGCCACAGAAAGGATCTTTTCAGGCAAGTAAATGGCATAAATATGGATGTCCAAGGGGAGAAACTTGCTGGGCATAATTAGAGAATTAGAAATTATCGGTGTAGCTGGAGTAAAGTGATCAAGAGAAAGAACTGAATGAGAAATAAGTTAGATGGAGGGAATTAGATATGAAGGACCCCTTAGGATTCTCATCACAATTATATTTTGTATATAAGTGTAAAAGGAAGCTATGGAAGAATTTCAAGCAGGTGTATAACATAGTATGATTTATCGTCTGTTTTTCACAGAAAGGCCTTGCATAGATTTTTAACATTTATTTCAAGGTACCTAATATTTGACAACTAGTCTAAGTTACTTTCTAAAAGTATTAATTTTGATTAATTACATAAAGAATTGTGTCTAATTTGTTTCCAGGATTTTGCTCTCTTACTAACTGTGATAGTTGGTATAGTAATTAGAATTTTCTATATTTAGAGTCATTTTATTTGCAAGTGTGGTTTTTTGTTTCTCTCTTTCTAATCCTTATAACTTCCAATTGCTTTCTTTTAATGGGATAAGTAATAAAAGTAGCAGCATGATTTTTAACTTTATGTATTCTGCATTTCCTCAGTAAGTGTGATGTTAATTGTGTTAATTGAGGTTTTCTATAGTCACCTTTTATAAGGCTAAGGAATTTTCTAAATGGATGAAGGACCTCAATGTGCGAAAGGAATCCATCAAAATCCTTGAGGAGAACACGGGCAGCAACCTCTTCGACCTCTGCCGCAGCAACATCTTCCTAGGAACAACGCAAAAGGCAAGGGAAGCAAGGGAAAAAATGAACTACTGGTATTCAATATATTCTAGTCTTTATTCCTAGTTAAAAAGAGTTTATCATAAATTTTTGATTTTGAATTCCATTTTTATTGGAGAAGATCATGTCACTTTTCTCATTTAATCTGTTAATGTGAAAAACTGCATTGCTTTTCTAAGTTCAATTACAATTTTATTTCTTTTATGAAAATAACTTTGTCACGATATAATCTTTCTTTATGAGTAAACTGTTAGGTTAAGGTAGCTAATTTGTTAAGGTTTTTGCATCTATGTTAACACCAAAGGTTGGCCTATAATTTTCTTTTCTCAATATATTTTGCTGTCAGTTTTTGGTTTGGGTATCAAGGTTATGCTATCTAGAAGATTAATTCACAAATAGTTCTGGAGGAATTTGTGTAAGATGAGGATTAATTCTTGATTTATTGTCCAGTTTACATATTCTCGGTGAAGCCATTTAAGCCTTGCGTTTTCTTTTGGAAATATTTAAATTATCGATTTGGTTTTTTTATACTAACTGGATTATTTATGTTTCCCACCTCTTATATCAGTTTGGCAGATTTAATTCAATAAAATCTGAGAAGATGGAGTTTCCCAGCTGGCTGAGTCAGTTAAGTGTTCAACTCTTGATTTCTGCTCAGGGATCGAGCTCTGCCTCCAGCTCCTGTTGAGTGTGGAACATGCTTAAAATTCTCTCTCTCTCTTTTCCTCTGCCCCTCCCCCACCTCTCTCTCCTATCTCTCTCTTTGTGTCTCTAAAAAGAAGAATAAAGTAAAATAAAATCTGGGAAGACAGTTTCTAATTTATTGGCATAAAGTTTTACCTAATATCTCCTTTTTTTTTTTTAATTATCTGTGGAGCTATTTTCTCGGAATTTCAAGTAGTGATTAGCTGTTCCTTACTCTTTTTTATTGTTGGTCTTGCCAATTTTTACCAATTTTACCAATTCATTACCAAGTTTACCAATTCATTAACTTTCCAAATGGACTTGTTGAGTCTCTTGACTGAATTTTTCCTATTTTATTTATTTCTCTCCTAATGTTAGTATTGGAATTTGCAGGTTCATGTTGTTTAGATTTTATTATTGTTATTACACAACAAAATACTTAGCTCACTACATTTTCAGGTTTATTTTCTAATAAATACATTCAAGGCTAAAAATTACATTAAATATAATTAATATAGTATCCAGCAAGTCTTTATTGTAATCAAGCTCAAATATTTTCTACTCCCATTATAGTTATTTCATTGCCATATGGGTTGTTATATTTTTTTGGAGATTTTATTTATTTAATTTGAGAAAGAGAATGAGAGAGAGAAGCAGACTCCCTGCTGAGTAGAGAGCTGTTCCAGGGACATATCCAGGGAGCCTAGGATCATGACCTGAAGCGAAGGCAGATGCTTAACCAACTAAGCCACTCTGGTGCCTGCCCCATGGGTTATTTAGGGCATATTTCAAATTAAAAATTCCCAAACATAAATTTTCTAGGTATATTTTCTATTCATATGTAAAAACTATAACATGTCAGAAAACACTCTATAATTTAAATCCTTTGGAATTTTTTGAGATTATATTTCTATATATTTTTTTTCTATTTGTGACTTCAGTTCAGTAGTCCAGAGAAGGAGAGTGATGCAACAGATACAGCAAACTGGAAAACTGGGCGTCTGTGATTTTCTAGCGAGACAGGTAAGACTACAGATTGGAATCTTTCCATAATGTCCAACAAAATACCTCACAGCTTCAAGGAAATGTCAGAATGTTCATACATACTGATTGTTACTTACCGTGTATAGAAGATTTTGGGGAAAAGAGAATAATTGGGGGGGGGAAGTATTGGCCAGTTTGCAAGCAGAAATAAAAGGAACCTATGCAGTACTGATGTTTTCATCTAGCCTCCTCATCTCTCTTCTTTCCACTCTCACCAGTTGTGTGTCTTTGTTTCATCTGCTAATGAACCTCACTCCCATGCTGCAAAAGAATGAGTTGGAGTGGGGGCTAGAGTGGAAGTTCAGAAACCAATTGAAAGAGGATTACAATTATAAAGACTGGAGAAAATGACCACCTAGAATAAGTGGAAAGCAAGGAGGAAAGGAATTAATTGATTTGATACGTATTAAGGGACGATATTCTATAGTGTAAGGTCCATCATTGCATTAAATATGAGTAAAGAAGATGGAGGCCAGAAATCAAAAGTAGTATTGTCAAATTCACATGAACAACTGGATTACTTGCCGTGCCATGTCCTGAGGGGGGAAAGGAGAACATAAGAAGAGGCACGGAATTGAGAAAGAAAAGTGAGAGTTCAATTTTGGTTTGCATATGTTCTAAATTCCCTTAAATCCAAACCCAGATTGTGGAATTGAGCCACCTCCTAGCTGTCTGGATGGTTTAGGAACCCAAATCAGGGTATATCATGTTAACACAAAGGAAGAGAAACCAGAGGCTGTCATTTCTCATCATTCTCAGGGACTGTGTCCATTAGTGAATAGGTTTCAATCGATATCTTAGACTCTCTTCTGTCAGTTATAAATCCTCCTACTCAGGGGGGAGTGAGAAATGATAGAATTATCTTAAGTGGGTAAGCAGAGAGGTAGGCAGAACTATCTCCTCTGCTACGAAATCAAGATAGTTTAAGTTAGATTGGATTTCAGGGATAGGAGAGGAAAAGGGGAAGATGAAGAGTCAAGTTTAACTCTGGATCCCGTATTTGGATTAGATATGCTGAACTACAGAGCAGACACAAACAGCACAGTGATGGGGAAAAAGTACAAAACTGGTTTTAAAACAGATCCCAAGAGCTACCATATGAAACTGTCAATGGGCTGAAACTCTGATCTATTCCCTAGATGTAACTTTCAGTTCAGCATATAAATAACAACCAGGATCTAGTATATTTTATGGGGTGGGCAGAGGGAAAGCACCTGCAAAAAATTAAAATTAGGTAGAAAAGGAGGGTAACAGGAGTGTGTGTATCATAATATTAGGAGTGGGACAGTTAGGTAGACAGGGCCAGTGTCCCCAACAAGAAAATATGAAGTCAGAACAGCTAAGACAAAACATCACTAACATCCTGTTTTGCAGCTTAACAGGACCAAAATAGCATTCTGTTTTTCAGCCTTTGCAGAAATGAGTTCTGAAAAATGTCCTAAAAGTAAGACAATTAACGGCAAAGCATTTGTCACTATCCTGAGCAAGGGGCAGTTAAGACATAGTCCCCCAGGTTTCAGGCAAAAGAGACCACCAGCACATAAACATTAACCTAAGACACATGCATGATCAAAGCCCTGATTGGCATGACTCAGCACATCTTGGTTGCTTATGATAGTTCTGCAAAATGGCTCATAAAACCCCCAAACTTGGAAACTCCAAGGCAACCCTCTTGGGTCTCTTCCCTCTCCAGGAGCTTTGTACTATCACTCAAAAAACTTTGCTGCCCACCACTCTTCTTCTGGTCTTCATTCATTCTTCCAAGTTACCTGACCAAGAACGGTGTGCACTAAAGGAATAGAAATCCTGTAACAATAATGACAGGGGAACAGAGCATTTAAAGGAGAGATGAACAATATTTAAACATAAGCAACATAACAAGAAGAAATCAACAATTACATTCTTTTGATATTCTGGGTATGATAAACACTATGAGGTATTCTTGCTTTCATAGAACAGAAGTGATTTTAGTAAAAAGAGCTTTCATGGAGCGCCAACAGTTAACAGTCAGATTTTAATGGCCTAATGATTTTCTTGATTTGAAAAATAATGTAAAGATGAATGGATTTGGCCATAATCCCACCCCCATTGGGGAGGGTATGTGATTTGGTGAGTGCTGTGAAGTGTGTAAACCTGGTGATTCACAGACCTGTACCCCTGGGGATAAAAATATATGTTTATAAAAAATAAAAAATTGAAAAAAAAAAAACCAAAAAAGAAAGATGAATGGATTTGGTAAATGCTAGTTCTCTTTCCTTAGTCTTTTCTCTCCTAGGAAGAAATGATGTTCAAAGTTGATGGGAGGTGAACTTCCCATTCTCTTTTACTCCAGACCCTCTAGGAACCCAGTAACTCAAGTTATGGATATGAAAACAAAAGATTGAAAGGTAAGGAATACCTGGCTAAATTTTTCTCAAAACTTGAGTGAGTTTTAATACAATGATCATTTAAAAATCTCAAAACAGTTTGAATTTTATTTAAAGTACTATATTTTAATCACAAAATCTTATTCCTTCCCTTGAAATCATTTTTAAAAAAATATTTTGATTCACATTGGAAATTGCATGAGTTACATTTATTTATATATCTGTTTATTGCTTTCCCACACAAACACAAAAATAGCCCAGCTGTGATTACATATTACTAACTGTTTATAAGTTGCAAATCTGCTCCCTAAAAATTCTTGACACTACTCCAGGGAGGCATGTATGCTTTTTTAATAAAAGATACTTTGTATCATGCATATGTAATCTGTACTAGGGTTAGTTGAGGACATAAAATTTAAAGTCAGCGCAACTGCTCAGTAAGTCTCTAAGGGTTTTATAGAAGATAATAGCTCAGACCACCTTGTGACATTCCATTAACAATTTTCTTTGGGATAAATTTTTTAAGCCATCATGCTTTCTTATAGGCACTTAACATCTATCTGAAAATCATACATATCCCTTTTTGCTTCATCTGACCATGTATAATTTAATTTTAAGATGCAGCTTTTATCATAAAAGTTTTTCAGGAAGTAATTATAAGTTTGAACTACCTCAAATCAGCACTTTTTGTCAATTTACTGGCATTTTTAAATGTTTTCATGATATCATGTTTTCCTAAACTACCTAAGTAGATTTAACCCAACATATAGACTGTCCTTTTCTTTTTATATCTGAGTAGCAATCATCCTATGCCAATGAATTCCTTTCTTATAAGGTGTACAATCCACTTTTTCATCTTTTAACTTTACCAACACCCAGGGCACTTTATAACCTTCATTGTTGACAGAGCGTTTTAGCTACCAAAGGAGAAAAGTGGAGATATACACTCTCTCCAGGGTAATGAGCCTGGAATAGAATACAGAATATATTTTTGATATATAGGAAGACTTTTTTATTTTTTAAAAGACTTTATAAAAAATAAAAAATTAAAAAAAAAAGACTTTATTTATTTGACAGAGAGAAACACAGTAAGAGGGAACACAAGCAGGGAGAGTGGAAGATGGAGAAGCAGGCCCCCCACTGAGCAGGGATCCCAATGTGGGGCTTGATTCTAGGACCCTGGGATCATGACCCAAGCCAAAGGAAGGCAGACAATTAATGACTGAGCCATCCAGGAACCCCTTTGATTTATTTTAGAATAAGGATGTTATATTTACATGATGACCCCAAACATTTTATGCTTTGTTCCTTCACTTACTTATTTTTTTTTTTGCTATATACATTTTATGACCATTTGCTGAAAATTTTAGAACCCCTTAGACATATTGATTACTTACTCTTTCTTAGCAACTTTTAATCCCTCATATGCCAACAGAAACTCCTAAACTTCTTGTATTTTTACTGAAGGTTTTGTTAATTCCAACAAAGTAAACAGATGATATGACCCTTTTTTGTAAGTTTTCTTGACTTTTCTTATAAGATATGGGTTTATCTTAAGCCATTAATAATCAAATGTCCTTTTAACATTCCTTATCATTTTGACCACCTTGAAAACTAGATACATTGACAAATCTTATTTGAAACTTTGGTCTTGATTTATCACTTGCTACTTTCTCCTGCTTTGTCTTCTAACCTTCTGGCCACTCTGTTTCAGTTTTCTGTTCTATTTCCCCAACAGTTTTTAAATAGAGACACTGCTTAATATATATATTTTTTTCATCTAGTCTTCATTTCTCTTTACATTCTATGGATAATTGCATCTACATCAATGATTTGATTGGTAATTATTTCTTAATTATACCTCTAGCCTCTCCTTATCCTTTTTACTCCACATTCTCATTAAAGTGCAGGTACATTTGTTTTCATCTTACCTGCATACACCTGTTAATATTTCTGTTTTCCCTGTCTCTGTACTTTATAACATTGTAGCAAAAAATATTAAAAGTATATTCAGGAGCTTTGGGGACATGGGAAGACTTGCTTTTATAAGAAAATATATATATATATAACTTTAATATTCTTCCCCCTTCAAATCTCAGTTGTTGGTCTTGCTTCTGATTTTACTAAGAAAATACAAGCAGGGGCGCCTGGGTGGCTCAGTGGGTTAAGCCGCTGCCTTCGGCTCAGGTCATGATCTCAGGGTCCTGGGATCGAGTCCCGCATCGGGCTTTCTGCTCAGCAGGGAGCCTGCTTCCCTCTCTCTCTCTCTGCCTGCCTCTCTGTCTACTGTGATCTCTCTCTGTCAAATAAATAAATAAAATCTTAAAAAAAAAAAAAAAAGAAAATACAAGCAGGTTTTAAAAATTACCATCTCTCACCATTAAGTTTATCAAAACCATCTGTATTCACATGTCCCTACCATCTTACATGCTCAGTGCACAAATTGTCCATGTTTCTATTTAAGATCAACCCTCCCACTGCTCTTTGGATCACATCTACTATCGCCAACTCAGAAACCCTATTTCTGTTGTTTATTGTCTCATTTCTATCAGTCTGCAGACATGCACACATGGTAAAAGGATATAAGCAACTCCCTGGGTAGTATACTATTTTATAGCTACATTCCAACCTCTGTACTTCCCTTTGGAACGGTAACCCCCAGGAGCCTCTATACCCCATCCTGACCAGCTGAATACCTGGCCCCTACCTTCTCCCTTTGATCACTCCACTGCAGCTTTCAGGCCAGCGCTGCCCTCGCCAGCTCAGCTGGAATCACATTGTCCAAGATGCCAGTGAATCTATCCTGTTGAACCAACACTTTGGACAATTCTCTTTTCTTATTTTACTCAAACCCTCAGCAATTTTCAATGACCAACTGTTACAGGATTTCTACTCCTTTAGTTCCCATGGCTCTTGGTCATGCCACTTTGAAGAATGAAGCAGTAGACCAGGCAAAGTGGGGGGCAGCAAGGCAGTGTTTATTGAGCGATAGTACAAAGTTCCTGGAGAGGGAGAGGACCTGAGAGGGGTGCTGTTTTGGCATTCAAATCTAGAAGGTTTTATGAGCTCTTTTATGGAACTATCTTAAGCAACCAGGTTGTAGGCTGAGTCATGCCAGTTAGGGCTTTAATCGTGCATGTGTCTACCTATAGGGTGATGTTTCTGTGCTGATGGTCTTTTTTGGCTGACATCTGGGGGTTTATGTCTTAACTGCCCCTAGCTCACAATAGTGACAAATGCTTTGTCGTTAATTGTTTTACTTTAGGACATCTTGCAGAAGTCATTTCTGCAAAGGCTACAAATCAGAATGCTATTTGGGTCTTGTCTAAGCTGCAAAACAAGATGTTAGTGCTGTTTGTCTTAGCTGTTCCGACTTCATATTTTCTGTTGGGGAAACTGGCCTTGATTAACTCTTAAAACAATCCTTCCTTCTGGATTCCTTTCCCTCTTTGTCAAAACAACATACAGTGAGCAATCCTTTTTTTTTTTTTTTTTAAACTTTATTGCCTTATTCATCATTTCCTGACTTTTAAATAAAAGAGATTTCCTGAGTTCTTTGTTCTTTCTTTCTATGCTTCCTTTCTAGATGGTCTCATCTTATCTCATGGCTTTAATATTAATTTTCAATAATAATAATAATGTGCACTGTTATAATTCATATAAATCATTGACCAATTTAATCCTCAGATCAAAACTAATTTCACTTTGCAGGTGATGAAACTGAGCACAAACTGAAAAATATAGTAACTTGGTCAATGTATAAAGCTAGCAAGTACAAAGTAGTTGAAGGATTCAAATTCTGGCAGTTTGGCTTCAAGCTCATAACTTTAGCAATTAGACTGTACGGACAGTATATTTCCAGGCCTGACTTCTTTGCTGAGTTCCAGAGTGTTATTTCCCAATTTCTTACCCAACATCTGCATTTGAAAGCCTCACACACACATGTAAAAAGCGAACATATATGACACTGATCTTTGAGCTTTCTCCTAAGCCCACTTAATTTATCTTTCCCATCTGCCCTTCTGTTTCCAGGAACATTAGCCTGGACCACAATTGCATCCTATTCCCAAAACAGGTTCTTCGCACTGGCTCTTCCTCTTGCAGAAATGTTCTTTCCTGAGACTATACATGACTTGCAATCTTCCTTTACTTAGGCTTGTGCTCAAATGCTACCCCCTCCAAGATAACACTCCCTTTGAGTAAAATGGCCTCCTCACTTCCTCACTCCTTATTTTTCCTCAGTCTCTCTCTGCCTGGCTGATTGTATTTTTCTTTATAAGAAGTTTCACCATCTGTAATTACATATTTGGTTTTGGTTTCTAGATACTTGTAATCTCTCCACTAAAATGAAAGCCCCATCAGGAAAGACCTCATCAAGCCATTCCCTTGCTCTGCCAAAGCATTTATCAGCCTTTTTCTAAATTCATTTTATACTCTTGAGCCCATTTTTTTCTGCTTTCAGTCTCTTTCATTGTCAGATTTACCTAACAAAAATGATGGAATGGTATTTTTGCTATGAAGATGTCCATGATTCCTCCAGTCAAAAGTTTATCCTTGGGCGCCTGGGTGGCTCAGTGGGTTAAGCCGCTGCCTTCGGCTCAGGTCATGATCTCAGGGTCCTGGGATCGAGTCCCACATCGGGCTCTCTGCTCAGCAGGGAGCCTGTTTCCTCCTCTCTCTCTCTCTGCCTGCCTCTCTGCCTACCTGTGATCTCTCTCTGTCAAATAAATAAATAAAATCTTTAAAAAAAAAGTTTATCCTTGTACCTTTATACAAATCCTCTTCTTGAACTTCTGTCATGCATTTCATATCATATTCTGCCTAGTGGTATGGTAAATGTGCCACTATTTTTCTTCCTCATGAAATTATGTTTAATTTCCATTCCAGTCAATAAACAGTTATTGATACACTCACAATTCCTTTGTCTGGCAACACTATCTTACCATTTTTATATTTTTTGAAGGCCTGACATAGTAACTTACATGTATAGTAACTTACAGCTTCCCAATAAATGTTTGTGAAATTGGTGAAAATGTGAAAATGAAATCCTTTCATTCCTGAAAAATGCATTCATTTTTTAAAACTGAATCATGTAACATAGTTACTATAAAATTTCACTATTTGAAAAAAAAAAAAAAAGCTCTCATTAATATGGTAAAGCAAATAATAATGCTCTCTCCTCTACTTACGTATTTTGGGATGTTTTGCTTGTTTTGTATTGTTTTTCATGTACTAGGTTCTCCTACAGAAGGATATGGCTGTAGCTCTCACTGACTTTCCACTATCTACTATTCCTGGTATATTGCCTATGGTAAATTGAAAACCAAATGATATGTACTCCCCTCTGAGGTTGTATTTGTTAAGTGACCCACATTGAGTAGGTCAGATTCACAATCACTATTAAAAACCCAGAAAAGCTCAGGAAGCAGCATTTCCTCTGCCTTCTGCAACTGCTTTCCTAATCTTCCTTCCCTTAGCAATGACAGGCAGGCTACTGGGAGGCCTCCCACATCCCTTGGACTTGAACTTCTTATACTGACACTAGCCTCACAGATTAGTTTGGCATAGATAACAGCTGCTTTAGCCTCTTGTGGATATAATTTTTGACAAACTATCTGATGTCTTCTCTAAGAAACAGGGCTAGAAATAACATCGGAGGGAGATTTCATTTTATTTGTTGAACTAGTAGAATCCAAGGTTTGCGTGTAATCCAAAAATATCTGTCTTAAATGTCAGGTGTTTGTTTACTCACAGAAACTAATAATTTATCTTTCTAGATTAATTATATATTCCCAAATCTCAAAAAAGGGAATTACTGTAGTTTTTATTTACTATAGTTTATTTACTATACTTTTAGAGTATAGTTTTTTACAATTACTATAGTTTATTACTATAGTTTATACTATAGTTTACTATAATTACTATAGTTTATTAAATCTAGATATATACCTGCTATTGTGTGTTTAACACCATAAAACAGCTACAAATTCAAAATAACACAATTATCGATTACATGTTTTTCATCTAGTAATGCAAGTCATACCCCTGTCATTGTTGACTTTGTTGAAAAAAGAAATGAAAAAAATTGCAAAATGTCCCAAGTTCTTTGGTTATTAAAAAAACAAGGATCTTTAGGGTTTTTCTGGTTCTCTAAAATCTTTTACCTCATTAAAAAGAAGTTCCCTATATTCCGTAAGTTCAGCCTTGGAATGAATTATTCTTTTTGGTGGTTGTGTCACACTGTTGGCCATAGTGAAAGTATGAGTAATAAATCCTGTGTGTGTGTTTGTGCATGTGAATGTGTCTGTCCTTTTTTAAGACATAAAATACAGTCTAGTAAGGTTTCCATAAATTAAGCTAATGTGATTGACTTCTTCTAACCTAAATTCAAGACTCTATCCTGTTAATTTTGATCCATCATTCTAGGCAACCAAAATTATGTTGAAATTTAGTCATGTCACCTAATGAAATGGCCACGCCCTTTTGTTTTGTGTTATCTAAAAACTTAATACAGAACAAGGATAACTTCCACCCAGGACTTTCACAAAATCCTAAATGTAAGGTTTTACAGGCAAGATGAACACAACACCAGGCGAGGTAGGCACAAGGCAAGATTTATTAAGATTTATTAAAGGCACTTTCCAGCAAAGTTTCAGGGCTCAGGAGAAGGGGAGCCAGGAAAGTCGCGCAGGGAGGAGGTTGGCACCCTCAGGTGAGGTTCCAGGACTCTGGAAAGGGGAGTCAGGGAAGTCACGCTAGGAGGGGGTGGAGTGGGTCTTTTATCTGGGTAAAGAGAGGGAATAGGTTCACAGCCATATAAGGTATGGTATTCAGGGATTGGAGGATTGGGGGAGTCCTGTTGTTCTGGTTTCTTGCATAGGTATCAGGTTACTTGTGGAGACGTGACCTGGGCATACGTCCTAATGGCAGGACAGTCAAGGGTTAGGAAAGGGTTGGGGGGGCTGGAAGATGGCGGCCCGGTGGTCATTTCTATTGTTTCTCCTGCATTCCCAGAGTTATCGACCCAATACTAAAGTGGCAGGATACAAGACACAAAGCTTTGAGGAACCACTCTGCACAAATATCAATATATACTTGCTAGATAAAGGAGACCTCCTGATTTCCTCCCCTTGTCCTTGATCCCTTGCCACCTATTCTTAATCATGAATTATAAGAATACAGTTAAAGCAGAAGTTAGATCACAGCAGTCCTTGTTCAAAGTCTTTTTCTCATGCCTACTAAAATGTTTATGCTTTATCACTTGGTTATCTAATTGGAAGAAATCATGGTTTGGTTGGTACTGCTTGCTACTGACCCACTTAGACTCCCAGTGAATTCTTTTTGTTTCTCTACTTTTAACTAAGGGGTGTAACAAATTTTCCATTTGTTCATTTAGAAAAAATTGGAAAAAAAAATCTAAAAGGTATGAAGAAGTAAAATGTACTTCCAATCTAATAAAATCAAGCTAGATATATATCTTCCAGTGCTTTCATATAATATATAATATAAGAAGTACAAAAGGGATAAGGCTAGAGCAATAATACCTTGTGTAGTTGATTGAATAGCTTTCCCCAAAATTCATGTTCACCTGAAACTCCGAATGTGACCTTACTTAGAAATAGGATCTTTGCAGATGTAATTAGAGATCTAGAGATAAAATCATTCTGACTATAGAGTGGGCCCCTAAATCCAATGACTGGTGTCCTTATAAGGAATGGACACAGCAAAACAGAGACATCTGTATTAATACCAGACAACAATTAGAGTTATGTTGGCACAAACCAAGGGATGCCTGGGACCACTAAAAGCTGAAAGGGGCCAGAAAAAATCCTTTTCCACAGTCTTCAGAGGAAGAATGTCCTTGTTGAAACCTTGATTTCAGACTTCTGACTTACAAACTGTAAGAAGATAAATTTCTGTTGTTTTAAGGAACCATAGCATCTCTAGGTAATATGTAATATGTCATAGCATACCTAGGAAACTAATATGCTGTATAAATATTTTCTTAAAATTTTTAAAGATTTAATTAATTCAAAAAGACCAGTGTCTTTTGTCTGTTCTTATAATTCCCACTTAAGTTTAAATGATTTGAAAAATAAAAGGTAGGGAAGAGATAAAGTCTGGAAAAATCAAATGTAAAGAAAACACCAATTTAGATTAGCTTGGTCACACTGAACTATATAAATTGCCCCAGTGAAGAGGATTGGGGGGAATTAAATATGTAACATAGATGAGTTACCTGTGAAATGTTCCATGAAAACATTTTACATGTTGAGATATTGTTGAGGAAAGTCTACTGCCTCTCCCCTCTTGAAGGCCAGTGGTGTATTAGTATGTGCTGGGGTAAGTAAACCTGTTTAAATTTGTGTATTGCAACAAGAACCAATATCTAAAAACCTTTCCTTTTCTTCCCACAGAAAATCTATCCATGTCCTCCAGAGATAATATTCTGAGAAGTTCACTTTAGAAAACACAGCTTTGTCTATTTGAAATCATCTGACTAAATTTAAAATGTGTGCTGATCCTTTTTACACTAAAATCAATGAAAATGCATGTGTCATTCATTCTTTTGGATTCTTCCAAAAAGTTCTTCCTTGGGTTTATATGTAATTCATGGGGACAATGTTTGGTAATACATGAGCATGTAAAACCTCTCACACATGTATTTTCAGATTTCACCTTTATGGAGCCAGGAGTGACGCCTGTAAAGGGAATATAGAAAATGTGAACCTAAAAAGGGAAACTTTCAACTAGTTGCCAGTGTGTGGTTGACAAAATCCAGGCTTTAGCATTTGAATCTGTAGAGGTGGATTTTCCTCCTACAGTCCACATACAGTGTCCCCAGCCTTGTCAATATTAAGACGCCTGAAAGGTTTAGCAATACTTTTCAGACATCTGAGCCTCTGCTCAAATAACTATGCAGATCTTAAAAGAAGCTCTCCTTCAAAACAAAATTAATCAGAAGATTATATAACTATGTGTTCTCGTGGACAACTGTGCAGAAACTACAAAAGGAAGGAAAAACTGGGCTTCTAGGCCTAACTGTATTTATACATAAGAAGGTAACATAATGTGGTAGCAATAGCAATAAATTTTGTCAGGAAATCTGGGTTCGGATTTTAGTCCTGACAAATAAAAGCTGAAAAAACTTGGACAATTTAGCCTTGCAGTTCCTAAATTTCCTAATAAACAGGAGTGGTTTGGCAAACAAATCCATGAGACCAAGATCATGTTCAGGATCAATTTAAGAATGGCATTTGAAAAGAAGCTATTAACTGTAAAACACCATATAAATTGGGCTGTTTACTATGTATTTCTTTTGTAAATTGAAGTGGAAAATATTAAGGTTAATTATAAGAGATGACATATCTAACACCAAGAAAATAGGCCTTCTCATCCTTTTCTCTTTCTTTCTTTCTTTTTTTTTTTTTTTTTTTAAACCATATCACTAACTGGATTCTGGTAAGTAAAATCACATGAACTCAATCAAAAATAAAATGCATGGGAGTATTTTGCTTCTTACCAAATGAATGATCATTTTAAAAAGCTGTTCATGACTCCTGTTTGTAAATTGGAGTGAGAGAAAGACAGAGAGAGGGAAAAAGAGAGGCCATTCAAAACCATTGAAGTATAAAAGATATATGTTTCTACTAAGCCTGCCAACACCCAAATGTGGCATAATAATCAAAATGAGGAATGCAGGTAAAATAATAGTGCAGAAAGTTTTTAAATGATGTGAGGATAATTGCCTAGTACGTAAATATTATTTTCAGTCAACAGGGGGTTTATTAAACATATTTCTGCTGTAAATATATTATGGTTATTAAACAGGTTTTCCTAGTGGGAAAGGAATTTATATCTAAAAGCAAAGTGGGGGTCTAAAAATACAGAAAGACTGGAAATAGGGAAAGCATCTGATCTAATTAAAACACAGTTAAAATTGTATATTTCTGGAGCTCTTCAAGAATGCTAATTTCTTTTTGTTTAGTGTTTTCTATTTATTGAAGTCATGTAAAATAATTCCATGATCCATCTTTAAGTCTTCATTAAATAAAGAAGGCACCTTGGTTTGTTTCTTGCCTTCAATGAATTTATAATCTAGATATATGTGAAAAGAAATTTCAATAAAAAGTAAACTCATTTGAATTGTCTTGCACAGAGTTAAACATTAGAAGTGATAAAGTAAAAGAGAAAAAGAGCTCTGGGTTATTTTAATTATAACAATCTTAGAGATGTTTCTAGAATACTTTTGCTTCTAAACATTCTTACTTACCTTATGCTTCTAAAAATGCACTAGTCACCAGATATGAGGTTCAGAAAATAGGTTCATTCAAGGCAAAAAAAAAAAAAGAAAGAAAATAAATAAAGGGCCTAACTGTGCTGTTAACTTGTATGACATCCCACAAGTCTCTAGACTTTCAATATCACCACCTTTAGGATGACAAATATGTTTCATCTTGAATTCTAGCTCTGATTCCTTGTAGGAACATACCTAAAACACTGTGTTGAAGAATCCAAGACCTTCCCTAGAATAAACGCAAAAGCATGCTGCTCTTATAAATGCCTACCATGAACGAAGAGAGAAGAGAGAAGAGATACAACACAAATATCACATTAAAAAAAAAAAGTCACCTAAGGTGCATGTGGCCTAGAAATTCTATGGATCCATAATGAATATTAAGGAACTTCAAAAGGAGTCCGAAATCACTAGGACAGGTATACCACAGGAAGGTTTCTTATAGATAATGGAAATCAAGCTGAAAGTGAGAATGAGTAAAGTTCAGAAAGGCAGAAAGGGCTAAGAACATCAAGAAAGCTTAAGGAGTCCTGAATGGAAATTTACATTCAAGGTTCATTGTAGATCGTTAAGTTTCCAGGCTCTGGCAACAGACTGCCTCATTTCAAACACTAGCTCTACTAGTTCTGTGGTCTCGAATTTGCCCATGCCTCAGTTTACTCCTCAGGAAAAAAAAGTGAGAAAATAGTTGTACCTATCCTAGAATAAATGGATTAAAGAAGAGGATTAAATGAGATAATAATCACATCATTGAAGTTATCTACCATTTTTCAGGTTGAAGTTAAGTTTTATGTAGAAAATCAGTAAAAATGGGTAGATAAAGCTAGGTACACAGTCAGATTATGAGCCATTTTTAATATCTGGCTAAAGAATTGGTATTTTTACCTCTGTTTTTTCAGTGTTTGATATATTCTGTATTGCTGAACAGTGGATATTGTAGTTTTCCTGCAGAAACTTCTTGTTATAAAGATTTTTGTAATGGTGACATTCCAGATCAATACATTTTCTTCACTTACACAGATATAGTTATTTCAAGAAAAAATCATGAAGGGAAGATAATACCATTGAACAAATTTAATTAAAACAGCCATGTTCAAAACTAAATCCCCCTCATTCCACTATATGGATCAATTAGACCTTTATTTGTAAGAGAGTTGAACATGTGAGTTCACAGTACAGGTAGCAGAGCCAGATACAGAGTGGGATCCAATCCCTGTTAAATTATGCTTTTCAACTGTTCGCAGTTACCCAAGTTCTCAAATCTCAATTTCAGACTTCTCTTTCTATGACCATAATCTATCATTCAAGATACCTTATCCAATCATTCCACACATTTGTTTGTTTTTGCATTCTTCTCCCCTGCCATTCATTCATTCCTTTAACTTTACCTGACATACTAGCCTGGTTCTTTTTCCCTTTACAGAGTAAACGTCATGTACTTTTTATTCTTTTATCCTTCTATTATAACTTTCTGGCCAAGTCTTAGGCTAAAACCAATCCAACTGAACACATTTTCTTTTCCAAAATTAGTGCCAAGGATCACTTTATGCTTCAAATTTCAGCTTGGTCCTTTACATGGTCTATCTCCTTTTTCTGTCCTCAAATTGTACTTTCCAAATTCTTTTCAAATTCCTACATCATCAGTTCATTCTGCCTTACTTTTAGCAATTTGTCAAACATTTCACTTACCAAATAAAAAGAGGAGACATGACATGGAAAATGACAGCACTTCCATTCATAGAATTTTCCTACCTATGTCTCCCCTTGACATTTCCATGTATATTCTAAGGCCGCTACCTTTACCTATTATGGCTACTCTTCCTTCAGAACTAATGTTAGATACCACCTCCTTGGGGTGTACTAAGCTTGAAATTATTGTCCTAATTTTGAACTTCCATAAAATCCTGTTAAAGAACTTGTTAATCTTTTGTGTGTTTACTTATGACCCACTCCCTTTCACTACTCTATATTGAATGTTAGGGGAAGGAATTGTATTTGTTTTAAATCTTTCCTTCCTTAGGCTTAGCATAATACCTGCCACATACTAGATACTGAAGACATATTCATTGAATGAGTAAATGAATAAGTTTTGTTTTGCAAGGATTCTTTATTCTCCCATATCTGAGGCAAGCTAACTGCTATGATGACTATTATTTATAAGTAATGTTCTGTTTCTTCTCTTCCTTCAGAGTATTCTCTACTCTAAATCCTTGATATTAAGAGTGTGGTCTTCATATTCATGTTGACGTTATCTGGGAGCTTGTTATAATGCCAGAAAGCCAGCTTTGACCCTATACTTACCAACAGTGCTTTGTAATACAGATGATTCATACACACATTAAGTATTGAAAAATATTGCTCTAAAGTAGATTTGGTGATTAAAGTCACTTGGGAACACCCATCAAACAGGAAGCTTATAAAAGAATTAAGGAAAAAACCAAAGCAGTTGCTGAGAGGCTATTATTCTCTAATATCAGGAACTATTCCTTAATTCGCTTTGTCAACAAATATTTCTCAGAACCAATCATGTCCTAAAAACATTTCTAGGGACTGTGACAAGAACTAGAAATCAGAGAATGGCATTAAACAGTCTGGGAACTCATAACACAGTAGGCTGTTCCCTTTTTGTTGAAAACCTCTCTGGCGACTATTGAAAAGGAGTCACAGTTTAATTAACTAGATAAAGGGATCCTTTTTTAACTTGAATATTAATGGTTGAAAGTAGTAGGGGTGGGGAGGAGAGAAAAGGAACTTCTTCATAATAGCAGGTGTGATGATTAATTTTATTTATCAATTTGACTGGGCCACGGGAATCTTTCTTTTTTTTTAAGATTTTATTTATTTATTTGTGACAGGAGACAGAGAGCATGAGAGAGAGCATGAGTGGGAAGGAGGACAGAAGGGGAGGAAGAAGCAGCTCCCCACTGAGTTGGGAGCCCAGATGCAGGGCTCAATCCCAGAACCCCAAGATCATGACCTGAGCTGAAGGCAGATGCTTAAGTGATTGAGCCACCCGGGTGCCCCCACAGGGTTCTTAATATTTGCTTAAAAATTATTCTGGGTATATCTGTGAGGCTGTTTCAGAATGAGATTAACATTTGCATCAGTAAACTGAATAAAAAAATGGATTATTCTCCCAAATGTGGATGGGCTTCATCCAATATACTAAAAGCCTGAGTAGAACAACAACAACAACAAAATTAGGCTGAGTAAGGAGTATTTGCTCTTTGCTCAACAGCCTTTGAGCCAGGACACTGGTTTTTGCTTGCCTCTGGACTCAGACTAGGATGAGAGCTCTGTAGCATCTGATCTCCTGAATCTTCAGGTTGCCAACCACAGAGAGTGGGACATCTCAGCCTTCATAACTATCACATGAGCCAAGTCCATATGTATTATATATATGTATTATATGTATATATATTGTATTATGTATATGTATTATATATATATAATACATATATATCATCAATTCTGTTTTTTCTGGGGAACCCAGACTAATACACCAGGTAAGCATGATAGTTAGGTTGTTTTCACAGAGAATATTGGATGTAGGATAGTCAAAATAGATCTGTTAAATCTTGTGATAACTATTTGAATGAAATTAAAATATGAAGACTGTTGCTTTTGACTTCTTTCACTTCCCATACATCAACACAATATAGCAATTTATAATGAGCTGGACAAAGAAGACTACAATCAGAGAGACAATCTTGATCACATTTGTACAGTTTCAATCTATATTGTAGTAACTAACTTTATGTGACTATTCAGATTTATATTTAAATAAGAAAAAGTTAATAAATTTAAAAATGCAATTCATCAAACACACTAGACACATTTTAAAGGTTCAAAAGCCATATGTGGCTAGTAGCTGTCATATCAAACAGCAGTGGTATAGAACATTTCCTACACTGTGGGAAATTCTGTTTCATAGTATTGGCTTAAGTCATCAGTGGGAGCATAGGCACCAATAGCTTTCTTTGAAAATGCAGTTTTGTTTAAAACCTGAATAATAACGAATAAGTCCCCCTAAATTTGTCTTGGTATGTCTATGTCAGGAAAGCGATATATGTAAATACTTTAAATCAAACTGGGTTTTTTTGTTTCTCAGTTACTTCTTACACACATATTGACATCCTTTTTTCCCAACAACTTAAAGGTGATGGAAGGGGTAAATGATAGAATTATAAATATGATATTCAATTATATTATTTAAACTACATGATACATTCCAATTATCAATAATTTTTGATAGTTTCTCAAAAAATGTTTAAATAGGATGAGTTTTTGCTCTTTAATAATGATAGTTCTTGTATTTTAATGAATGAAAACTTAGTGTCAGTTCTGTCTCACTGCCTTTCTTGCTTCTGCAATGCAAGTATTGGAGAGTATCGCTTTCAAGCTTTAAGGCTTATAAAGTTAATTATCAAGTTCAATGGAAAAACAAAGGACAAGTGGTATACTAAATTTTAATTTGGGGAGGGAGGTTTCAATGTCCTTTCTTAACTATAGCATAAATTCTGCCTTAAATTTTGGAAGACATGAACAAAAGTCCCATTTGGACTTTTTTTTTTTTTTTGCTTATAGCAATATTTTTTTTTAAAGATTTTTTTTTTTGTTTGTTTATTTGACAGAGATCACAGTAGGCAGAGAGGTAGGCAGAGAGAGAGAGAGGGAGCCACAGGCTCCCTGCTGAGCAGAGAGCCCAATGTGGGGCTCGATCCCAGGACCCTGAGATCATGATCTGAGCTGAAGGCAGAGGCTTAACCTACTGAGCCACCCAGGTGCCCCGATGGCAATATTTTAAACAAATTCTGATATTTCATTTAGAATACTACCTATTGCCAAGGAGGAAACTTTCATTTATTTTTATTTTTTGTTTTAGGAAAGTGTTTACTAATTGAACCATTGTTTGTTTATTTGTGGACAAAATGATGATTAATCATTGGAACTTTATTTTTAAAAATGCAAAGTCATTTGAATAGAACTCCATTTCTTCTCTTTTGAATGATAATAAATATCAACAATTTCTAATTCCTTATATTTCTGATGTAGAATGACACATAATTGTTAATAATCTCTTAGCAGTTTCTATACCCAAATGCTATTTTTCCATTGCAACTGATCGAATTCCTCCTTATAAATTTTAGACCACAAGTCTTCCACTTATCTATTATGCAAAGCACAGTTGTAATTCTTAAAGCCATTCATTATAGATTTATTATTACTGGCCTCTATTTGTCTAGACACTTAAATACCCATGCCTTCTCTGCTGCATTTCTCAAGAACTCATTAAATTTCTTTTATTTGTTTGGCACATTGATCTCAATTCTGGTCCTTACTTCCAGGTTCTGCCCTTTTATTACCCAATCTAGCTGGAACAGAAGGAAGACTGACAACTTTCATTTAACTGTCAGGTCCTTCTGGGGTCCACTAGCTGCAGTAAAATGACTCTACATTGTATTTAACGAACCGTGAAGATAGTAAGACCCATAAAAAAAGTTTTCATGCCCTTAGAGCAAGAGGCTAGTCTCATCTTCTATTAAAGCTGTTTAACAGCCCACTACAACTGCCAGACATGGGGGAAAAGGTGAAATGGCGATGTAACTGAGCTACTCACCTCCCATAATGAAGCATCTGTTCAAAAAAATATAGAGTGCTCTCTCCTTCTTAGAAACTCACAAGGCAAAGGTGAACCAAGTAGTGAAATAAAGACTCAATTAAACAATACACATTATAATTGGAATGAGAGAAGAAAGGGAGGTTAGGAAGAAATAGGGAAATGACGGGAGGTGTTTCAGCAATTTAAATATTGTTCATTAGTGAGAATGAAAAGAAGTACACAGCCTACCTACTGTTACAGCAATTAGGTTCCACACAATTTGGCAAGAATAATATTAAGCAGTAGATAAATTTTTTGTTTGTTTTGCATACACAATAAAATTCTGTATTATTTCCACATAATGTTGGAGTTTGACCTCTCTCCCAGGAATTATATTCTCCTCCCTATGTCTGGACATGTTGGTGATCAGTTTAAAGGAAAGAAAACAATAATTAGTAAGAAAGCAGTTAAGATGGTTTTGCTTTATAAACACAGATACATTCATTTTCCCAGGAAGACTTCTAACATCTCAGTTTGCCTCAAATTTTTTATGGCTTTGTTCACTTCATCTTAAAGTTTAAGTAGAGTTCATTGATTTTTCTTAAGAAAGAAAACAGAAAAGAAAAGAAAAACATACATTCGGTTTATATCTACATGTTTTAATTGATAAAATGTTAACTGATAACCAGCAACCCTACTGTATCCACAGATTACAAACATTGCCACATCGACCTCCCTCAGTATTGAAATTTCACTACTTGTAGCTTTAATTCTTTAGATTCTGAAAGTAAGTTTCAAGAAGTCACCTGTGAAATACTGTTACATTCAGGAGATCTAACTCATTAGGTTAAGCTATATCATACAAGGGCATTTTGCTAAATAAATTCCAGAAAATTACGGAAATATTAGGTAGGAAAGAGAGGCAGGCTGCAGAGCGATGAAAGCAGGGCCACCACTGGTTTAGGCAACTGAAAACGTGGACGGGTATCTGCTCATAATTGATCCTTGAGTGAGACAGAGGATTAGACATAGCACAGTTGGCACAACCTAGAACCATATGTGGTGACTTCAGGAGAAGGGATTGGTTTAGCACCTGAAATGCTTCATGACAGGCTAACCCTGAGGTTAGGGGCTGTAAGCTTCAGATCTTACCAACAATAGGGAACTGCTGATAATAAGAATTGTCTTCCTTCAGGAAGTAGTAGGACAAAAAATGGGAGAACAAATTTGGTAAATGAGAAGGTAGCAAAGGTTGATTTGTTTGTTTGTTTTAGTCTATGTCTCAATTTTGCCTGGGCTTGCTTTGTGGATATGAGTTCATTTCCTGTGGAGTTTTCACTGGGAAGATTTATTCAGGATAGTTTTAAAGCACATTGACATCCTTCAGAAGGACTGTATGCAGAGTAGGCAGACCTTATAAATACTAACGTAACTTGTTATTAGGTTGGGTAAATGCATTTTAATCAAACCAATCAAAGTTTTTATTTTTTCTTTATAAAAGCATCTGTAAAGTGCCTGCTTTTAGCTTGCCAAAACGAATGAAAAAATCTCTTTTATTTTGCTTAGAAGGAAACATCGGTGCTTATGGCTGCATACATCTCTCCATATGTATTATAACTTTGCACTAAAAGAACTTTCTTTGGAGGGTGAGAATTGACTATCATTTAAAAAGAAAACTGAAAGACATTTTGCAGGTTTGTATGGCATATGCCTGACCTTTTAAATATGTATCCAGAAGTTTTGTGTGTTATGGGGTTTATGACAGAAGTTCATCCTGCCAGAAAAGTTAAACTTTACTGGTGCCTTAATGAAAGCAGATTTGACCCAAAATTCATATGTCCATCTAAAAATGCAGTGCACTTAAAATATCCCTTTAGCTCTGGCTTTGAGTAATAGAAAATGTTTGTTTTATTGGCCTCTAGCTATATAAATACCGTCAATGTTATTTGCCCTTTAAAATTCTTAACAAAAAAACCATTCATCTCATTTATATTGAAACACTGTACAATTGGCTTAGTATGTAATCATCTGCTAGTACCACAATAAATAGTTGCTATGTATTCATCAGAAGTTATTATTAATCACCAGTTTTTTATAATGACTATCCTTATGTCTTTCTAACAGCTTCACTCCGTCAATTAAGTTAATGTGGACTGAGTTAAGAATTTCATTAAGTGCCTGTATTTCAGAAGGAACACTTTTGTGAAGAAAATGCAGACATATGCATGTAGGCAATATATAATTGCCTTATTATTTCATTGCCATAATTCTATTTTAGAGTTGGCTTTAGATATCCATCTTTAAAATTAACCACATTAGAGAAAACTGGAGATTTATTCCCTTTTAAAGTGCATCAAAATAACATATAAAGTAGAAAAGGCTTATAAGAACACTAATTCAGCTTTAATTTGAGTCTCAGTGTTTATTCCTGCTGTTGTATCCAAACAGCCAATTAACAGGGAAGGTTGTAAATGCCAATCAATGCATTTTTACCCAGTGAATTAATAGAGCCAATGGAGATAAGATTTTAAAAGAAAAAACAAAGCCTTGTGTATATTAATGGGATAAATTTAAACAAGAACAGATAATTTCATTCCACTGATTTAGGCCATACCTTTTGGTTAATATGGACATGCCACTTCCCAAATCATTTTATACACGTACTAAGAACCAACTCTATGTTAAACACCCTGATAGGTATTTTATGAAAGGATAGAAAAAGATAGATCTAGACTACTCCCCAAAACACATGCATCCTTGCCACGGATACAAAACTTATTTAAAAAAACATATCCAAATAACATTCAAGAGAGTTGCAATTTATGAATTTAGAAATAGGGGTGCCTGCCTGGCTCAGCTGGAAGAGCATGGATTCTTGATCTCAGAGTTGTGAGTTTGAGCCCCACATTGGGCACAGAGATTAAGTTAAATAAATAGGAGATTAAACAGAAATTAAACAGAGATTAAAGTTAAATAAATAAAACTTTAAAAAAAGAAGGAAGAAAAGAAAAGGAAAAGAAATCTTAGATTATAATAACTGAATAAAGTAAAGATCAGTAGGGGGGAATCTCTAGGAATTATCATTGTGTGGGGTAGATGGCCATTGATTAATTAAAAGCATGTGGATGAATGGAGAGAAAAGGCCTGGCCAAAACCAAAGATTCAGAAGTGGGAATCCTTCTGACACACAGTGCTACGAGGAACAGTAAGGTGACTGGCCAAATCTATAAGCAGTTAAGAAGTTGTAGGCTTGTACTAGGCAGTTGTAAAAAACATGACACAAATGAGATGAAGAAACCTCATCCTACAGAGAGAGTGGATGAGAGAAAGAGAGAGAGAGAGAGAGGAGTTGAGGCCAATTCTCTATTTCTTAACAGTTTAATTTAAAAAATATATTAAAATTTTAAAAATTGTATGAGACATACTAGTAAGAAAATACCTAAGTTCTCTTTTAATTCTAACAATATATTATTTGAGATATTTTCCTACCTTTCCAATAAGCTCTTTATCACTGTTTCTGTTTTTTCCCCCAACAACCTGTATGGTTTTCTTTTTAACTTGATTCTTCATGCTCTTTTTGTATATATTCACATTTTCTTCATCATATAATCTAGTCATTCTCATTCCTTAAAATTCTTATTCTATTCTTTTTTACAAATCTCTAGTTTGTTTGTTTGTTTGTTTTTTAATGAATCTCTAATCCTGCATCTTCATGCACTCTCCACTTTAAATGTCTATTCAGTGAGTGTTCCAATCAGATAAAATGCTTCCATTTGGATAGGCTATCATTGTCTGGTATTCCTCAGACACAAAATGAAAATTATTATATTACTCTAACCCAATCCAACAGCCTTATTGCTATATTTTGGTCAAATTCTTTGACATTTTATTTCCTTTGGATTTTATTTTATTTTATTGAATAGTATGTTCTTAATCATTGTACCCCCAATGAATTTATTATGTCCATCCTGGTCTAGGACTGCTCAATACTAGTTCTATACACATAATCATGCATACTCCCAACATCATACACAAAAATGGATTATTAAAATGCACTTAACAAGTTTTGTACCAAAAAAGAATATGAAAACAAAATGAAAAAGCATTACTTTCTAAAGATAATTTTCTATGTCAAAGAAAAATATTTTTGATTTCAAATTGCAGTGAGCAACTTTGAAGAGGTCAGAACACATAATTGAAAATGCCATATTTGTATAGACTGCCTATTAGAAATAATCATAAACCTTCAACAAAATTGAGCAAAACTAATTTTCTACACTTTGGAAAGTATTTTGATACCCTTTCAAATTATGGTATCAACACATCTGACATACTTGCAGTTTGCTAAATAATAGATCAATCATAATCAATATTACAGAATATTTCAAAATATTGAAACACTACATCATGATCAAAGACTAAACACTTACTGTGCTTCCAGAAAATCAGTTTTCCGGTTTTTACTGCCCTGTTCTGAGGATATTCCTCCATACTTAGCAATGTGCTGTCAAAGAAAGTGAGGTGTGATAATCACCCAGTTTGGCTTAAGTCCCTTCATTACCTCCTGCTGATAGCACTGGCAAATGACAACTTAAAAATGTTAATCATTGGATTTTAGTCTTATCTTACATAAAAGTCACTGATTCTCATTTTGTGTTCAATTCCCAATGTTTTCAAATCAAAATTAAGTCCTCCCCCTAAAGAAAATTATAATTTATTAATAGCTTTTGTAAAAGCAAAAGGTTTTTTTGTTTGTTTGTTTGTTTGTTTGTTTTTGGTCAGAGAGAGTGAGCACAGGCAGATAGAGTGGCAGGCAGAGGCAGAGGCAGAGGGAGAAGCAGGCTTCCTGCTGAGCAAGGAGCCCGATGTGGGACTTGATCCCAGGATGCTGGGATCATGATGTGAGCGGAAGGCAGCCTCTTAACCAACTGAGCCACCCAGGTGTCCCTTTTTTTTTAATTAATCTTAGATTTTAAAGGAAAACAAAGCAAAACACATTTTTATAACTTTTCTCCCCCATTTTGTGTGTGTGTTCATGTGTGTGTGTTTTGTCAATAAGGCTAACTAAATGGCACATTTATAGAAAGGATTTTATTGTTTGTGACTATAAACACTTTAGAGATTATTAAGAATGTTCAATCTACTCTGAAAGTGAAGGTGAACATTTATCTTGAATTTGTTGTAAATCAAGCACTATAGGAACTCAATATGGTAAAAATATTTGAAAGTTCTCAAACCCAAGACAAGTGTGACATATTATCCATTTTTCTTACAGGATAAAAAGTGTAGTATAAAGATCCCTTTGTTTTTTCCAAGAGAAAAAGTAACTCAAGAGCCCAGAAAAGATTGACTAATAAGGAATTGAACTGATACCACCACCAAACAGTTGTTCAAAGTTACATGGTTCCATTCTCATGGTCATTCAGACTTCCCTCACATTTTCATACATATGGAAAACATGTACCTAAAGTGAGTTCCCATTTTCATTTTCTATTACCTTGGATATGTTTTCTCTTAGGAAAGTTAATTATACCTAATTCACAAAATAATATATGTAATTTAGCCTTTAAAGCTTAATGTGTTTGGGCAAGTATATACTAATTTACATTGTAAAACACTCTATGAACTAAATGATTTCTTATTATATAAACCAACAAATCAATAATGAGTGAGTTTCAGCCCTAAAGAAATCTGCAGACCTCTTTGCCAGATGTGCACAGTGAACAAATCATATTATATTTCATCAAAGGACTGGGAAATCCTTAGCAATGAATAGAACCTTAGCAATTTATATCACTCATTAGGAAACAATGGCCAATGCCCCCAGCTGGAAGAGTAGCCAGTTGAACAATATGACAGTACAATGGAAGAATAAAGCATCTTCCAAACAAAACAAACCATGCATGTCATTTTAGTTAGAAGCATAGCTCCCCAGTCAATAAAACAGGGCTCTGAGCATTAAACTGGGATTTGGAATTAAACTAGGTTTTTCATTATAAAATAATTAAAAATTAGAATTAAAAATATGAAGTAGAACCTCAGGGATATAAGGAAGCAATTACAAAATGTAGAATTTCTTTTTTTTTTAATATAATTTTTTATTTTTTATAAACATATATTTTTATCCCCAGGGGTACAGGTCTGTGAATCACCAGGTTTACACACTTCACAGCACTCACCAAAGCACATACCCTCCCCAATGTCCATAATCCCACCCCCTTCTCCCAAACCCCCTCCCCCCAGCAACCCTCAGTTTGTTTTGTGAGATTAAGAGTCACTTATGGTTTGTCTCCCTCCCAATCCCATCTTGTTTCATTTACTCTTCTCCTACCCACTTAAGCCCCCATGTTGCATCACCACTTCCTCATATCAGGGAGATCATATGATAGTTGTCTTTCTCTGCTTGACTTATTTCACTAAGCATGATACGCTCTAGTTCCATCCATGTTGTCGCAAATGGCAAGATTTCATTTCTTTTGATGGCTGCATAGTATTCCATTGTGTATATATACCACATCTTCTTGATCCATTCATCTGTTGATGGACATCTAGGTTCTTTCCATAGTTTGGCTATTGTGGACATTGCTGCTATAAACATTCGGGTGCATGTGCCCCTTTGGATCACTACATTTGTATCTTTAGGGTAAATACCCAATAGTGCAATTGCTGGGTCATAGGGCAGTTCTATTTTCAACATTTTGAGGAACCTCCATGCTGTTTTCCAGAGTGGCTGCACCAGCTTGCATTCCCACCAACAGTGTAGGAGGGTTCCCCTTTCTCCGCATCCTCGCCAGCGTCTGTCATTTCCTGACTTGTTTATTTTAGCCATTCTGACTGGTGTGAGGTGATATCGCATTGTGGTTTTGATTGTATTTCCCTGATGCCGAGTGATATGGAGCACTTTTTCATGTGTCTGTTGGCCATCTGGATGTCTTCTTTGCAGAAATGTCTGTTCATGTCCTCTGCCCACATCTTGATTGGATTATTTGTTCTTTGGGTGTTGAGTTTGCTAAGTTCTTTATAGATTCTGGACACTAGTCCTTTATCTGATATGTCGTTTGCAAATATCTTCTCCCATTCTGTCAGTTGTCTTTTGATTTTGTTAACTGTTTCCTTTGCTGTGCAAAAGCTTTTGATCTTGATGAAATCCCAATAGTTCGGGGGTTTTTTGGCCCATTTTTTAATGGATTATTTGTTTTGGAGTGTTAATTTTTATAAGTACTTTAGTTATTTTGATACTTAACCCTTTATCAGATATGTCATTTGCAAATATCTTCTTCCATTCTGTAGGTTGCCTGTTAGTTTTGATGATCATTTCCTTTGGTGTGTAGAAGCTTTTTATTTTGATGAAGTTCCAATAGTTTGTTTTTGCTTTTCTTTCACTTGCCTCAGGAGGCATATCTAGAAAGAAGTTTCATTCTTTTCAATGTAGCTGTCCATTTGTTGAAGAGACACTTTTTCCCATTGAATATTCTTTCTTATTTTGTCAAAGATAAGGAGACCATATAGCTGTGGGTTCACTTCTGGGTTTTCTATTCTGTTCCATATATCAGTGTGTCTATCTTTGTGTCACTACCATACTCTTTTGATCACTACAGATTTGTAATATAACATGAAGTCTGGATTTATGATGCCTCCAGCATTGCTTTTGCTATTCAGTCTTTTGTGGTACTACACAAATTTTAGGATTGTTTGTTCAACTCTGTGAAAAGTACTGTTGGTATATTGATAGGGATTGCTAGAACAGGAACAACAAAAGAAGCATAAAGGTAGGAGAACAAAGGTAATGATAAAGATTAGACCAAAAATAAATAATATAGAAACAAAAAAAAATACAGAACAAAATAACAAGCAAACAGGAAACAAATGCAATAGAACAGATCCATGAAACCAGGAGATGGTTCTTTGAAAAATAATCATAAAAAGAACTCGCTAGCCAGACTTATCAAAAAGAAAAGAGAAAGAACCCAAATAAATAAAATAATAAACTAGAGAGGAGAAATCACAACCAATACCACAGAAATATAATTATAAAAGAATATTATGAAAAACTATATGCCAACAAATTGGACAACTTGAAACAAATGGATAGATTCATAGAAATGTGAACTACCAAAACTGAAACAGAAAGAAATAGGACACTTGAATAGATCAAAAGCCAGCAAAGAAATTGAATCATTAATCAAAAATCTCCAAATTCCAGGCCCAGATAGTTTCACAGGCAAATTCTATCAAATATTTTAAAAAAGAGTTAATACCTGTTCTTTTCAAAACTATTTCAACAATAGCAATGGAAGGAAAACTTCCAAATTCATTCTATGAGGCCAGCATTACCCTGATACAAAAACCTGATAAACACTCTACAGATAAAGAGAACTACAGACCAATATTCCTATTGAATGTGAATGGAAAAATTCTCAATAAAATACTAGCAAACCAAATCCAACAATACAAAAAATCATTCACCATGATCAAGTGAGATTTATACTGGGTTGCAAGGGTGGTTCAATATTTGTAAATCAATCAGTGTGATACACCATATGAACAAAAGAAAGAATAAGAAGCATATTATCATTTCCATAGATGCAGAGAAAGCATTTGACAAAGTACAACACTCATTCATGGTAAAAATCCTCAACAAAGTACATTTAGAGGGACCACACCTCAAGGTAATAGAGGCCATTTATAAAAAATCCACAGTTAATATCCTCAGTTGGAAAAACTGAGAGCTTTTTCTTCATAGTCAGGAACAGGAAAAGGATGTCCATTCCTACCAATATTATCTAACATAGCACTGGAAGTCCTAGCCACAGCAGTCAGACAACAAGAAGAAATAAAAAGCATCCAAATTGGCAAGGAGGATGTAAAATTTTCACTATTTGCAGAAGACATGAATTTATAGAAGAAGACATTAATTTATAAGGAAGCAGCAGAAAGAGAAATTAAGGAATCAATCCCATTTACAATTGTACCAAAAGTCATAAATACCTAGGAATAAACCGAACCAAACAGGTGAAAGAACTGTACTCTGAAAACTACAAAACAGTAATGAAAGAAATTAAAGGTGACACAAAGAAATGGAAAGACATTCCATGCTCATGGATTGGAAAAACAAAAATGATTAAAATGTATATACTACCTAAAACAATCTACACATTTAAGGAACTACATATTTTATATCTGTATCCTGGTTTTTCACAGAATATTTGTGACACAGACATGGACAATTAATATCTTTTCTATTGTATTTTTAAAAATTTCTTATTTATTTTTTAATTTCTTTTCAGTGTTCCAGAATTCAACAATGAATATTTTCTTACACAATAAATATTTTGATGGGGATACAAAACTATTTTTTTCAAGTAGTCATGAAAGTCAAAGCTTAATAAGTAAATCAGATAAAATTTGAAGAAAGTTTTAAATGTCAATTAAAGACTATAGGTTTAGGGGCGCCTAGGTGGCTCAGTGAGTTAAAACCTCTGTCTTCGGCTCAGGTCCTGATCCCAGGGTCCTGGGATTAAGCCCTGCATCAGGCTCTCTGCCCGGCAGGGAGCCTGCTTCCCTCTCCTTCTCGGCCTGCCTCTCTGCCTACCTGTGATCTCTGTCTGTCAAATAAATAAATAAATTTTTTTAAAAGATTAAAAAAAAAGACTATAGGTTTAAAACTATAGATACTGATTAATATTCTAGTTAAGCCACTTAACAGATATACCAGGATTACAAGCACTTTGCCTCTATGAGACTTACTTTCCTTTCCTTATTTTCTTTCCTCATAAAATGAGGAAGAAATAACGTATCTGTGCACCTGCTTATATGGTACCAGAAATTATTTCTCATAAAATACTATGCCCAAGTCTTCAGCAGATTCATTCTATCAAGCCAACTATTTTGGGGTCACTGGGCATGGGTAACACTACTGAATACTCTTGGCATTACTATCTTTACTGATTTTCTTCCGAAGTCTAAATCAGTCATGATATATATGAGCTAAAATAGTAACACATAGCACACAAGGTATTATCCAAATCCATGAAGGTTGGTATTGCTAGAAGTGCTTCAGGTGTTCTTATTAAGTACTAGGTGCCACTCAACCATGAGGAAAAGGATTGCAAATAGCCAGTCTTTTCCAAGTAGATGTCTGAATTCTTGTAGGATAATCTGATATTGAAGAATCATTAGCCTCTGCCTTTGGCTATTTAGATACTCAGGTCAACTTTCTTGAGAAGAAATCTATATTGTCAATCACATACACGGTCTCTACCATGGCCATTTGGTTGATGAGCTCATTAGGCAAGAAATAGGACTTTGGAAAAAGCGCCTTTTTTTTTTTTAATTGAATTATAATTTACATACAGCACTATATTAGTTTCAGGTGTAACTATGATTCAACAATTCTATATGTTACTCGGTGCTTATTACATTAAGTGTACTTATATTCTCCATGTCTCCCAGCCACCTTCCTTCCAGCAACCACAGTTTGTTCTCTGTATTTAAGAGGCAGGTTTTGTTTGTTTGCTTCTTTTTTTTTTTCCTTTATTTGTTTGTTTTCTTTCTCAAATTCCACATATAAGTGAAATCATAGGGTATTTGTCTTTTCCTATCTAACTTCACTTAGTATTATATCCTCTAGATCCTTCCATGTTGTCTAAATGGCAAGATCTCATTGTTTTTTATGCCTGAGTACTATCCAGTGGGATAGTAATATATATAGAGAGATATCTCTTTCCATATATATATATCTATATAGATAGATATACATAGAGAGAGATTTTATATATGTATATATATTAAACCTCCATATCATATCTTCTTAATTCATTTATTTATCAATAGACACTTGGGTTGCTTCCATACCTTGGCTGTTGTAAATAATGCTACAATAACATAGAAATATACATATATTTTCTAATTAGAATTTTCATTTTTTGAGTCAATATCCAGTAATGAAATTAACTGAATCATATGGTAATTCTATTTTTAATTTTTAATTTTATCAGAAATTCCCTACTGTTTTCAACAGTGGCTGTACCAATTTGTATTCCCAGCAACAGTGCATGGGGATTCCATTTTCTCCACATCCTTGCCAACACTTGTTATTTCTTGTCTTTTTTTATTTGATGATGAATGGTACTGAGCATCCTTCCATGTGTCTATTGACCATCATATGGCTTCTTTAGAAAAATGTCTATTCAGGTCATCTGCTCATTGTTAATTGGATTATTTTTCTGGTGTTGAGTTGTATAAGTTCTTCATATATTTTGGATATTAACCTCATATCAGATATATCAAATATATTCTCTCATTTAGTAGGTTGCCTTGTCATTTTGTTGATGGTTTCCTTCACTGTGAAAAAGCTTTTTATTTTGGTGTGGTCCCAAAAGTTTAATTTTGCTTTCGTTTTCTAAAGGAAAACGAAAGCAAAAACATTTCTATGGCCATGTCAAAGAAATTACTGCCCACATTTTCTTTTAGGAGTGTTATGGTTTCAGGTCTTACAAGTTCTATCTTTAATCCACGTTGAGTTTATTTTGTGTATAATGTGAAAAAGTCATCGAGTTTCATTCTTTCACATGAAGCTGTCCAGCTTTCCCAGCACCATTTGTTGAAGAGATTGTCTTTTCTCTCTATATATATATCCTTGCCTCCTTTGACATAGATTAAATGACCATATAAGTGTGTTTTTGTTTTTTTATCCCCCTGGGATCTCTACTTTGTTTCATTGATCTATGGGAAAACACAGTCATCCACAGGATGGATCATCTTGTCTTCCAGATTATTGATAGCTTACACTAAACAAGATTATTTTTTCTAGTGCAAAGTTAGATGGACATGCATGTCTCTACACTATGCCCATTCTAAATTTTCCATCTGTATTCCTATTCTCCAGGTCTCCTTGGAGAACTTTCCCATCTTTTTTTTTTTTTTTTTTTTTTTTCCATGTCTGTCAGGGACTTAGCAGTCAATTTATTAACCACTCCTTGTAAACTGTTGTAGATGCATATTTTGGGTCCTCTGCCCTTCTGTAGGAAGTTAAACATCAGAAACATTTCCTTTTACCATTGTTTTCAAGAGCTGTCACTGAATGCAGTTATAAGCAGTGGCCATCTACTTCTAGCCAGTACCAGTATATATTGGAGATCTAACAGGAAATCAGACTCAAACTTTTTCTTAGCCCTTTAACTAATCCTGGGAAACTCCCCATGAGGTCATATCTGTAGTTTAGGAAAAGGCAGTGAAGCAGTAGGAGCAGGTACCATGGGAGTCGGAAACATCTGTTTATACAGTTTATTTGTGCCTTCCTGGATCTATGTGTCCAAGTCTAATATATAGCATTTTCATTTTACAATAAAATTCTACTATGCACATCCAATTTTATGGTTCAGTAGATCAGATCACAGAATTCATGATTTACAAGACAAGTTGCATAGTTGTGGTATCCCATGAACAGGTGTTCGCTCTACAAACTCTCAGTAACAAGACAGAACTACTTACTAAAATAAAGAACAGTTATTGCTAAATAAATGATGGTTTTATTCTGAAACTTTAGAGGTATATGCTATTGTCCTTACATGACAACTTTCTACAAGATCCACAATATGTTACATCTATAATACTTCCAATATTATTGAGTCTAGCTCATAAGGCCATGTGGATGAGAAGTTTGAAACATAGTCTAGAATTCAACCAGGGTTTTTACTTGCTCAGAGACCAAGTCACTCCTTAGTGTTGTAGATAAACAAGTAAATGAATAATAGCAGCATTCCAAAATGTGGTATATATTATCTTCAAAACTATCTTCACAATATCTTTCTTTGTGTCTGGGGTGCAAGGTGCAGCAGCATATTTCTCACTTGAAAATAGACGGTCCTACTTATCCCCACATAACTAGACATGTTGAAAGCTTACCTATAGGGCTGGCTCCTCATGCATGTAGAGTTCTTGCTAATTTCTTTTCACTAGGTCCTATACACATGTTATCAATGCAATGGATTGACATGATATACTGAGATATTACGGAATTCAACATCTCTTTAGTCTACATTATAACAGAGAGAAGGGTCTCCGCTAGGGCAAGACTATTTTCTCTATTTTTTATTTATGATTATCTACTATAATAGTGATGAGACATAAAAGCATTTACTTTTCTGGGCCAGTAACTGGGTAATGTACTCTATGAGCCATGTTTATTTGCTCCTAAAGTTTCTACATGTGGAACTGCCTCTGTCATTGCCATCACAATTTGATTGCATTTGAAAGCATCTATGGTTGATCTCTATGACATATTGGGTTTATTCATGAACCAGACGTGGAGAGAAATGAGAATGAGATAAGGATCACTACATCTACATTTTAATTTTTTAATTTAGGTACTTATCTGATTTTCACCAGGGATATAGTATTGCAATTTTAGAAGGTGGTAAGGGTGGCAGAGTTATTTTAGAAACTTTTTCTAGACCCTTTATCGCACTAGGTAGGTCATTCATGTGCTCTTCTGCCAGTTACTAACAATCTACATGCTTGGACTGGATATACAACTGAAGAACTGCTCTGTAGTTCCACTAAGCACACCATTAAACTTAATTCCATCTGTCTCCAGACACTAGGAGTCCTCAAGCTATACGAACATGCAGTGGTTTACTAATTCTCTAGAGATTAGCATCAATTTTGAGTCACTATTTTATATCCTGGAAATTCTGTGTACTACCCTTTGCCCAGTGGGAAATTACACTGTTATGTGACCATAAGTCCCTTTCAGGAAGAACGGAGAGAAGAATCACAGGATTTACTTGAGGCCAAGACAGACAGGAATGTTCTGATGTGACTGAATTATATATATAAAGACGTGTATCTTTTTATTCATATATAATTGATATGTCATTTAATTAGTTTCAGATGTACAACATAATGATGTGATCTTTGTGTATGTTGTGGAATGATTACCACAATAAGTCCAGCTATCATCTATCACCATACAAAGTCATAATTTTTTGCATAATAAGAACTTTCAAACTCAGCAAATTTTCAAATATGCATAATCATATTATTGACTATAGTCACCATGCTGTACATGACATTCCCATGACTTATTTATTGTGTAACTGGAAGATTGTACCTCTTGATCCCTTTCACCCATGTTGTCTACCTCCCACCCTCTCTCTCTCTGTCAATCACCAATCTCTTCTCTGTATATCTTCTCTGAGTTTTGTTTTGTTCATTAGCTTGTTTTACTACAATTCATATTTAAGTGAAGCCAAATAGTATTTGTCTTTTTTTCTCCTTAGTGTCTGACTTTATTTTTGTTCTTATATTTTTTATTGTGTTATGTTAGTAACCATACAGTACATCATTAGTTTTTGATGTAGTGTTCATGATTCATTATTTGCAAATAACACCCAGTACTCCTCTTTATCTGACTTATCTCACTTAGCATAATATCCTCAAGGCCCATCAATATTGTTTCAGGTGGTAAGATTTCATCCTTTATTAATGGCTGACTTTTATATCATTGTGTATATATATATACCACATCATTATCCACACACCCAGTGATGAACACTTAGGTTGTTTCCATATCTTGGCTCTTATAATTAATGCTTCAGTGAACATAAAAGTACATATATCTCTTTGAATTAGTATTTGTATTTTTTTCAAATAAGTATTCATAAGTGGAATACTAGATCAAATGATAGCTCCTTTTAAATTTTTTTTAAACTTCATAGTGTTTTTCATAGTGAGTACACCAATTCAAATCCCCAACACGAGTGAATGAGAGTTTCCTTTTTCTCTGGCTCCTTACCAACATTTTCTATCTGTTGTCTTTTTGATAATGTCCTCTTGATAGGTATGAGATGATATCTTCTTGTGGTTTTGAATTTAATTTCCCTGATGATTAGTAATAATGCATATCTTTTAATGTGCCTTTTGACAATCAGTATATCTTCTTAGAAAAAAAAATACTGCTCATTTTTTAATTGAATTATTTGGTCTTTGGTTATTAAGTTGTATGAATTCTATATGTATTTCAGGTATTATCCCCTCACTGGATATATGATTTGCAAGTATCTTCACCTAATCAGTAGGTAGCCTTTTTTTGTTGTTGATGGTTTCCTTCATTTTGCAAAGCTCTTTAGTTTGATGTAATCCCATTTGTTTACTCTTGCTTTTGTTGCCCTTGAACTTGGAGTCTGGTCTAAAAAACTATCACTCAGACTGACATCAAGGATTTTACCCCCAATGTTTTCTTCTAGAAGTTGGATGATTTCATGTCTTACATTCAAGTCTTCAATCCATGCTGTTAATTTTGTGTATGTTGTAAGGTGGTGGTCTAATTTCATCTTTTGCATGCATCCAATTTCCCTGGCACAATTTATTAAAGAGATTGTCCTTTCCCTATTGTATATTCTTTGCTCTTAATTTACCATATAGAATCGGTTTATTTCTCCTATATTGTTCCTTTGATCTGTTATTTGTTTTTATGCCAATACCATACTGTTTTGATTACTATTGTTTTGTAAAACAGTTTGAAATCAGAAAATGTGATACTTCCAGCTTTGTTCTTCTTTCTCAAGAATGTTTTGGCCATTCAGGATCTTTCAGATTGTTTGTTCTATTTCTATAAAAGTGCCATTTGAATTTTGATAGGGATTACACTGACTCTGTAGATTGTTTTGAGCAGCATGGACATTTTAATAATATTAATTCTTCCTATTGAGTACAGAATATTTTCCCATTTATTTGTGTCTTTTTCAATTACTTTCATCCATGTCTTCTAGTTTTCAGTGTATAGGTCTTTCACCTCTGGTTAAATTTATTCCTATGTATTTTATTTTTTTTGATATAATTGTAAATAGTATTGATTTCTTAATTTCTTATTTTCTTTTTTTTTTAAATTTTTTATTTTTATAAACATATATTTTTATCTTATTTTGATAGTTAGTTGCTAATATATAAAAACATAATAGATCTTGGTATATTTATCTGGAATTCTACAACTTTACTGAATTTCTTTATTAATGCTAACGAGTGTTTTGTTTTTGTTTTTTTTTTATTGTTGTTTTTGGTGGGATCTTCAGAATTTTCTATATATAAAATCGTGTTGTTGAGGTGCCTGGGTGGCTCAGTGAGTTAAAGCCTGGGCCTTCGGCTCAGGTCATGATCCCAGGGTCCTGGGATCCAGCCCCACGTCAGGGTCTCTGCTCAGAGAGGAGCCTGCTTCCTCCTCTCTCTCTGCCTGCCTCTCTGCCTGCTTGTGATTTCTGTCTGTCAAATAAATAAATAAAAATATTTTTAAAAAATCGTGCTGTTGGCAAATAATGAGAATTTTATCTTTTCTTTAAAATAAAAATGTCTTTTTTTTTAATATAATTTTTTATTTTTTATAAACATATATTTTTATCCCCAGGGGTACAGGTCAAATGTCTTTTATTTCTTTTTTCCTGCTTATTTTCTCTGTCTAGGACTTCCAATAGTATACTGAACAAAAGTGACAAGAATGGGCATCCTTATCTTGTTCCTGGTCTTAAAGAAAAGCTTTCAGCTTTTCACCTTTAGAATGTTAATTGTGAGCTTGTCATATATAGCCTTTATTATGTTGAGGTACATCCAGCCCTACAAACTTTTTGAATTTTTATTATAAATAGATATTGAATGTTATGAAACACCATTTCAGCATCTATTATGATGATGATTTTTATGTTTCCTCTTGTTAATATACTGTATCATGTGATTGATTTGCCAATATTAAATCATACTTGCATCCTTGGATTAAGCCCCCCTTGAACATAGTGTACTCTTCTTTTAGCATAATGTTGAATTCGGTTTGCTAATATTTTGTTGAGGATTTCTGCATCTATGTTCATCATAGATACTGGCCTGAACTTTTTCTTTTAATATATGTGTGTTAGTTATCAGGGGAATGCTAGACTAAGAAGAGTTTGGAAGCATTTAATCCCCTTCAATTTTTGGAACTCTTAGAGAAGAACTGGTATTAAATTTTCTTTGAATGTTTGGTAGAATTCACAAGTGAAGCTCTGGCCCTGAAAGCTACAGGAAGTTTTGAAGTTTTTTTAATTACTGATTCAGTTTTAAAGTTTTTTTAATTATTGATTTTAATTCTATTCAAATTTTCTATTACTTCATGATGCAATCTTGGAAAACTGTATGTTACTAGGAATTTATCCATGTCTTCTAGATTGTTCACTTTGTGAGCATTCAATTATACACAGTAGTCTTAGCATTCATTCCATTTCTTTGATATTAGTTGTAACTTCTCTTCCATTTCTGGATTTATTTATTTATTTATTTTTTTCTTAGTCTGGCTAAATATTTGTCAATTTTATTTATCTGTTCAAAGAACCATCTCTAATTTCCTTGATCTTTTCTGTTGTATATTCAATCTCTATATCATTTATTTCCACTTTAATCTTTGTTTTCTTCTTTCTATGTAATTTGGCTTCCTTTCTTCTTTTTCTAATTCTTTAGGTGTAAAATTAGATTTTTTTTTAATTTTCTTATTTCTTGATGTAAGCCTGAACCACTATAAGGTTTACAACAACTTCTGCTGTGTCTCAAAGATTTTGGAACATTGTATTTCAATTTTCACTTGTCTCAGGTATTTTTTTTATTTCCTTCCAAAATCCTATACCTCTTATTTCTCATTTTATTTTTGAATTATTGCATTAGCTAGTACGTCCACTTCCTTGCTGTAGAGCTGTGGTGGGAGGAGAGATCCTTGCCTTATTCTGGTTCTAAGTAGGAAGCTTCAACTGTCTCACCATGAAGTTGGAGTTAGCTATTAGTTTTTGCAGATAATCTTTATCAAGGTTAGGAAAAACCCTCTATTCCTAGTTTATTGAAAACTTTTATCCTGAGAGGGTGTGGGTTTTATCAATTTTTTTCTACATTGATTAATATGATCATGTGATTCTTTTTCTTTAGTCTGTTCATGTGCTTGCATGCATTAATTGATTTTTGAATGCATTCAATACATTCAAACTCACTTGGGAAAAACTCTCTTGGTCTTGGTGTGTGATTTTTTTTTTTATACATCGTTGATTAGACTTGCTAATAACTTGTTTTGAATTTTTATAACTATGTTCATAAGAATTATTGGTCTATAGTTTTATTTTCTTTTAATGTCTTTGTTTGGGGTATTAGGGTAATTTTTTACTTTGCAGATGAGTTAAGGAATATTCCTTCTACTTATATCTTCTGCAAGAGCTTCTAGAGAATTACTATTATTTTTTCTTTAAATGCTTGATAGAATTCACCAGTGAAACCTTGTGGTATCTATTTGAGAAAGTTCTTACTTACTGATTCAATTTCATTTATAGATATAGGCCTATTTAGATTGTCTACTTCTTGTGTAAGTTCTGGTAGATTATATCTTTCAAGGAATTAGTCCATTTCATCTAGCTTCTCAAATTAGGGACATAGAGTTGTTCATAGTATTTCTTTATTATCCTTTTAGTGTAAATGGTATCTGAAGTGATCTCATTTCTGGTATTAGTCATTTGTGTCCTTTCTCTTTTTTCCTAAGTTAGTCTGGTTAGAGGTTTATTGCTTTTACTGATCTTTTAGAGGTTTATTGATTTTACTGATCTTTTCAGAGACTCAGCTTTTGGTTTTATTGATTTTCTCTATTGATTTTCTATTTTCAACTTCATTAATTTTTGTTCTATTTTTTAATTTTTTTTTTTTTGGCTCCTTACTTTAGACTTAGTTTGCTCTTATTTTTCTAGTTTCCTAAGTAGAAGCTTTGATGACTGATTTTAGATCTTACTTCTCTTATATTTTAATTCAATGATACAAATTTCTTTCTAATCATTGCTTTTGTGAATTCCACAAATTTTAGAAGTTGTGTTTTCATTTTAGTTTAGTTCAAAAATTTTTAAATTTCCCTTAATATTTCTCCTTTGACCCATGTGTCATTCAGAAGTGTGTTGTTAATCTCCAAGTATTTTTTTTTTGGAACTTTCCGGTTATCTTTCTGTTATTGATATCTCATTTAATACCAATGTGGGCTGAGAGCAGACATTATGTAAGTTCTAGTCCTTTAATTTTTTAAGATGTGTTCTACAGGGACGCCTGGGTGGCTCAGTTGGTTAAGCAGCTGCCTTTGGCTCAGGTCATGATCCCAGGGTCCTGGGACCGAGTCCCATATCGGGCTCCTTGCTCGGCAGGGAGCCTTCTTCTCCCTCTGCCTCTGCCTGCCTCTTTGTCTGTACTTGCTCGCTCTCTCTCCCTCTGTCTCTGACAAATAAATAAATAAAATCTTTAAAAAAAAAAAAAAAAGATGTGTTTTACAGCCCAGTACATGATCTATCTTGGTGAATGTTTCACATTAGCTTGGGAAGAATATGTATTCTACTGGTTTTGTATAAAGTGGTCTATGGATGTGGATTATAGCCAGTTGAATGATAGTGACATTGAAATCAACTGTGTCCTTACTGATTTCCTGCCAGTTACTTGTCTAATTCTGATAGAAGTGTGTTACAGTATCCAAATATAATACAAGATTTATCTATTTCTTCTTGCAATTTTATCAGCTTCCATGTCATGTACCTTGATCCTCTCTTTTTAGAGTCATATACATTAAGGATTATGTCTTCTTGGTGTACTGACCCCTTATTCATTATGTAATACCCCTCATTATCCTGATAACTTTCCTTCTCATGAAGTTTTCTCTGTCTAAAATTAATATAGCTACCTCTCTTTTCTTTTGATTAGTGTCAGCAAGGTATATTCCCTTCCATCCATTTACCTTTTTTAAAAATCTTTATTGTAAGCAACCTATAGTTTTATCTTGTTTTTTGGTCCAGTCTGACAATCTCTATCATTTACTTTGTGTATTTAGACCACTAACAAACTGATTCTTGATATCATTGCATTACATCTATCATATTCTTAGTTCTTACTATGCGTTCCACTCTTTTTCTGCCTTTTATGATTTTATATGAGAATTTTATATGATTCCATTTCTCTCTATACATGTGAGTTATGTTTCTTTTCTAGTTTCTTTTTTATTGGTTGTACAAGAGTTTGCAATATACATTTCCTTCTGTAAATATATGTAAATATATGTCTACAGCTAATCCAAGTCCACTTTGATATAATGCTATACTAGTTCATAGGTAGTGTGAGTGCCTTACAATAACAAAATAGTTCTAATTCCCCTTTCCTGTCTCTGTATCATTATTGTCATTAATTTCACTTATATATAAGCATACCTAATGTTAATATATTGTAACTATTATTTTGAATAAATGGTTGCCTGTCAGATCAATTAATGAAAAATAAAAGTTTTTTATTTTACCTTCAGTTAAAATGATGCACTTCCATTCTTATGTAGATCCAAATTTCTGAATTTTCTTTCTCTTAGAGGAACGTCTCTTAACATTTCTGGCAAGGGCAGTTTACTGGCAACAAATTCCTTCAGTTTTTGTTTGTGTGAAAAAAGTTATTTTTCTTTCATTTTAAAGAGAACAGAATTCTAGGTTGGTGAGAACTTTTTTTCTCTTAACATTAAATACTTCACTCCACTCTCTTCTTGCTTGCATTGTATATAATCAAGGTTTTCTAGAGAAACATAACCAATAGGATATATATCTATACATATTACATATGAGTCTTTTATATATTTATACAAAGGACTTATGTGGAATTGGCTCACACAATAATGGTGACTGAAAAGTCCCATGATCTGCCAACTGTAAGCTGAAAACCCAGGAAAGCTGGTGGTATATTTCAGTTCAAAGCCAGATACCTGAGAACAAGGGGAAATGATTTAGATTCTAGTCTGCTTTGAAGGCCTGAGAACCAGGAGTGCTGAGGGCAAGACAAGATCAATGTTCCAATGGTAGGGCTATTCCCTATCACTACTGCTATTCGATTTAGTACTAGAAATCCTAGCCTCAGCCATCAGACAGCAAAAAGAAATAAAAGGAGTCCAAATCATCAAAGAAGAAGTCAAACTCTCACTCTTTGCAGATGATATGATACTTTATGTGGAAAACCCAAAATATTCCACTCCAAAACTGCTAGAATTCATACAGAAATTCAGAAAATGTCAGGATATAAAATAAATGCACAGAAATCAGTTACACTTCTATATACTAACAATGAGACAGAAGATACAATGAGATAAATTAAGGAATTGATCCCATTTATAATTGCATCCAAAACCATAAGATGCTAGGAATAAACCTAATCAAAGAGGCAAAGAATCTGTACTCAGAAAACTATAAAGTACTCATAAAAGAAGTTGAGAAAGACAAAAAGAATCCTTGCTCATGGATTGGAAGAAAAAATATTGTGAAAATGTCTATGCCACCTAGAGCAATCTACCCATTTTATGCAAACCCTATGAAAATATCATCAACTTTTTTCAAAGAAATAATCCTAAAAGTTATATGGAACCAGAAAATACCCAAAATAGCTAGAGGAATGTTTAAAAAGAAAACCAAAGTTGGTGGCATCACAACTCCAGACTTCAAGCTCTGTTACAAAGCTGTAATCATCAAGACTGTATGGTACTGGCACAAAAACAGACACATAGATTATTGGAACAAAATAAAGAGCCCAGAAATTGACCCTCAACCCTATGGTCAACTAATCTTTGACAAAGCAGGAAAGAACATCCAATGGAAAAAAGACAGTCTCTTCAATAAATGGTGCTGGAAAAATTGGACAGGCACAAGCAGAAGAATGAAACTGGACCATTTCCTTATACCACATATAAAAACAGACTCAGAATAGATGAAAGACCTCAATATGAGACAGGAATCCATCAAAACCTTTGAGGAGAACACAGGCAGCAACCTTTTTCACCTCAGGCATAGCAACTTCTTCCTAGAAACATCACCAAAGACAAGGAAAGGAAGGGCAAAAATGAACTTTTTGGACTTCATCAAGATCAAAAGCTTTTTCACACCAAAGGGACAGAGGACATGAACAGACATTTCTGCAAAGAAGACATCCAGATGGCCAAACAGCCACATAAAAAAGTGCTCCACATCACTCAACATCAGGGAAATACAAATCAAAACCACAATGAGATACCACCTCACACCAGTCAGAATGGCTAACATTAACAAATCAGGAAAAAATAGGTGTTGGCAAGGATGTGGAGAAAGGGGAACCCTCTTATACTGTTGGTGGAAATGTAAGCTGGTGCAGCCACTCTGGAAAACAGCATGGAGGTTCCTCAAAAAGTTGAAAATAGAGCTACCCTATGACCTAGAAGTTGCACTACTGGGTATTTACCCTAAAGATACAAATGTAGAGATCTGAAGGGGCATGTGCACCCAAATGTTTATAGTGGCAATGTCCACAATAGTCAAACTATGGAAAGAGCCAAGATGTACATCAACAGAAGAATGTATAAAGAAGATGTGATTCACACACACACACACACACACACACACACACACACACACAGGAATACTATGCAGCCATCAAAAAAGAATTCTTCCATTTGCAATGACGTGGATTGAACTAGAGGGTATCATGATAAGCAAAATAAGTCAATCAGAGAAAGACAATTATCATATTATCTCTCATGTAAGGAATTTGAGAGGTAGTGTGGGGGTTATGGGGAGAAAGGAGAGAAAAATGAAACAAGATAGGACTGGGGAGGGATACAAACCATAAGAGACTCTTAATCTCAGGAAACAAACTGAGGGTTGCTGGGCAGGGTGGGGAGAGAGGGATACAGTGACTGGGTAATGGATATTGGGGAGGATATGTGCTATGGTGAATGCGGTGAATTGTGTAAGACTGATTCACAAATCCTGTACCCTGAAGCAAATAATACATTATATGTTAATAAGACAACAACAGAAATTTAAAAAAAAAAAAAGTTCCAGTATAAGCAAGCTAGTGTGAAGGACCAAATTCTCAAATTCTTCCTCCAATTTGTTTTTGTTGTTGTTCTTGTTATTAAGGCCTTCAATTGGTTGGATGATGCCAGTCCACACTGGAGAGAGCAAACAGAATCTACCTTAAAATCCATGACATCACATGACCAAGTCAAATTGACATATAACATTAATCATGAGACATGGATTCTGTGAAGATAGAAATAATTCTTATCCTTGCTCCTTTATATGTAAGTCTTATCTTTCTTCTGACTTTTTTCAGGATTTTTTCATCTTTGAATTTTTTGCAGTTTGAAAATCATTATATCTAATTATAACTTTTTTGCCTTTCTGTTTGGTGTTCTTTGAGCATTCTGTGTCTTTAGTATGGTGTGAGACATTAATTTGAAGAATTCTCGTTTATCATTGTCTCAGGTGTTTCTTTTTAAAAAAAAATATTTTATTTACTTTTTTGACAGAGAGAGACACAGAGAGGGAACAGAAGCATAGGAAGTGGGAGAGGGAGAAGTCAGCTTCCCACTGACCAGGGAGCCCAATGCTGGGCTCAATCCCTAGACCCTGGAATAATATCTGAGTTGAAGGCAGACACTTAATGACTGAGCCACCCAGGCACCCTCAAATGTTTCTTCTGTTCCTTACTCTCTCTCTCCTCCTTTTGAAACCTGTTATATGTATGTTACACCTTTTGTAGTTGTCCCATGGCTCTTGAATATTCTCTCTCTCTCTCTCTCTCCTTGATTTTCACTATAGGGGATATATCCTCAAGATATATCCTCAAGTTCAGACTTCTTCTGTAGCTATGTCCATTATACCAAGAATCTTATTAGAAGTATTCCTCATTTTTTATGACAGTTTTCTTTAATATCCATGTTTTCTTTTCTTTTTTTCTTTTTTTCCCCCACTTATTCTTTTATTCTCCTTTTCTCTATTAACAATGTCTGTCTGTTCTTGCATGCTGTCTAATTTATCTATTAGTGTGCTTAGTATCTTAATCCCATTTGTTGTATATTTCTGCTCTGATAATTCTATAATCCCTTCCATATCTGAGTCTGGCTCTGATGCTTGCTCTGTCTCTTCAAACTGTGCTTTTTTCTTTTATTATGTCTTATATTATTTTCATGACAGGTGGACATGATGTTATGGTAAACAAAACTGCTGTAATTAGATCTTTAGTAATATAGTGGTGAGGTATTGGGGAAGCAAAAACATTCTATAGTCCTATGGGTAGGCCTATCTTTTAGTGGTCCTGTGCCTCTGGACTGTGAACGTCATATTTACTTCACAGTAACCACATCCTTAGATGGAAAAGGATGAATAGAATGGTCTAAAATTGGGTAATTCTCTTCACCTTGTTCTATTAGGTTCTGATAAAATTCCAGGAGGTTTGGCTTTTATTAAATAGTTTATCTTGTGGGTAAAGACTGTAAAAAACAAACACAATGTTCTGGCATATTTCAAATAGTTCCATTTCCCTTCCCTCTGCTGGAAGCACGAGGGGACTTTTCTTTGATATTCTTGTGAGAAACTGGTTGAGTTCTTCCATGTAAAAGTCACAAAAGTGGGGGCCGTAATAACTGAGCCCCCATAAAATTTTTATCTCTTGAACGTTTTGCACTAAGCATCTAGAAATTCAGCAATCACAGTTCAAATTTTCTTATCTCAGATCTGAAAACCCTATTGAGATTTATGCTTGTGGATTTATGCTCCAATGAGGGTTTTTTTTTTTTTTTGGTCTTTTATGTTCAGTTAGCCAAAATAGAGTACATCATTATTTTTTTAATATAGGTTTCAATGATTCCCTAGTTAGGTATAGCACCCTATGCCCATTACAACACATGCCCTCCTTAAGATCCATCACCCAGTTATCCCATCTCTCCATCCCCCTCCCTATTGTAATCTTCAGTTTGGTTCCTGGAGTTCAGTCTCTCATGGTTTTTCTCCCTCTCTGATATCTTTTCATTCATATTTCCTTACCTTCCCCTGTGGTCCTCTTTGCTTTTCCTTATGTTCCACACATAAATAAAACTATACAATAATTGGCTTTCTCTGCTTGACTTATTTCACTTAGCATAATCCCCTCCAGTTCCATGTTGATGCAGATGGAAGGTATTCATCCTTTCTGATAGCTGAATAATATTCCACTGTAAATATGAACCACATGTTCTTTAACCATTTATCTTCTGAAGAACATCTTGTCTCCTTCCACAGTTTGGCTATTGTGAACATTACTGCTATGAACATTGGGGTCCATGTGCCCCTTCTTTTCACTACATCTGTATCTTTGGGATAAATACCTAGTAGTCCAATTGCTAAGTCATAGGGTAGCTCTATTTTTAATGTCTTGAGGAGCCTCCATACTATTTTCCAGAGTGGCTGTACCAGCTTGCATTCCCACCAACAGTGTAAGAGGGTTCCCTTTTCTTCACATCCTTGCCAACATTTGTTGTTTCCTTCTTGTTAATTTTTGCCATTCTAACTGGTGTAAGGTGGTATCTCATTATGGTTTTGATTTCTATTTTCCTGATGGCTAGTGATACTGAGTATTTATTTTTTCATGTGTCTGTTAGCCTTCTTTTTAGAGAAGCGTCTGTTTATGTCTTCTGCCCATTTATTGACTGGATTATTTGTTTTGGGGGTGTTGAGTTTGATAAGCTCTTTATAGATCTTGAATACAAACCCTTTATCTGAAATGTCATTTACAGCTATCTTCTCCCATTCCATGGGTTGCTCTTTGTTTTGTTGACTGTTTCCTTTGCTGTGCAGAAGTCTTTCATCTTGATGAAGTCCCAAAAGTTCATTTTTGCTTTTGCTTCCCTTGTCTTTAGAGACATGTCTTGAAAGAAGTTGCTATGGCCAATGTCAAAGAGGTTACTGCCTATGTTCTCCTCAAGGATTTTGATGGATTCCTGTCTCACATCGAGGTCTTTCATCCATTTTGAGTTTATCCTTTGTGTATGGTGTAAGAGAATGGTCCAGTTTCATTCTTCTGCATGTAACTGTCCAATTTCCCCAGCACCACTTATTGAAGAGACAGTCTTTTTTCTATTGGATGTTCTTTCCTGCTTTGTCAAAGATTAGTTGGCCATAGAGTTGAGGGTATATTTCTGGGGTCTCTATTCTGTTCCATTGGTCTATGTTCCTGTTTTTGTGCCAGTACTATGCTGTCCTGATGATCCAGTGAGTTTTGATTTTCTGTATTCGTCTATTGCTCTCTCCAATTTTTTTTTTTAGTTTTTTTTTTAATTTTTTATTTTTTATAAACATATATCTTTATCCCCAGGGGTACAGGTCTGTGAATCACCAGGTTTACACACTTCACAGCACTCACCAAAGCACATACCCTCCCCAATGTCCATAATCCCACCCCCTTCTCCCAAACCCCCTCCCCCCAGCAACCCTCAGTTTGTTTTGTGAGATTAAGAGTCACTTATGGAGAAATGCTCTCTCCAATTTTGAGGGCAGTAGTTTGCACTGGGACCTCACTTGTCTGAAGGTTCTATGAAGAGCCCTTGATTTCTTAGTTTGTTCATCTTTCTACTTATTAGGATGGAGTGGTGATACCCAGACTTTACATGCCAAACCAGAGCCATCCATTTTTCTCTTACTTATTATACCAGTAAAAGCATATTCTGAAACTGGCAGCTGGTAGAGCAGCTCCTAATTTAGTAGTGTCTGCATTGTGGCAGAAGTTGTATATTTCTGTAACTAGTAGCTGTGACAGTTCTAGGTAGTCTCTTGAGCTACAGCTTCTTAATTGTGGTAATGGTAGCAGCCTTTGGATGGCTAGCACACTTATTAAAAATATTCCCAAGAAGTCTGGAGTTTGATTTTTAGCCCTCCCAAAATTTAGTGGGCTATAGATAGACTTATCTATATATACTTAAATAATAATTTTAAATTTGAGTAGATTCTGCTGAGTATAGGTAAGAACACTAAATAATAAAACAAATGTTTCTCCACCACTCCATATTCATTTGTTTAAGGGTAAAATGTGACACAATGATTGTGCTGGCCACATGATCTGAAACTATGTTAGATTGCATTAATATTTGCAAGCCCTATTTGAAGTGGTAATCAGATCTTTGTGATACTTTAGGAGAACATTAATAAATGGAAGCATATCCATATAATAAATATCAGGTTGAATTTAAGACATGATGTTTCAGGAAAAGTTGGAAAACTGCAAATACTTAGTATAAGAATTTGAGCATTGTAATAAAATATTTGAAGAGATAATATATAGAAAAATATACCTTAAGTTTGGAGCTAACAGACAATAAAGAATGAAGAATTCAGTAGGTTTTGACTCAGTCAAGGATAGGTGCAATTTTTTGTTCTTTATTTTATCTAATCATAGTGCTCCACATAGTACTTCAATATAATAGAACTGCAATATCCTAACTTAATTAATGAGATGGTATATTTGTGATTTAATATACAAATTGTATCTTTCAATAATTTTAGCAGCAGTTTGAGACAAATCGTTATTTCCAGAGAAGTTGTTCCTGTCACTGTATATTTTCTTTTTCTTTTTCTTAAAAGATGTTATTTATTTGTTTGTCTGTTTGTTTGTTTTATCTATTTATTTAGAGAGCACAGAAGTGGGGAGAGGGGGAGAGGAAGACTGAATCCCAAGCAGACTCTGCAGTGAGAACAGAGATGGATGCAAGGTTAGATCTTCAGAACCTGAGATCATTACCTGAGCTGAAGTCAAGAACCAGACGCTTAACTGACTGAGCCACCCAGCCACCTCATGTATTTCAAGCAGAAGAGTATTAATCACTTATTGGAGATATTTTAGAGTAGATGTCTACATTTGGTAAGAAACATATTAAATGATGTACAAGAACCTAGAGACTAGACAACCAACTGTGACTCTGTACCTAACTACTATGGGGGATTTGAGGAATGACTTTTGGGGAAATCTTGTAGGCAAACTCTACATACCTCATAGCTTTGTTACCTGTTCACAACTCAGGCTATGAGCATCTATGATTATCCATCATCATCGGTTTAAACTTTCTACTGAAGCTAATGACCTATCCTCTCACACATCATCATATCAACCCTTAAAATTTGTCATTAAATTCTCTCCATTCCGGGCGCCTGGGTGGCTCAGTGGGTTAAGCCGCTGCCTTCGGCTCAGGTCATGATCTCGGGGTCCTGGGATCGAGGCCCACGTCGGGCTCTCTGCTCAGCAGGGAGCCTGCTTCCCTCTCTCTCTCTGCCTGCCTCTCTGCCTACTTGTGATCTCTCTCTGTCAAATAAATAAATAAAATCTTTAAAAAAAAAAAAAAAATTCTCTCCATTCCCTTGACTAATACAGAACAGGGCTTTTCTATGAAAGCAACAGTGTTTTTAATGCGTACCACCACTTGCTCAGTTTCCCAAATGAGAATTTTGGGAGTTCCTTGAGTCTTTCATGTCCATTACTTACACTTATTCACTAGTACTATATATTTCTCCCTTCTAAAAATTTTTGGATACCATTCACATCTCTCTAAACCCCGAAAAACATCATTAGTTCAATGCACCATCATTTCCCACCTGAATTTAATGCAATGGGATTTGAAATGATCTCTCTATAACTAGTCTTGCCTTCAAAAAAGAAAAAAAACATTATCTGAAGTGTCATTCTGATAATGTCACTCCTCTCCTTCAGAAATGACTCATTACATATGTAAAACTGCCAATTTTACAAGATCATATTTTATTTCATTGCTTCTACCTGTGAGAAAGTTTTAAATGCAAATACTTATTTTAAATGCAAATACTTTTTTATACAACTGCATTAAGGTATAGCTAATATGCAATAAACTACACATATTTAATGTGTACAATTTGAAAAGTATGACATATGTATACATCTGCAATAAATACATGAATAGATTCATCACCCTCGAAATTTTTATGCTTCTTTAAAATCTTACTCTCCAGTAAGTACATTTCTAGCCCTCACCCTATTCCCATCAAGGCATAGTACCTACTGATCTCTTTTATGTCATTCTCAATTAGTTTGAATTTCCTCAAATTTTACATAAATAACATCATACAGTTGTACTCCTTCGGTTGTGTTAATTTTTTTTAAGATTTTATTTATTTATTTGACAGAAAGAGAGAGATCACAAGTAGGCAGAAAGGCAGGAAGAAGGGGAAGAGGAAGCAGGCCCTCCACTGAGCAGAGAGCCCAATGTGGGGCTTGATCCCAGGACCCTGGGATCATGACCTGAGCTGAAGGCAGAGGCTTAACCCATTGAGACACCCAGGCACTCCAGTTGTGCTAATTTTATACAAAAATATTTTGAGATACATTCATGCTGTTATGTATATCCATAGTTCATTTTTTATTGCTGAGTGACAGTCCATTGCATGAATTTACCATTTTTTGTCCATTTCCTATTCCTGAACATCTGAAATATTATCAGTTTTAGCCACTAGAAATAAAGTTGCTGTGAATATTAATATACAAGTCTGGTATGGGCATATGTTTTCATTTCTCTTGGGTAGATTATTAGGATTGAAATGACTGAATCATATGGTAGGAATATATTTAAATTTAAATAATCTGCTCAATTTTTTTCTAAAGTGGTATTATCATTTTCATTGTCACCAGCAGTGCATGAGAGTTATAATTCCTCTATTTTCTCACCAACGCTTAATGCCATTCATTTAAAATGTCTTGAAATCATGCACTTTTAGTTCTCCCAATGTACTCTTATTTTATAAAGCTGTTTTGCCTAACCAAATTTCTTTAACTTTCCCTATAAATTCTAGAATTTATTTCAACATTTTGTATTTTTCCAAGTGTAAGTTTTCAATTCTTTAATTAAATTTATTCCTAAGTATTTTACTAGTTTTGGTACTATAATAAATGAACTTGATTTCTTAATTTCATCTTTGCATTGTTCATTTCTTTTATACAATGCAACTGATTGTTGTTAATCAACCTTATATAATCATGTATATAGACTTTCCTTCTTCTGTACATAAATTGATATACTTAATGGTATACCATGTTCCAGTGGGCTCTGCTCATTTTTTCATTCTGTAGTTTCTCTGCTCCTTAGGTTGCATAATCTCTAGCTATAAGTTGACTAATTTTGTCATCCAATTTAAATCTATAGCTGAGCCCCTCTAGTGAGATTTTTATTTACTGTTCATGTATTTTACAGCTCCAGAATTTCCATTTGAATGTTTCAGATTATTTCTCTTTATTGATATTCTCTATTTGATTAAGCAATGTCATCATACCTTTAACCATGGTTTTTAAAGGTATAACCATTATACCTTTAACCATGGTTTTCTTTAGTTCTTTGAATATATTTATAATGGCTCCTTTTTTTTTTTTTAAAGATTTTATTTATTTATTTGTCAGAGAGAGAGAGGAGCGAGAGCGAGCACAGGCAGACAGAGTGGCAGGCAGAGGCAGAGGGAGAAGCAGGCTCCCTACTGAGCAAGGAGCCCGTTGTGGGACTCGATCCCAGGACACTGGGATCATGACCTGAGCCGAAGGCAGCCGCCTAACCAGCTGAGCTACCCAGGCATCCCAATGGCTCCTTTTTTTAAAGATTTATTTATTTGAGAGAGGGAGCTCATGTGTGCATGCATGAATGGGGGGAAGGAGAGATAGAGGGAGAGAATATTCAAGCAGACTCCCCACTGAGCACAGAGCCCAAAAATGGGCTCAATCTCACAACCCATAAGATCATGACCTGAGTCAAAACCAAGAGTCCGATAGTTAACCAACTGAGCCACCAGGTGCCCCTATAATGGCTCTTTTAGAATATGTTCTGTTAAGTCTAATAACTGGCCCTTTTCACAGGCAGTTTGTTTAATTTTATTTTGTTTCGTTTTGTTTGTTGTCTTGTGTATGGATCACACATCCTTGTATCTAAAAAGTCATTGCCAAATCTAAGATTTTCTCCTCTGTTGTCTTCTAGGAGCTGTATGGATTTTTTTTTTTTTTTAAAGATTTTATTTATTTACCTGACAGAGAGAGAGATCACAAGTAGGCAGAGAGGCAGGCAGAGAGAGATGAGGAAGCAGGCTCCCCGCTGAGCAGAGAGCCCAATACAGGGCTTGATCCCAGAACCCTGAGATCATGAATGGAGCCGAAGGCGGAGCTCTAACCCACTGAGCCACCCAGGCACCCCTAGGTTTGCTTTTTTACATTTAAGTCTATAATTCATTTTGTATTAATTTCTTGTGAAGGATTGAAGGTCTTTGTTTAGATTTCTTTTTTCCTTTTTTCCTTCTGGCATGTGGATGTCTAGTTGTCCAGCACTACTTGTTGGAAACTCTATCCTTTCTGCATTGAATTATTGATGCTCCTTTGTCAAAATTTAGTGACCTATATTTGTGTGGGTCTATTTCTAGGCTTTCTATTTTGTCCCATTGATCCATTTTTCTATTCCTTTGTCACTATCATACTGTCTTGATTACTGTAACTTTATAAGTCTTGAAGTTGGGTCATGTCAACACCTCAACCTTGTTCATCTCTGTTATTGTATTAAGCACTCTGGATCTTTTGCCTCTCATATAAACTTTAGAGTCAGTTTGACTATATCCACAAAATAACTTGCTGAAGTTTTTATTTGAATCGCATTAAATCTATAGACCAAGATAGGAAGAATTGAGATCTTAACAATATTGAATCTTTCTATCCATGAACAAGGAATATCTCTTCATTTATTTATTTATTTAGTCCTTCTTAGGACTTTTATTAGAATTTCACATTTTTTCTCTTATAAATCTTATGAATATTATGCTAGATATATACCTAAGTTTTTTATTTTTTAAACTAATAGAAGTGGTTTTAAATCATTGTTTATTATGATTTTCATTAATTGTGATTATTCTGCTGGTGATCAGGTCCATGAAGCTCTTCATGCCACCATTACAAAGTGTATTATCATTTGACTTTTGAGGGCTGAATTAACTTTGTATTCCTGGAATAAACATATTTATGACCATGATGCCATATACTTTTTTCCCATAATTTGGATTTATTTCACAAAACATATCTTTAGAATTTTTATATTCTATGTTCATGTGGAATATTGATCTGTGGTTTTATTTTCTTGTAATGTCTTTGTAAGATTATTTATTAGGGTCATGCTGACTACTTACTCTATGAAAGCATCCCCTTTTTTCAAATTCCTGCCAGAATCAGTGTAAAATTGATATTATTTCTTCCCTAAATTAACAATTAAAGTAATTTAGGACTGAATTTTTCTTTGCAGAACTGTTTTTAACTCTAGTTTCAGTTTCTCTGATAGATATACAAATATTTAGGTTATCTAATTCTTTTTGAGTAAACTTCGGTGGTTGTGTCTTTCACTAAGTTTGTTCATTTTATCTAGGCTGACAAATTTATATGAATAAAGTTCTTCATAATATTACCTTGTATCCATTTTATATCTATAGTGTATATAACCATCTTACTGCTCCTCTTCAAGATATTGGTTTCTTTTTTCCACTCCCTTTCATTTTCTCTTCTCAGTTTGCCAAGAGGTTTATCAACTTCATTGATATTTTCAACAAACTAGTTGTGGGATTCATATTTATTTGCTTTTTCCATTATGCTTAATTTAATTCAATCTGAATTACTTTATTACTCTTTGCTTTTACTTACCTTATATTTTCTTTACATTTCTTAGTTTTCATGTTTTTTTAGGTGATGTTGACAAATTAATTTTTTTACCCAAAACAGGTATTTCCTCTGTGTACTGCTTAGGTGTATCAAACATTTATATGTATTTTGTTTTCATTTTCATTATGTTTAAAATATTTTCTGATTTCCTTTTTTTTTTTCTGTGACTATAGGTTATTTAGCATTGTATTATTTAGTTTCTAAACATTTGGAGAATTTGCAGAGATATTTCCATTATTGATTTCTAATGTTTATCTCTAAAACACTGATTTGGGGTTCTTTTACACATTTCACAAATCTACTTAAGATTCTGAGCATATAAAATGTACTTATAATAACTGCTTTGGGGTGCCTAAGTGGCTCAGTGGGTTAAAGCCTCTGCCTCCAGCTCAGGTCATGATCCCATCATCCTGGGATCAAGCCCCGCATCAGGCTCCCTGCTGAGCAGAGAGCCTGCTTCCCCCTCTCTCTGTCTCTGCCTGCCTCTCTGCCTACTTGAGATCTCTGTCTGTCAAATAAATAAATAAAATCTTCTTAAAAAAAGATAACTGTTTTAATGCCCTTGTACTAATTGTGACATTTGTATTAGTTCTGAGTAATTTAAATTGATTGACTTCCTCTATATTATGGTTAATATTTTCCTGTTTCTTTGAATGTTTGGTAATTTTTTTACTGGATAGCATACGTACATTTCAAATTGGATTGAATATTTTTATAAGTATTTTTGAAATTTGTTTGGAAACATGGTTTTAAGACTTTTTAAGCAGTTTCATTTTTCTGGGGCTTGCTTTTAGGACATAGGAATGGGAGTGGTGTTTAATCTAGACCTAATAATTCTTTACCACTAAGGCAGGACCCATTTATATGCTCTACCCCGTACCTTATCAGTCATGAAATTTTCTGTCTGGCAGTATTCCCAACTCTGTATTAGGACCAGGTAATACTACCATATCATCCTGTTATATGCCTCTTTTCCAGGACTCACATGTCGTCAGTACTCAGTGGACTAACAGAGAGGCATCTTCTTCCTATCTCCTAAGTTCTCTTTCTTTGCAGCTGTTTTCTTTTCTGCTACTCTTCAAACTCTAGCTACCTTATCTCCACAGACTGTCAGCTTCATCTTTTTGACTCAAGTTTGGACTCTGCATGGGTTCTTTTCTATTCCATACTCTGGAAACTATCTCATAGCAATAATTACTGTTTATGTAATTTGTTTCTCATCACCCAGTGGTCACTGTCGCTCATTGCCTTATGTCCAGTTTCTTAAAAAACATTGTTTCATATGCTTTTTGTATTTTTGTTTCAAGCAGCAAGATAAATCTAGTCCCATTTTGTCTGGAAGCAGAAAATGCAAACAGTTTAATTGAAACTTTATAGAGGGTGATTAATTTTACACTGACTATTTTAGTAGTGAACTCATTGAGCCAGTTTAACTGCTGTTCAATTTCTTATTAAGTACTATCAAGAAATTTCTATTTTTTATTATACCAAAATATATTTAATTGGGATTTATTTTTCTCTATGTAAATCATAATTAGGATTTGATGTATCAACTCTTGTCATCGCTATCCAAAATTAGTTGTAACATCGTCTGTCACTGTGAGTTTTAGTTTATGGACATTATTTATATCAAGTCAAATTTTGTATGTTAAATCATACAAATGTTGGAAATATTTAATACCTTAATCTCTTTATTCATTAACATGTTCGGTTAGGTTCACTAATAACCATCGAGAGATTTACATTTGTCATTTGTGATTTCATTAACATGCATCATGATCTAGGTCAATGATTAATCATATATGTCTATTGTTTTAAAACTTACCCATTAGGAAAGTGTCAAAATTCTGTATGTGAGAGAAAAAAGATAAAAAAAGACTGAAAGACAGAAAGGAAAATGAAGAGGGAAAGGGATGAGAGAAAGGAAGAGAGTGATAGTGAAAGAAAAATTGTATTTGCAACTGAGTATTGACTGCTAAACTCTAAATTGTAGATAGGAGTCATAACTTTGGCCTCAAAGAGGCTGCTACAACACATCTAGCTTTGGATTAAAATCCTACCATGCTCTCCATTGATCTCAACATGATCTAAAAAGCTCTGATATAGCTTTAAAAGTTCTGCATTTTATGGTTCTTTGTCCCCCCTTCAGATTCTACTCTGATTCTGCCTTCCTCACCAGAGAATTCATTTGAATTTCCCAGAATATGATTTTCCACATATTCGGGTCTTTCCTATTATATTTCTTTACTTAGAACATCTATCCTAGCTCCCTTTTTGTTGCTATTTTCGGTTTATTTCACAGATCTCAACTTAAAGCAATTTTTTCTGGGAAATCATTTCTTACTACTGTCTACTCACAAGTCTGCTTCAAGTGTCTCCATTACATGTCATCATAGTACCTTTCATTTCTTTGTAATACTAGGCATCAGATTATGTTGTGCAATGCCTGGTTATTTGTTGGCTTCCCTCTCTTGATTCTGGAATTTAAAAGGGTATGGACCCCTCATCTTCATCACTGAAAATCACTACCTAACCCAACAACTGGCCTCAAATAGATCTTTAAAATATTTAATTAACATTGTTCTTCATTCTCATATTCTAAGACATCATGATTCCAAGAATAAAATAAAATCTCAATAGTTGCATTGTTACTATCACATTTCCTTATCACTCGATTTCTCTCCTAATTAAATTAAGTAAAATAATGTAAAGGTGTGCCCTCAGCAAATCTATTTTTCAAAAAAGACACCTAACATGTTAAAGGGAAGAACTGGTTCTTGTTTTAATTAGTATGTCTTCTCCAGATAGCAAAGTGATCTATTAGAATACAAAGTATAGATTTTAATGAAATAGTCATTTACAAAGGATCTACCACTTTGGCACATATTTATTGGGTAAATCAGTGTTTCACAAAACTGCATGTATCTAACACTGTGCCATTTCTACCCCCTTCTACCATAAAGGTTTTTAACACTAATGAGTATCAATGACATCAATATATGGGTCACAAAAAAGATGGTATTTTAAGCTCTAAATCTAGAGAAGAAAAAGCCAGTGTGATTAGAAGGAAAGAAAACTAACTTCCCAACATCTCTTAAGCCTTGAGATCCTGCTGTTTCTGAATAGATCTTACTTTCATACAATCATAATTCTGTTGCCATTATTAATGAAATAATTAACAAGCAAAAGCAATCTTATGAGTGGAGGGTTTGAGAATCAAAAAGTATGGTTTGTGTTCAGTGAACACACTTGAGTTTGTGTACAAGTGAACACACACTTGCCTGAACTGAATTACAGTATTCTGATATATATTTAACCCATGTCACCAGCACTTCAAAGACCTCATAGTCTCTCTGTCACTCACTGTTGAAAATATACCTTTAAAGAAACTGTGACTCAAAGTTTTTAGAGCTAAAATATTGAGGGTGTATTTGTTTTAAACTTGTAGGTATGTTTTTCCCCCACTTTTTCACTTATATAAAAAAAAATGAACAAAGCCTTAATAAGTGAAAAGTTTTAATAAGAAAGTCCAGGCACCATCCAACATATAAATATTCTTTTTTTGGTGGGGGAGGTGTGCCCTTTTCCTGGTACCTCTGAAACCACTTCTCAGAAATAACTACGTTTTTCCAGTATACATAAAACTGGCTTTTCTGAAATGAGCACCATAAACAGTGACTTCTAAATATCGAATTTTATGTGTATTATCTGTTTTAGCCAAAATGGCTGAGTTTTGACATCTGGAAAATAAAAGCAGTATCGCTTGATCTTGGATACTTATAAACTATTTTTATTATGATATTTCTGGCAACCCACACTGAATGCATATTCATGGTTTTAGAAATGTTTCTTATTTCTATAGATTCCTTCCTCATTTGCAGGTGTGATTATAGATTCATGAATGCAGCTAATCACTTCTAATATGTACAGCAATCCAGCCACTGCATTAAAATTTTCCTTGAATTTTTGATGAAGCTATGGCCTTGAAAGAAGCTCACTGAATTGGATAATCTAGAATAGTCTTCAGGAATAGTGAGAGTGGTAAATAGAAGGAGAGATTAAAAGCTTCCAGGACAAACAACACCTGAAAGAATTTGCAAATACCAAACCAGCTCTACAGGAAATCTTGAAAGGGGTCCTCTAAGCAAAGAGAGAGCCTACAAGTGGTAGATCAGAAAGGAACAGAGACCATATACAGTAACAGTCACCTTACAGGCAATACAATGGCACTAAATTCATATCTCTCAATAGTTACCCTGAATGTGAATGGGCTAAATGCCCCTGTCAAAAGACACAGGGTATCAGAATGGATAAAAAAACAAAACCCATCTATATGTTGCCTCCAAGAAACACATTTTAAGCCCGAAGACACCTCCAGATTTAAAGTGAGGGGGGTGGAAAAGAATTTACCATGCTAATGGACATCAGAAGAAAGCAGGAGTGGCAATCCTTATATCAGATCAATTAGATTTTAAGCCAAAGACTATAATAAGAGATGAGGAAGGACACTATATCATACTCAAAGGGTCTGTCCAACAAGAAGATTTAACAATTTTAAATATCTATGCCCCCAATGTGGGAGCAGCCAACTATATAAACCAATTAATAACAAAATCAAAGAAACACATCAACAATAATACAATGATAGTAGGGGACTTTAACACTCCCCTCACTGAAATGGACAGGTCATCCAAGCAAAAGATCAGCAAGGATATAAAGGCCTTAAACGACACACTGGACCAGATGGACATCACAGATATATTCAGAATATTTCATCCCAAAGCAACAGAATACACATTCTTCTCTAGTGCACATGGAACATTCTCCAGAATAGATCACATCCTCGGTCCTAAATCAGGACTCAACCGGTATCAAAAGATTGGGATCATTCCCTGCATATTTTCAGACCACAATGCTCTAAAGCTAGAACTCAACCACAAAAGGAAGTTTGGAAAGAACCCAAATACATGGAGACTAAACAGTATCCTTCTAAAGAATGAATGGGTCAACCGGGAAATTAAAGAAGAATTGAAAAAAATCATGGAAACAAATGATAATGAAAACACAACGGTTCAAAATCTGTGGGACACAACAAAGGCAGTCCTGAGAGGAAAATATATAGCGCTACAAGCCTTTCTCAAGAAACAAGAAAGGTCTCAGGTACACAACCTAACCCTACACCTAAAGGAGCTGGAGAAAGAACAAGAAAGAAACCCTAAGCCCAGCAGGAGAAGAGAAATCATAAAGATCAGAGCAGAAATCAATGAAATAGAAACCAAAAAAACAATAGAACAAATCAACGAAACTAGGAGCTGGTTCTTTGAAAGAATTAATAAAATTGATAAACCCCTGGCCCGACTTATCAAAAAGAAAAGAGAAAGGACCCAAATAAATAAAATCATGAATGAAAGAGGAGAGATCACAACTAACACCAAAGAAATACAAACTATTATAAGAACATACTATGAGCAACTCTACGGCAATAAATTTGACAATCTGGAAGAAATGGATGCATTCCTAGAAACATATAAACTACCACAACTGAACCAGGAAGAAATAGAAAGCCTGAACAGACCCATAACCAGTAAGGAGATTGAAACAGTCATTAAAAATCTCCAAACAAACAAAAGCCCAGGGCCAGACGGCTTCCCGGGGGAATTCTACCAAACATTTAAAGAAGAACTAATTCCTATTCTCCTGAAACTGTTCCAAAAAATAGAAATGGAAGGAAAACTTCCAAACTCATTTTAGGAGGCCAGCATCACCTTGATCCCAAAACCAGACAAGGATCCCACCAAAAAAGAGAGCTATAGACCGATATCCTTGATGAACACAGATGCGAAAATACTCAACAAAATACTAGCCAATAGGATTCAACAGTACATTAAAAAGATTATTCACCACGACCAAGTGGGATTTATTCCAGGGCTGCAAGGTTGGTTCAACATCCGCAAATCAGTCAATGTGATACAACACATCAATAAAAGTAAGAACAAGAACCTTATGATACTCTCAATAGATGCTGAAAAAGCATTTGACAAAGTACAACATCCCTTCCTGATCAAAACTCTTCAAAGTGTAGGGATAGAGGGCACATACCTCAATATCATCAAAGCCATCTATGAAAAACCCACCGCAAATATCATTCTCAATGGAGAAAAACTGAAAGCTTTTCCGCTAAGGTCAGGAACACGACAGGGATGTCCATTATCACCACTGCTATTCAACATCGTACTAGAGGTCCTAGCCTCAGCAATCAGACAACAAAAGGAAATTAAAGGCATCCAAATCGGCAAAGAAGAAGTCAAATTATCACTCTTCGCAGATGATATGATACTATATGTGGAAAACCCAAAAGACTCCACTCCAAAACTGCTAGAACTTATACAGGAATTCAGTAAAGTGTCAGGATATAAAATCAATGCACAGAAATCAGTTGCATTTCTCTACACCAACAGCAAGACAGAAGAAAGAGATATTAAGGAGTCAATCCCATTTACAATTGCATCCAAAACCATAAGATACCTAGGAATAAACCTAACCAAAGAGACACAGAATCTATACTCAGAAAACTATAAAGTACTCATGAAAGAAATTGAGGAAGACACAAAGAAATGGAAAAATGTTCCATGCTCCTGGATTGGAAGAATAAATATTGTGAAAATGTCTATGCTACCTAAAGCAATCTACACATTTAATGCAATTCCTATCAAAGTACCATCCATCTTTTTCAAAGAAATGGAACAAATAATTCTAAAATTCATATGGAACCAGAAAAGACCTCGAATAGCCAAAGGGATATTGAAAAAGAAAGCCAACGTTGGTGGCATCACAATTCCGGACTTCAAGCTCTATTACAAAGCTGTCATCATCAAGACAGCATGGTACTGGCACAAAAACAGACACATAGATCAATGGAACAGAATAGAGAGCCCAGAAATAGACCCTCAAATCTATGGTCAACTAATCTTCGACAAAGCAGGAAAGAATGTCCAATGGAAAAAAGACAGCCTCTTCAATAAATGGTGCTGGGAAAATTGGACAGCCACATGCAGAAAAATGAAATTGGACCATTTCCTTACACCACACACAAAAATAGACTCAAAATGGATGAAGGACCTCAATGTACGAAAGGAATCCATTAAAATCCTTGAGGAGAACACAGGCAGCAACCTCTTCGACCTCTGCCGCAGCAACATCTTCCTAGGAACAACGCAAAAGGCAAGGGAAGCAAGGGCAAAAATGAACTATTGGGATTTCATCAAGATCAAAAGCTTTTGCACAGCAAAGGAAACAGTTAACAAAATCAAAAGACAACTGACAGAATGGGAGAAGATATTTGCAAACGACATATCAGATAAAGGACTAGTGTCCAGAATCTATAAAGAACTTAGCAAACTCAACACCCAAAGAACAAATAATCCAATCAAGAAATGGGCAGAAGACATGAACAGACATTTCTGCAAAGAAGACATCCAGATGGCCAAAAGTGCTCCATATCACTCGGCATCAGGGAAATACAAATCAAAACCACAATGAGATATCACCTCACACCAGTCAGAATGGCTAAAATCAACAAGTCAGGAAATGACAGATGCTGGCGAGGATGCGGAGAAAGGGAAACCCTCCTACACTGTTGGTGGGAATGCAAGCTGGTGCAGCCACTCTGGAAAACAGCATGGAGGTTCCTCAAAATGTTGAAAATAGAACTGCCCTATGACCCAGCAATTGCACTATTGGGTATTTACCCTAAAGATACAAATGTAGTGATCCAAAGGGACACATGCACCTGAATGTTTATAGCAGCAATGTCCACAATAGCCAAACTATGGAAAGAACCTAGATGTCCATCAACAGATGAATGGATCAAGAAGATGTGGTATATATACACAATGGAATACTATGCAGCCATCAAAAGAAATGAAATCTTGCCATTTGCAACAACATGGATGGAACTAGAGCGTATCATGCTTAGCGAAATAAGTCAAGCAGAGAAAGACAACTATCATATGATCTCCCTGATATGAGGAAGTGGTGATGCAACATGGAGGCTTAAGTTGGTAGAAGAATAAATGAAACAAGATGGGATTGGGAGGGAGACAAACCATAAGTGACTCTTAATCTCACAAAACAAACTGAGGGTTGCCGGGGGGAGGGGGTTTGGGAGAAGGGGGTGGGATTATGGACATTGGGGAGGGTATGTGATTTGGTGAGTTCTGTGAAGTGTGTAAACCTGGTGATTCACAGACCTGTACCCCTGGGGATAAAAATATATGTTTATAAAAAATAAAAAATTAAAAAAAAAAAAAAAGAGTTGGTTCATTGGAGTTTACTACTGATTACCATCAAGGACTCAAGAACTCTCCCTTATACTCCCAACTGCACACACACGTGTGTACACACACACACGCGCACACACTAAGCTCTCAGGTATCCTTCATCTTCCTTCTAAAAAAAAAAAAGAGAGATATAGTCCTGATTCCTCAGTCAAACTGATATCCCCTTCATCTGAGGAAAAATAGAACTTTTTATCTCCCTTGGGTTAACTAAGGTTCTGATTCTGTTTGCATAAAGTGCAATCAAAACTATTGCAGGATATATGGAATACCATGACCTAAATTTATGTTTCAGAAATTTATTTCTTAATTTTATCAAGAAAAAATGGAAATTTACTTTCTTCTCTATGATGATCAATGTGCAATTAAACTTGATTTGGTAAAAATCTATATCTCAAAAACAAAAAAAAAAGGGCAAAGCAAAGAGGTAATTTTTCCTCTCTATCCAGAGTGCATTTTAGAATTTTTGAAACAATTGGAACTTTTAAAATAAAATGTAACCCAACAAGATAGGAATTTGTACTCTGGTGTGAAAAGAAAATGAGAGAATTTTCTATGACTGTGCGACTTTCTGACACTACAATGGACCAAGGGTTTTAGAGATGTTGCTTCTCTTGTTAGGTGCTGGGCAGAACCTGCATGGCACTGCTGCCAAAAGAGTCACAGACACCCCAGATTCCAAGCTCATTAAAAGTAGCCCAAGGCAAGAGATGTCAATCTTCATAATTAAATGGCTCTAATGATTGCTTCCCCAAGTGCAAATTTCAGTCATCTCACCTGCTTTCCTAGGTAACTCAACTTGTGTTCCTGGCTCCATTTCTGACAAGTTCCTTAATCAAACTGCACTTGTCCAAGGTTTTTCCCTATATCTATGCCTCTTGGATTCCAGCTTTATCTCAGTTCTTCTCTGTACTCCTGTCTGATTTCAGTCTTACCACATCCTGTATTGTGTCAGACATGACACCCCAATAAAATTCCAGACAGATTTTGATGCATGAATCTGTATAGTTTTTATTTCTGTAGAGTCACATGGATATTGTTGATTTTTGTCATTTAGATTATTGATTTTCTCATTTTTCCCTCATATTCCTGATGCATAGGAAAGACTAAATATTCTTATTGTTGTTGTTGTTGTTGTTGTTATTGTTATTGTTATTATTTAGAGATGAGGAAACTAGGGCCAAAAACATTACTAATTGCCTTAGAGACACACATCTAGAAGTGATGAAGCCAAGAATTGATTCAAGAAATCAAATATTAAGTCACTTTAGACTCAATATATTTTTGTTGAACAGATTTCAACTGAGCTATTCAGAGAATGTCAATAAGAAATGGAGAAATGAATGGTACTCAGAAAGGACAATAAGCAGGAAGTCAGCATCCTCAAACTTTGTTAGCAAGCAATAGCCAAGCTATAATTACACATCAGAATCATTATTTCTGGGTTGGAGTTCTGGGAATATTGAAGCTAGTTCCTGTTAGCTGTTAAAATCATTTTGTACAATGGCATAGAGATTCTCAACATTTAATACCAGACCAATTAACAGGACTCCTTTGATGCAGCAGCAGTCTCTAATTCACCTTTATATCACTCAGAGTACTTAGCTCTAAACCTTGTCCATGAGTAGTCTGGAATGACTGCAAACTCGAGTAAGTGACCAAAGCTGGTGGTGTTAGGCTACTTAGTACATCTCTGAAGTATACCACAAGCTGTTTTTTTTTCTCTCTCTCTTTTATTTTACAATATAGTAATTTCAGACTTTGGAAATTGAGAGCATCTTGTAATGCTTATTACTTTGATGCCCAAATGACAGAATGGAGGTGAAGGTACTTGGGCCCACATGTGACCTCTAAAGGTAGATTCATATAACAGGTAAGAGTACGGACTTGAAAGACAGATGGCCCAGGTTCAAGTAACAACTTCACATTTACTGGCCATTAATGACGCTGGGAAAATGGTTTGACCTTTGTGTCTCCCAGATTCCACAATTGTAAAATGTGAGTACCAAAAGTATCTATCTCATGAGGTAGCTCTGAGGATGAAATGTGTATATATTGTGAAGCATTAAATGTCTGGAACATAGGAAGAGCTCAGCAAATGTTATATGTTATCACAAATAGGCACAAAATAAATGTGAATTTGCTTACTTCCTTTTGTCTTAGTATGCAAAGACAAGATTTAGAAAACCTCTATAAATAGACATAAAAATATAAAAATTCCCCAAGGAGAAAGTAGCTTGTTTCTCTTATGGTCATTCATAATTCTTATTGCTAATACTATGGACTGAGCCTGATATAAGCCCATAGAAAAGCAAAAATCTTATCTCTTGAGAGAATCAATGAAGGCTTATTCACTTTTCTTAGTAATATGAACAATGAAGCCAACATTGGTTTAAATGTCTTTCTTTGGTTCATTGTTGCCAACCTCTGCAGGAACCCCCACAAAAAATGGTACTATGCACAATAAAACATTTCACAAAATTTTATGGCTTTCTGTGTAGGAAAAAAAGAACTACTTAGTAAGAAGCCATATCTTTATAAGAAAAAGAAAGTGAAGATCATTATATTAAGTGATACCCTTAAAAATAAGTTATTAAGAAAAAAAGATATTCAGGACATCCACACCAGTGACCATGGTAGTCACTTTGGTGTGTGGGTCTGCCTCATCATCTATAAAACACTCCTGAAATTGGAAAAAGTAGAAAACCCCTGAGCTCACCTCCCTTTTAAATAAATGAAGGCTATAGCTACACACAGAGCAAAATTAAGAATGGCCTGAAGAATAGCAGAACAGCTCTTCTACAACTAAAGACATAAAGAAAAAGCCACATTAAGAAGGCTAGAAAGGAAAGAGATATAGTCGGATTGGAAGTCAAACCCCTGGCATAGCACGCCACAAGTAAGAGGGACATCACACATCAAAGGTCTTCCCTGAAGAGCAAGGGGATCAAATCACCCATTGGGGACCTGCACAAGGAAGAAAAACCTACATGAGATCTGGCTTTGCAAATTGACCGGTATTGGGTGCCTGTGCGGCTCAACTAGTTGAGGATCTGACTCCTTATTTTGGTTCAGGTCATGATCTCTTAATCATGGGATTGGCACATGTTGGGCTCCTCACTTGGAAGGGAGTCTGCTTCTTTCCTTCTCCCTCTTCCTATGCCCCTCTCCCTGAACACAAGTGCTCGCTCTCTCTCTCTCTGTCTCTCTCAGATAAATAAATAAATCTTAAAAAAAAAAAAAGGAAATAAAAAAAGTTGATGTGTCTTAACTCTAGGATAGCCAGAATGCTACAGGAAAGTGGAACTCTGCTCTTAAAGGGTTCACACATAATCTCACTCACTCCAAGACACAGCACAGAGGTAATAGTGTGAAAAGTGCATAGGCATAGGCCATACATGAAATAGATTTATTGATTAACTTTAGGACATGTGCCAGAGGGGCAGGAATCTGTACGAACATTCTCTAGGAATGGAAATGCAGGTGGGTGCCATTGTTCTTACTGTTTTTAGCCTATTTGGCCCCACACTGGCAGAAGCCTGTTCTGACATTCTCCATCTACTTTGCTTCCTTACACTGCTCACCCTGTTCCAGCATTCCTAGTGGATCTGTCCAAGCCATAACAGCCACCTCAGCAGTCATCCTTGCAAAGAAAGAGACTTCTTCTCTTCCATGCCTGATAAGAATCCTTGGCTGGCACCAGCACCTCTCCAAAGTGACTTCTGCTGTTGAGGAGGGAGAGGAAGGCCTGTCCCTCCCACCTGCATGCCTACAACAGTTGTAGCCATGCTGTACAGTCAGTCTCATCAAGGCCTAGCCCACCCACCAGCACAACAGGAGGGCACACTGAACCCATACAGGGGATATTCCTGAAGTACCTAGGTGTGGTGACCAGGTGTGGTGTGTTTCTAGACCCCACAGGATGCCTTCGACCAGAAGATTTAGCTGATCTATCTGATACAGAAAAACAAAACACAGAATCAGGCAGAATGAGGAAACAGAATATGTTCCAAATAAAAGAACAGAACAAATCCTCAGAAAAAGAACTAAAACAAAATGGAAACAAACAATCTATCTAGTACAAAGTTCAAAGAAATTGTTTTAAAGATGTTCACTGAACTTGGGAGAAAAGTAAATGAATTCAGTGAAGACTTGGGCAACAAAGAGATAGAAAAAGAACCAAACAGAGCTCAAGAATACAATAATGGAAATAAAAAACAGACGCTAGAGAGAATCACCACCAGATTAAAGGATACAGAAGAATTAATCAGTGATCAGGAAGATAGGGTATTGGGAATCATCCAAACTGAAAAACAAAGAAAAAATTTGTTAATGAGGATAGATTAAGGAGCCTCTATGACAACATTAATTATACTACTGGCATTTTAGGGGTCAAGAAGGAGAAGAGATGAAGATGCTGAAAATTATGCACACTCTCTCTCTCAAAATAAATAAAATCTTTTTTCTTTAAAGGCAAGAACATAAAAGCAGCTAAAGATAACAAGGAAACACTCATAAGCATATTAGCTGATTTTTCAGCAGAAACTTTGCAGATCAGAAGGCCATAACTTTGATGTATTTGAAGTGTTGAAAAGTTAAAAAAATAAAGAAAGAAAACAAACAAACAAAAAATTATCAAGAATACTCTACCTAGTAACATTATCATTCATAGTTGAAAATGGAAGTAAAGATAAGGAATTTACCAAACAAACAGAAGTTAAAGGAGTTCACCACCAGTAAAGGGATGTTACAAGAAATGTTAAAGGGATTTCCTGAAGGAAAAAAAAAGGCTATAATAAGAAGAAAATTATGAAAGAAAAAATTTCACTGGTAAAAATGAACATATAATAAAGATAGTAGATCAATCATTTATAATGCTAGTAAGAAGGTTCAAAGAAAAAGAAAGTAAGAACAACTATACCTACAATAATTAGTTAAGGGATGCACAAAACAAAAAGATGTGCACAGTGAAACCAAATTCATAAGGCATGGGGAGAGGGATAAAATGTGGTGGTTTTAGAATGCATTTGAACTTGTGCAATCATCAACCAAAAATAGACTGCAATATACATAAGGTATTATATGTGAACCTCATGGCAACCACAAACCAAAATCCTATAACAGATACATGAAAAATAAAGAAAAAAGAATGCAAGCATAACACAGAAGAAAGTCATCAAATCACAAGGAAAGAGAGTAAGAAACGGAACAAAAAAGGAACAAAAACAACCATAAAACAAGAAACAAAATGGCGATAAGTATATATCTAGAAACAATTACTTTAAATGTAAATGAACTAGATGTTCTAATCAAAACACATAGGGGTGAATAAATGGGACAAAAAACAAGACCCATCTCTATGCTATCTACCAAAGACTCACTTCAGACCTAAGGACATATACAGACTGAAAATCCAAGAATGGAAAAGATATTCCAAGCAAATAGAAATTTTTAAACATTGGGGTAGCAATATAGGATAAAATCGACTGTTTAAATTTTTTTAATTTTTTTTTTTTTAGATTTTATGTATTTATTTGAGAGAGAGAGAAAGTGAGAAAACATGAGAGTTGGGAGGGTCAGACAGAGAAGCAGCCTCCCTGCTGAGCAAGGAGCCCAATGCAGAACCAGATTCTGGGACTTCAGGATCATGACCTCAGCTGAAGACAGTGGCTTAACCAACTGAGCCACCCAGCTGTCCCAAAACAAACTTTAAAACAAAAACTGTAACAAGAAAAAGGTGCATTATTAAATGATAAATGGACCAATCCAACAAAAGCACTTAACAATTTAAATATCTATGTACTCAATATGAGTACATAAATATATAAAGAAAAGACATAGTCATAAAAAGAAAAACTGACAACAATGCAGTAGTAGGTAACTATCACCCCATGTGCATCAATAGATAGATCATCCAGAGAGAAAATTAATAAAAAAACCAGTGTTTTTGAAGAACACATTTAGACCAGATGGACTTAACAGATATTTACAGAATGTTCCATCTTTAAACAGCAGAATGCACATTTCTTTGAAGTGTACACATAACATTCTCCAAGATAGACTGCCTGTTAGGCTACAGAAAAAAAAAAGAAAAAAGACAGAAAGAGAAAAAAAAAACAATAAATTTAGGAAGATTAAAATTATATCAAGCATCTTTTCCAAACAGAATAATATGAAACTAGAAATCATTTACAAGAAAAGAACTAGGAGAAAAGTTATGTGGAAGCTAAACAGCATGCTACTAACCATCCAATGAGTCAACAAAGAAATCAAAAAGGAAATTAAAAAATACCTTAAGGGGGCGCCTGGGTGGCTCAGTGGGTTAAAGCCTCTGCCTTCATCTCAGGTCATGATCCCAGGGTCCTGGAATCGAGCCCCACATCAGGCTCTCTGCTGGGCAGGGACCCTGCTGTCTCCTCTCTTTCTCTCTGCCTACTTGTAATCTCTGTCTGTTAAATAAATAAAAATCTTTAAAAAAAAAAAAAAAGAAAAGAAAAAATACCTTAAGAAAAATGAAAATGGAAACACAACATTCCAAAATCTTTGGGATGTACGAAAAGCAATATGTTATTATATAAGAGGGACTTTATAGAGATACAGGCCCACCTCAAGAAACAAAAATCTCGGGGCGCCTGGGTGGCTCAGTGGGTTAAGCTGCTGCCTTCGGCTCAGGCCATGATCTCGGGGTCCTGGGATCGAGTCCTGCATCGGGCTTTCTGCTCAGCAGGGAGCCTGCTTCCTCCTCTCTCTCTGCCTGCCTCTCTATCTACCTGTGATCTCTCTCTGTCGAATAAATAAATAAAATCTTTAAAAAAAAAAAATCTCAAATAGATATTCTAGCTTTACACATAAAGGACTAGAAAAAGAAAAACAAATCCCAAATTTAGTAAAAGGATGGGAATAATAAAGATCAGAATGGAATTGCACAAAATAGAGACAAAGAGATAGAAAAAAATCAATGAATCCAAGAGTGAGTTCTTTGTTCTGTGTTTTTTTTTTTAAAGGCTTATTTATTAATTTATTTATTTTAGAGAGAGTGTGTGTGTGAGTAGGAGAGGGGTAGAGGCAGAGAGTCCTCAAGCAGAGTCCCTGCTGAGCACAGAGCCTGATGCAGGCTTTGATCCCAGGACCCTGAAATCTTGACCTCTGCCAATTTCAAGAGTTAAACACTTAACGAACTAAGCCACCCAGTTGCGCCTAAGAGTTACTTCTTTAAGAACATAAAGTTGATAAATCTTTAGCTAGACTCATCAAGACAGAGAGAGAACTCAAATAAGTAAAATCAGAAATTAAAGTGGAAACATTACAAGTGACACCACAGAAACAAAAAAAAATTCTAAGAGACTACTACAAAAAATTATGCACTAACAAGTTGGACAACCTAAAAGAAATATATAAATTCCTAGGAATATATAATTTTCCAAGACTGAGTCATAAAAATAGAACCTGAATAGACAAATCACTAGTAATGAAATTGAATCAGTAATCAAAAATTTCCAGCAGACAAAAGTTCAGGACCCTCAAGGGTCCTGAAGGTTTCATAGATGAATATATATGTGTGTGTGTGTGTGTGTGTGTGTGTGTGTGTGTGTGTGTGTGTGTATCTATACTTAAAGAAGAGTAAATATCTATCCTCCTCAAACTCTTCCAAAAAATTGAAGAGAAAGAATGCCTCCAAATTCATTTTATGAGGCCAGCATTATACTAATACCAAAACCAGACAAAGACACTATAACAAATTAAAATTACATGCCATAGATGAAAAGGTCCTCAACAAAATACTAGCAAATCAAATTTAAAAATACCGTAAATGAATCATTTGCCCCAATCACACCCCAGAAATGCAAGGATAGATGGTTCAATATCCATAAATCAATTGATATGATGTGCCACATTAACATAATAATAGATTAAAATCATGTAAATTATCTCATTAGATGCAAAAACAACATTTGACAAAATTCATCAGCCATTCATGATAAAAACTAAACAAAGTGGCTATAGACAAAGCATACCTCAACATGATAAAGACCATGTATGACAAGTCCAGAGCTAATATCATACTCAATAGTAAAAAGCTGAAAGTTTTTCCTCTAACATCATCAAGAAGAAAAGAAGGCCCATTCTCTCCACTTTTATTCAAAAGAGTACTGGAAATTCTAGCAACAGAAATCAGACTGAAAAAAAAATAAAAGGTATTCAAATTAGTAATAAAAAAATAAAATTGCCATTATTTGTAGAAGACAAAGTACTGTATATAGAAAACCCTAAATCCACCAAAAAAAATTAGAACTAATAAATAAATTCAGTAAAATTTCAGGACATTAAATTAATATACAGAATCCATTGCATTTCTGTTCACTAGTAACTGAGAAATCAAGAAAACAATGCGATTTAGTTATAATAAAACTACAAGACATTGATGAATGAAATTCAAGACCAGGGGCACCTGGGTGGCTCAGTGGGTTAAAGCCTCTGCCTTCGGCTCGGGTCATGAGCTCAGGGTCCTGGGATAGAGCCTGCTTCCTCCTCTCTCTGCCTGCCTCTTTGCCTACTTGTGATTTCTGTCAAATAAATACAATCTTTAAAAAAGAAAAAAAGAAAGAAATTCAAGACCACACAAGTGAATGAGTTAGAAGAGTTAACATTGCTAAAATGTCCATGCTACCTAAAGTAATCTACAGATTCAATGCAATCCCTACCAAAATGTCAATAACATTTTTCATAGAAATAGAACAAAACAAAACAAAACAAAACCCTAAAATGTGTTGGGAACCACAAAAGACCATGATGGGCCAAAACAGTCTTGAGAAAGAGGAGCAAAGCTGGAGGTGTCACATTCCCACATTACAAAGATACAATAATCAAAACAGTAGGGTACTGGCACAAAAATAGACACATAAAAAAGTAGTACAGAATAGAAAGCCAAAAATAAACCGGCACTTATAGGGTCAATTAATCTATGACAAAGGAGGCAAGAATATACAGTAGAGAAAAATTAGGCTTGGCAATAAATGGTGCTGAGAAAACTGAATAGCTCTATGCAGAGGAATGAAACTAAACTACTTTCTTATATACAAAAATCAACTCAAAATGGATGGAAGACTGCAGTGTAATACCTGAAACCATAAACTCCAAAAAGAAAACATAGGCAGTAAACTATTAGACAATGGTCATAGCAATATATTTGTTTTTTTAACTAGCAAAGGCAACAGAAGCAAATATAAACAATTGAGACTACACCAAACTAAAAATCTTTTACATAGCAAAAAAAAACCAAAAAAACAAAAACAAACAAACAAACAAAAAACAGCAACGAAATGAAAAGGTGACCTACTCAATGGGAAAAGATATTCACAATCATATTTTGATAAGTAGTTTATATCCAAAATATATAAAGAATTCATACAACTCAACACCAAAATCAAGCAATCCAATTAAAAATGTGCAAAGGATGTGAAAAGACACTTTTCCCCAAAGACATGCAGATGGCCAAGACATACATGAAAAATGCTGAAAATCCTTAACTATCAGGAAATGCAAATCAAAACAATGAGAGATCTCACACGTATCAGATAGCTATTATCAAAAAGACAAGAAATGCTGTGCTCATGAAGATGTGGTAACAACCTATATAGACCTAGAAAGTATTATGCAAAGTAAAATGTCAGACAATGAAAGAAAGGTATTGTATGATTTCACTTACATGTGGAATCTGAAAAACAAATGAACAAACAAAACAAAACATAAAGAGCACATAAATACAGAGAACTAGTATTTGCCACAAGGATTAGAGGATAGGTGTAACAGGTAAAGGGAATTCAGATGTACAAACTTCCAGTTATAAAATAAGTAACTCATGGGGATGTAAAGTACAGCATAAGGAATATTATTGTGATAACTCTGTAAGGTGTCAGATGATAACTACACTTATCTTGGTGAGCATTTTGTAATGTATATAAATGTTGAACCATTATGTTTTATGCTTGAAATTAATATATGTATATATGTGTGTATGATATGTGATATATATCAACAATAATTCAATTTAAAAATAATAAAGGTAAGAAATACTAAAAAATATATATATGTAGACTACATAAAATTCCCATTTCTTGCCCCAGTTTACAAAAGCTAATTGTTTAAATAAACTAATGTTAAGCTTTAAAATGTTTATGGAGAATTTTCTGTTCTACTCTTAAAAAGTTGTGAGTCTGTCAAAACAGAAGTTGTTTCTTCCGGCAAACTGATAAATGTCAGATTCTAGAGAATATCAACAAAATTTAAAAACCAACAAATACATAAAAATAAAAATGTAAACAAACAATAAAGTACGTGAGGACACACCAGAAATTCAAACCTTCCTTTGCAAACGCACTTTATAATATAGGAGTTATAAATATATGTCTGAATTTGAAGACCTTTGATTTGATTCTTTTAAAAAAATGTGGAACCTTTTCTAAGTCCCTCCCTTCCTATGTTACACAAAATGATGGCCCTTCAAACACAAACACATCCTAAATACTGGCATCTGTGAATATGTTCCATTACATGACAACAGGGACTTTGCAGATGTGATTCATTTAAGGATTTTGAGATGAGGAGGTTTCCCTGGACAATCTGCATGAGCCCAATATAATCACAAGAGCACTTACAAGAGGGAAGCAGGAAAATCAGGTTTAGAAAAGGTGCTACGACAGTGAAAGCAGAGGTCAGAGTGATGTGGTTGCTGAAAGGAAGCCATGAACAAGGTAATGTGGGCCAGCTTTTCAGAAGCTGAAAAGGCAAAGAAATGGACCACCCCCTAGAATCTCCAGAATGAACACAGCTTCACGGACAACGTGATTGCAGCTCAGTGAGACTTTTCCTCCAGAACTGTAAGTGAATAAACGTGCATTCTTAAGCTACCCACTTCGTGGTAGTTTGTTACAGGATTTGGAGGAAACTACTATATTCTCCAGTGGCATGATTCCTATTCGTCATGGTATAAAGGGACAAGATATGCAGATGTGGAATTCTAAAAAGCAATACAAAGCAGAAAGTGATAGAGGTAAACTAAATATTTGGGTTTTTATTTCAAATTTCAGGGAAGAAACAGAATATGTTTATGGTCATCAACAAAAAAGCACACCTGTATAGAATTAACAAAAAAGTTTAAAGGTGAATATCAATGTAATATGGGCATAAAAGCTGAATCCTTGCTGAGCAAGGAGTCTGTAGAGAACTTCGCTTTATCATTATAAAATCAGTTCCAAAATTTAAGAAAAGCCTCAACTTATGAAGCTAAAGAATAGTTAATAATTATGATGTTAACATTTTCACAAACAAGCAATCCTGATACTTGAATATATCCTTTTTATACTGACAGCTATATAAAATAGTTGGATGTCATTTCATGTCTCTTTTACTTCTACTCCCTATTATAATTAAGCATGTTAATAACACTCTTCATTGCAGTACTACTTCTCCAAATTTTCAGCATAAACAGCAACTGGAAACTGCCTATATTTCAAATATAAAAATTTCCAAAATCTATAGTAATTTTTCAGGAAGAGTCCCTTGAAGTCAACTAGGATGGTTTGTTGAACAACATCTCTCTTTGAAAAAAAAAAAAAAAAAAAAAAAGAGTTTTTTTTTAACTTGTAGTGTAACTGAAACACACACATGCTTTTGGCAACAAACTGATCCAGAGTCAGATGAGATCAATGAGGGTGCTTGGCAAATTAAACTAGATCATCAATATGAGTCATTGCATAATATTTTAACTGATAGATCTGCCCAGTTCATGGTTTGTTGACTTGCAGAATGTATGCTAGATGAAGCCTCTGATAAAACTGATGGTTTGGGCAATGAAGTCACACATGATGGATATAAATAGAAAAAAAAAGATGTCGGCCCCTGCACCAGAGGAAAGTGTAAATAAGTAAATCAATCAGCACTGCATATTTAAGGCTGATCAGATGCTGGTTATAACTTGAGGTTTGATATCTGATCTAAAAGTCTTTGGATTAATACCTATTACATTTTCTACTATTATTAGAGGCGGCTGGATTAAGGTGGAAAGAATATGTTACTACCACTGTCATCATCCCCTTTCCAGAGATCTCAGCTAAGAACTCAATGCTATGACTAGTCTTTTTGCTGAACTTTAATTTGAGACATATTTTTCAGGCTTCATGTACTATAAGAGTCTAATGGTGAGAGACAATAACCTACTCATTTCCTCTATCTTGGATGAAAACAAAATATTTGTTTCTAACTCCCTGAAGACTCTTTTGATAGTATCTGTGATACAGATGCATGTCAAACAGGATTGATTCCAGGCTCCCAATTTCTGGAAATAAATTTAGTTTTTATGCAGTCTCTGACAGGAAGTCTCCTTAAACTATTGCTTAGAAGAATTCATTTTTTAATTTTCAACCATTACTTATAGCAGTAGTTGCTACCTATGGTAAAAAACTTAGCATTGTTAAAACCTTCACCCATTCACATATTGTTGCATAAACAAAATGCCTAATAAAACTATATAACCCTACTGGACATTGAAAACCCTAAGTCGTGTACCCAAGACACAGAAAATACCAAATGACTTTTGTAACTCTAAAACTTCTTCCTTTCTAGCTTTGCCATTTTCACTAATGAACTGTGTTCATCCTATTAGAGTTGTGCCTGCCTACATTGACAAAGCAATAAATTAGTAAATGTAACTATTTAGAACTTCAGGCATCATTGTGGATCAGAAATCTAGACTGTTAAATGTGAAACATATGGAATTTTTTTATGAACTGACCTGAGCATTCTAACTTTCTTTGCCCCAAATTTTTATACAGTTTATAATTTATCCATAACACAATCAGATTTTTTGATGATTATTTATATACAATAGATTTTAAATCTCAAAGTGGTATAAATATCTAACATACATTTAGAAAGCCCAAAGCAAATAGCTTCTGTGATCCTTTTAGCTGCAGTGGTCTCGATATTCAATAACCTGAAGTGTCACGAGTAGGACTATGAATATAGTCAGTAACTTACTTGCATGGCATTTACCATGTATTTACTTCTTTCACTATACTCATACAAAAAATTTGTAGTAAAATATATCCTTTTCCACAGATATATAAATTATGTAATTTTACACATAAGCACAAGAGACAAAAAAATAAGGATTCAAGTTCAAGATTCTCTGAATTCATTACATTGTTGAGGTAAACACGTTGATGTAGCTCATTAAAAGGAATGTAGAGTGGATCATTAAAATCTTTCCAAAATTTATCCATTTATAGACAGATCCATCTGTACTGACAGTCATTCAGCTACATGTTTTCCATCAACATGTGTAAATGTAGCAAGATTTAAATTGTTTCTCTACAATGAAAACACAATTTTGTTCTAGTTTCCTGATTGTATATTATATTCTTTCTGAAAATTTGTGTTTGGTCCTTTGAGTGGTAATTGGCATTCATCTTTCATATGTTGTTTTATCATGTGCCTTTTTCTTGGTGCTAAATTTGACCATAAAAAATATAAGATCTTTAAAGAAATATTTTTCTGAAGTTCAGCAATACTATCTATCGCTGTCTCTTTGGTTTCTTTTTGTCAAATTTAAGTAAAATTAAATATAACATCTCTGTTTTTGCCTTTATAATATCTGTATTAATAACTTAAACAACCTTAGTCTTATGGAAAAAACATAAGATTTTTAGCATTTTGGGTATAGAAAATGTGGAGACATATTAATTTGTGTTTAATATGTATGTCTTATAACTTGACCTAATCAGTTACTTCTGTTACTTAAAGTTAGCAGAAGAGACTTTCTGAAATTACCTGGAAGTAAAATGAGGCTGTCACAGTTAATATTGCCATTCTAAAGAAGAATATAGTGACATAAACATAGAAGGTGCCACCACAAGCTACAAAATGAAATGGAATAGCATCTTCATCTTTAATGGTTGTTATGATTTGCCCACGAGATCATTTTCTCCTTGCACAGATGGCATACCTCAGCAGTATGAACCCTCCAGCTTTTGCAAATAGATTAAGATCAGCAAACTGAAGAAAAATGTATATTTGCCTGAATATAGGAAACTATAAGACCCAATAGTAACCCATTATTTAAAAAGCAGAATTTAATTATCAAAAAATACATATTAGAGATAATATATTTTTAAAAGAAAATAAAATTTTTTCCATAGTTTAATGCTTGTATGTACTGAGAAATGAGGAGATAGAAGACATTTTGAAGTAGTTAGATAAAGCATACACAAAATGGGAGTAAGAATACAAATTATGATGGGAAACTACAAAATTGATAAAGATTATCAGTCAATCTTGGGAAAACTTATGTAGCAAAATTGAGTAGAGCTTAACCTGCTTTACTAAGGCTATTGACTAATCAAAGCAATCATGTCCCTCTCTTCCATAAACTATATTATAGTTACATAGTTGTATCAGGCTATATAGTAGTTCCCCTAACAGACCATAAGCAAATCCGTGAGTGTAATTCCTTTTTCCGTTATTTCAGCATTCAGACTATTGCTTTTCAGAGCAAGAAACATCAGAAATGTTTATTTGTTGAATGGATAAATGAATGAGTAATGATAGGTAGGAATATACTCAGCCACTATTGATTCTCTAAATCATGATATCTCATAAATCTCTGGTTTAAAACTAGCTTCTGAATTTATTGTCAAAATATACACAATGGTACCTGCATGACTAAAAACACTAATTCTCTTTAACCAGCTATATTACATAATGACTAGTTTCTAGAATCAAGGAAAATCTGAATTTGAATTCACTAACAGAATGTTGTAGAAATCAAGTAAGATATTTAGGGCCTCTGATTTTAATTTTTTGTGTTGATAGAACAAAAAATGAATATAATAGAAATAGCTTAAAAGGACATTGTAAGATTTAAATGAGAATTATGCATTCAAATGTATATTTCAGTGCCTAACATATATTAGACACACAATGAATAGTAGTAGTCATTGTTTTAATTTTATTGTCTTGTTTCAGTAATTTTCCAAACTACTTCAAAAACAAAAATTTTAAACCTCTAAAATATGTGAAGACATTTTAGAAAACAATATGATGTGATTCCTATGTTAGACAAATTATTCAAACTAAATATATATTGACTTCATACCATGTAACAAGGACAATGGAGAATGTCAGTAAGAACACAACTAAAATTTCAGAAGTGATTGTTACAAGATATCCATAGTTCTACACTTCCCCTATGAAAGTCTTCAAAAAATGCAAAATAAAAGAGTCTAAACAAAATAATACTTTATCTTTACTGACACTAGAAAATAGTCCCTGAAGATTTACTAAATACAATACAACCAGAACCAAATAGCCTTAGGAAAGTTCATATGATAGCTAGAAAGAATACAAGTAAATCTCACACACATGACTTGGGTAAAATTGTAGTCTTTTATTGAATGCTCTTAATTAAAAAATGTTAAAATTCACTACAAACATATGAACTCATAGGTAAAGAAATATTGATAGTGAAAAGTTACTCAATATGCAAGATGTTTATACTAATCAACTTAATATGCCTTCCTATGAATTTGACAGATTCAGAGACTAGCTAAAATAAGTGACATTATAAAAGATTTGGACAACAATTCATTTTCCATTGAACACTATCTAGAACTGATCAAGTGCTGAAAATCTGGGTAATTTACAACAACACTAAGTTTGTGCCCTATTCTTTGACCATACTGGATGATATGTAGAAACTTACAACAAAAAAATAGAGAAAAACAATCTGACCCTAAGTAATCATTTTAAAAATTATTTAGACTTGAAGGGTAAATTGGAGTGGAAGATGGCAAAAGAGTAGTAGGGCCTTAGGCTTGCCTCATCCCACAAATACAGCTAGATAACTATCAAATCATCCCAAATATCCCAAAAATTGATCTGAAGACTGGCAGAACAAACTCCACAACTAAAGAAAGGCAGAGAAGAGGCCACATCAAAGAAGGTCAAGTGTGGAGACATGGCTTGGGAGAGAAATGGGTCATCGCTGCTGCAGTGGGGAGGGAGCCATGGTAATGGAGAAGACAAACTGGTACACAGAGGAGTGCACAGGGGAAATGAATCCACATGCAGTTGGCTTGGAAAGCAAGAGGGCTTGAATTTGGTGAGTTCTTGCAAACGGAGGGGCTTCGAGCCCAGAGTTTTAAAGGTCAGCATGCTTGGCTCTAGGAGCATTTTAGGACATTGGTGCTATTCTCAGAGAAAAGTTAAGACCAAGGGCTTATGTACATATAGCATGGAAACAGTGATCTGATCTAAAGAGCATCTGGAGCACACAGTGGGGAGGTTAGCTGCTCATCTCAGACCTGTCCCAGAGACACTCCTCTGAGAATAAATGAATGGACAGGCACTGTTTCCCGTGTCTACCCTTCAGCATAAACACAGAGCTACTGGTGGGAACCAACACAGTGCCAACACTCCATGCTAACTTACTTACACAAAGCCCTGCACCCTACACCTTGGAAGAACTGTCCTACCCAGTCCAGTTTGCCTTAGTTCCAATGTGCCCCTTCCCAGAAGACCAGCCTAAACACCTGCCAACACCATGTATCTGACCTGGGATTTTTTTTTTCAAGATATTATTTATTTAATTGTCAGAGAGAGAGAGAGAGAGAGAGTACAAGCAGGGGAAGCAGCAGGAGAGCAGGCAGAATTGGAAGCAGGCTCCCCGCTGAGCAAGGAGCCCAATGCAAGACTTGATCCCATAACCCTAAGATCACAACCTGAGCCAAAGGCAGATGCTTAACCAACTGAGCCACCCAGGCGTTCCCTGACCTGAGAATTTTGTAAGGTCTTTGTTCCAGCAACAGGTCTCATTTCACAAGTAGATTAGAGCATACTTAATTAAAATATACCATATTCAAGCCAAGGTTCAAATACTGCCCACAACAGGAAAAGAGCACCTCTGTAGTCAACTGGCCTAAAGGATAAAGCAGACATGACACAACAGCAGAAAGCATACAGTACATATTGGAGATACTCCCAGAACCATGAGGCCCTGCGGAATAGGGGACACTACACTTTAGGTCACCATAGGACCTCTTCTTTATAAAACCATTTCCCTCAAGAACACAACTTTCTTAACACACACTTTCTTAACACATACACACACGCGCGCGTGCACACACACACACACGGTACAGAGACTTAGGCAAAATGAGAAGACAGAGGAATTTGTCCAAAATGAAAGAATAGGAGAATGCTGTGGCCAGAGATCTAAATGAAACAGATATAAGTATACATCTGATGGAGAAATTAAAGCATTGATTATAAGGATACTACTGGACTTGCGAAAAGAGTGGAAAACATCAATAAGACCATAAACACAGAGATAAGAAAAAACAACAGAGATAAAGGACTCAGTAAACAAAATGAGAAACATGTTTGATGGAATGAACAGAAGGCTGGAAGATGCAGAGGAATGAATTAATGACCTAGAAGACAGAGTGATATAATAAACCTGAAGAAAAGAGAGAAAAAAACAATTATGAAAAACAAGAATAGACTTGGGGAAATCAGTAAGGCCATCAAATACAATAATATTTATATTATATAATATATAATATTTAAATTATAGATATGTATAATATATATTATATAATAATATTATATAATATTTATATTATAGAAGTCACAGACGAAGAGATCAAAAAGGGGTGGCAGAGAATTTATTTGAGGAAATAATAGCTAAAAACTTTTCTAATGTGGAAAACAAACAAATATTCAGATCCAGGAGGCAGAGAGAACTAACAACAAACAAACAATAACAGATCCACACCAAGATATATTATAATTAAAGTGGCAAAGTATATTGATACTGATATTTCTTCTCCCTCTCCTTCTGCCCCTCTCCTCACTCATGCTCTCTATCTCTCTCTCTGCTCTCTCAAATAAATAAATAAAATATTAAAAAAGAACAAGACCCATCAATATGTTGCCTATAAGATATTCATTTTAGTCCTAAAGAGATTTGCAGACTGAAATTGAAGGAATGGAGAAACATTTTTCAGGCAAATGCATATCAAGAGAAAACAGAAGTAGCATTACTTATATTTGACAAAATGGACTTTGAAACAAGGACTGCTCCAAGAGACAAAGTAGGGCATTATATAAAAATAAAAGGGACAGTCCAATAAAAAGATATAATCATTGTAAATATGTATGCACCCAACATGGGAGACAGCAAATACATAAAACAGTTAATAACAAGCATAAAAGAACTAATCCATAGTGATACAATAATAGAAGGAGAATTTAACACCCCACTTATATCATGGACAGATCACCCAAATAGAAAATCAACAAGGAAACAATAGCTCTGAATGACTCACTGGACCAGATGGATTTAAAATGTATATTCAGAACATAAAATCATAAAATATCAGAATACACATTTTCTCAAGGATACATAAAACATTTGCCAGAAATGATCACAAAGTTGTTCACAAAACAAACCTCAACAAATTAAAAAGATTCAAGTCATACCATGCATCTTTTCTGACCACAACATTATGAAACTAGAAGTCAACCACAAGAAAAACTCTGGAAAGTCCATATATATACGTATGAAGGTTCAATAACATGCCATAAACAATGAATGGGGCAACCAGGAAATAAGAAAAAAAAAAAAAGTACATGGAAACAACTGAAAATGAAAACACAATGATTCAAAACCTTTGGGATGCAGCAACAGTGGTTCCAAGAGGGAAGTTTACAGCAATATAGGTCTATCTAATGAAGCAAGTAAAATCTCAGATAAACAACTTAACCTTGCACCTGACGGAACTAGAAAAAGAACCAACAAAACCTAAAACCAAAGCAAGGAAATAACAGAGTAGAAATAAATGATATAGAAACCAAAACAAACCAAAAAACCCTCAAAGTAATAGAAGAGAGCAATGAAACCAGGAGTGAGTTTTTTGAAGAAAAAAAAAATCAATAAAACTGATAAACCTCTAACCAGACTCATTAAGAAAAAAAGAGAAAGGACCCAAATAAATAAAATCACAAATGAGAGAGGAGAAATAACAACAAAACCAGAAATATAAACAATTATAAGAGAATATTATGAAAAACTATATGCCAACAATTGGACAACATGGAAGAAATGGATAAATTCTTACAAATATGTAACCTACCAAAACTTAAAAAGGAAGAAATAGAAAATTTGAAGGGACTGATAACCAGCAAAGAAATGGAGTCAGTAATTAAAAAAAACTCTCAACAAAAAATAGTCCGGGACCAGCTGGCTCCACAAGTGAATTTTACCAAACATTTGAAAAAGAGTTCATACTTATTCTTCTCAAACTCTTCCAAGAACAAGGAAGAAGAATTTCCAAATTCATTTTACAAGGTCAGGATTACCCTGATACCAAGACCAGATAAAGACACCACACATACACACACACACACACACACACACACACACACACACACAATTACGAGGGAATATCCTTGATGAAAATAGATGCAAAAATTCTCCTCAACAAAACACTAGCAAACTGAATCAACAGTACATTAAAAAAAAATCATTCGCCATGATCAAATGGGATCTATTCCTAGATTGCAAGGCTGGGGGTGGGGGGTGTTCAGTATTTGCAAATCAATCAACATGATGCATCACATCTATAAGAGAAAGGATAAGAACCATGTGATCATCAATAGATGCAGAAAAAGCATGTGACAAAGTACAACGTATACCAATGATGGAAAACCTCAACATAGTATATATAGAGGGAATATACCACAACATAACGAAGACCATTTATGAAAACCCCACAGCTAACATCATATTCAAAGGTGAAAAACTGAGACCCTTTCCCCTAAGGTCAGGAACAAGACAAGGATGTCCTCTCTCACCATTTTTATTCAACAATGTCCTGGAAGTCCTAGCCACAGCAATAAGACAACAAAAAGAAAAGGCATCCAAACCAGCAAGGGAGAAGTAAAACTTTCACTATTTGCAGATAACATGATGCTCTATATAGGAAACCAGAAAGATTCAACCAAAAAGCCTGCTAGAACTGATAAACAAATTCAGTAAAGTTTCAGGATACAAAATCAATCTACAGAAATCTGTCACAATTCTGTATATCAATAATGAAGTTCAGAAAGAGAAATTAAGAAAACAGTCCTGCATGGAGCACTGGGTATGGTGCATAAACAATGAATTTTGAAACACTGAAAATAAAAGAAAATTAAAAAAAAAAGAAAACAATCTTATTTACAATCACACCAAAAATAGTAAGATACCTGGGAATAAACCTGTTCAAAGAGGTAAAAGACATGTACTCTGAAAACTATGAAACACTGATGAAAGTGAGTAAAAATGACACAAATAAATGGAAAGACATTTCATGCTTATGGATTGGAAGAATAAAAATGGTTAAAATGTCTATAGTACCCAGTGCAGTCAACATATTTAATGCAATCTCTATCAAAATACCACCAGCATTTTTCACAGAGCTAGAACAAACAATCCTAAAATTTGTATGGAACCACAAAAGATGTTAAATAGCCAAAACAATCTTGAAAAGCAAAGCTGGAGACATCACAGTTCTGGACTTTTACATTACAAAGCCACAGTGATCAAAACAGTATAGTATTGGCACAAAAATAGACACAGAGATAAATAGAACCGAATAGAAAGCCCAGAAATGAACCCACAACTGTATGGTCAACTAATCTTCAACAAAGCGGGAAAGAATATCCAGTGAGAAAAGTCTCTTCAACAAATGGGGCTGGAAAAACTGGACAGCAGCATACCGAATAATAAAGCTTAACGACTTTCTTACAGCATGCAACAAATATAAATTTAAAATGGATGAAAGACCTAAATGAGACAGGAAATCATCAAAATCCTGAAGGAGAACAGAGGCAGCAATGTCTCTGACATCAGCAATAGCAACTTCTTACTAGGTATATTTCCTGAGACAAAGGAAACAAAAGCAAAAATAAAGTATTGGGACTACATCAAAATAAAAAGCTTCTGAACAGTGAAAAAAAAAAAAAAGATCAACAAAACTAAAAGGCAACCTATGGAATTTGCAAATGACATATCTCTAAAATGTTAGTTCCCAAAATCTGTAAGGAGCTTGTAAAACTCAACACCAAAAAACCCCCCAAATAATCCAATTAAAAATTGGCAGAGGACTGTACCACTGGGGATAAAAATACATGTTTATAAAAAATAAAAAATTATATTAAAAAAAAAATTGGCAGAGGACATGAACAGACATTTCCCCAAAGAAGAAATACAGATGAAACATACACATGAAAAGATGCTCATCATCACTTATCATCAAGGAAATGCAAATCAAAAGCACAATGAGCTATCATCTCACACCTGTCAGAATGGCTAAAATCAAAAGCACAAGAAACAAAGAGGTGTTGGCAAGGATGGGGGAAAAAGGAACTCTTTTGCACTGTTGGTAGGAATGCAAACTGGTGCAGCCACTCTGGAAAACAGTATGGAGGTTCCTCGAAAAATTAAAAAAACAACTAACCTATGATATAGCTGTTACACAGCTAGGTATTTACCCAAAGAATATAAAAACACTAATTCAGGGACATCTGGTTGGCTCTGTCGTTCAGTGTCTGGTCTTCGGCTCAAGTCATGATCCCAGGGTGTTGGGATCAAGCCCCGCATCTGGTTCCCTGCTCAGCCAGAAGCCTGCTTCTCCCTCTCCCAGTCCCCCTGCTTGTGTTCCCTCTCTCACTGTTTCTCTCTGTCAAATAAATAAATAAAATCTTTTTAAAATATTCTTTAAAAAAAAGCCCACTAATTCAAAGGGATACATGCACCATGATGTTTGTAACAGCATTATTTACAATAGACAAAATATAGAAGCAGCCCAACTGTCCATCAATTGACGAATGAATAAAGAAGTGTACAGATAATGGAATATTCGTCATCCATAAAAAATAATGAAATTCTGCCATTTGCAGTGACATGGATGGAGCTAGAGTATAATGTTAAGTGAATTAAGTCAGTCAGAGAAAGACAAATACCATATATTTTCACTCATATGTGGAATTTAAGAAACAAAACAAGCAAGCATATGGGGGAAAAGAGAGACCAATCAAGAACCAGACTCTAACCTATAGAGAACAAACTGATGGTTATCAAAGGGTAGAAAGGTGGAGAGATGGGTTAAATAAGTGATGGGGATTAAGAAGCATGTTTGTACTGAGCACCAGGTAATTAAAATAAAAACTTTTAAAAATTAGAGATGGAGAGGAGAAGGGAGTTGAGGGAAATTGGAAGGGGAGGTGAACCATGAGAGACTATGGACTCTGAAAAACAATCTGAGGGTTTTGAAGGGGTGGGGGGTGGGAGGTTGGGGGAACCAGGTGGTGGGTATTGGAGAGGGCACGAATTGCATGGAGCACTGGGTGTGATGCAAAAATAATGAATACCGTTATGCTGAAAAATTTTAAAAAAATTAAAAAATATGTAAAAAATTATTTAAATAATTTTTGGAAAAATTATAAAAATAAAATTGAAGATTACTTTTTAATGTGTGGCAATGAGAATGTTTAACATTTAACTGATGAAATCCAAATAATTTTATTTTGTAAAAATAAAAACATTATATTTGTACTTAGATTGTTTTCAAAATAAAAATAAGGACCTTCAGAAAAGTAACCTATAAAAAGATAACCAATCATAACCACATAAAATTGAAATGCACTAATAATTATAAATCATAAATTGATTAAATAAAAAGTAAAACAAAAATTGCACAAATAGGACTGCGTGCAGGCTCTTTGGCAAGAGCAATAATACAAACAAAATTTCAGTGAAGATTTTTAGAGAAAAATTTAAAATATGCAATGTGCATAATGTGCACCATTGGGAATGGGAAATAACCACAGATGTACAAGAAATAAAAAGATAGACGATAATTAAAAAGACAAGCAATAGAAAGTGTTTGGTAAGAATGGAAAGAAACGAGGAGTCCCTGGGTGGCAAAGGTGAAGCACTGAACTCTTCATTTCAGTTCAGGTCTGATCTCAGGGTTGTGAGATCCGACCCAGTGTCGGGTTCTGCACTGGGGGTGAAGACTGTTTAAGATTCTCTCTCTCCTTCTCCCTCCACACTGTGCATACACTCTCTCTTTGTCGAAAGAAAGGAAAGAAAGGAAGGAAGGAAGAGAGAAAGGAAGAGGAAGAAGGAAGAAAGAAAAGAAACAAAACGAAACTAGAGCCCTAATACATTATTGGTGAGTATACATGCTGCAGACACTTGGCAACAAGTTGGGAATTTTTTATACTATATAATTATGCATAAATCTGCTACACGATCCAGTGTATTTGTTTTCCTATTACTGGTATAACTAAATTAGTAGCTTAAAACAACATGAATTTATTAACCTCCAGTTCTAGTGGCTCTAAGTCCCAAACAATATCCCATAGTGTCAACATCACTCCATTCCTTCCGGAGGTTCTACAAAGAATCCATTTTCCTGCCTTTTCCAACCTTAAAAACCAGCATTCTTTGGCTCATGATCCTTTCTTCCACCTTCAAAACCATCAGTGTAACATTTTGAAAATTTCTCTCTTTCTTCCTCTGACCTCTGCTTCCATCACCACATTTCCTTTCAGACTCTAACAATGCTGCATCCTACATGCCTCTGATAAGGACCCCTGTGTTTCATTGAGTCCACCTAAAAAAGCCAGGATAATCTCCCTTATTAGAGTGGTTAATCACATCTATTTAATATGTTTTATTTTGAAAGGTAACATAATAACAGCTGCCATGGATTGAACATGGACATCTTTGGGGGGCCGATTTCTCTGTCTACCATATCCAGCAATTTTACCCCTAGTATCTACTCAAGACAAATGAAAGCCTTTGTCCATAAAATTCTGTATATGAGTGTTCATAGAGCACTGTTCATTCATAATAGCCAAATACTGGTAACTATCCAATGTCTATCAACTGGTAAATGGATAAAAGGAGCAAGATATTGACAGGTATTAAAACACAGATAAACTTCAAAAACCTCATGATAAGAGAAAAAGCTGGACTCAATAGACCACATACTGTTTTTCATTTATATAAAGTTCCAGAAAAGGCAAAACTAAAGGTAGAAAGTAAATTAGTGGTTGCTTGGAGCTGGGGTAGGAAAAGGGAATCACTGCACATATTCTACAATTGGCCTGTAGTGATGATTGCATAATTCCATAGATTTACTAAAAATACTATATTGTATACCAAAAACAAGTGGATTTTATAGCATGTGAATTATGCCTCAATAAAGCTGATTTAATTTTTAATCCATTCTATTGAAAATATTAGTAAATTGAAGGAGCAATAGGACAGTAGGTAAGAATTTATTATACTCATAGCATTTTTACAAACCTAGAAAATACAAAAAAATTTTCAACTATTTCAAAATATTTTTGAAAATAATACTGAAGGAAAACATATCTCTTGAAATGTGTGATTACTTTCTGGAAAAGGCACAAAAGATTTTTCAGTAGGAAAATCTTGTTGATTTAAATATTTAAATTTCCTGAGTGGCTAATGACATTAAAAATAAAATTAAGCAAATTACAATCACAGGGTTCATTACAATCTGTTTCTCATATTTTGCTGTACACAGGCCTTTATAAGCATCTAGTTGCTCTGTGCAACCACGGTGAGATTTGGGTTTTACTATGCAAGTTGACTTAGATAAGAAATGAATTCAGCTCCCAGTTACAAGTAGAGTGTGGAAGGGCCTGGGGTCCCAGAGAGAGCATGGTTCTGAACTAAGTGATGAAGTGGCTGCTTTCTAATCTAGCAAACCAAATTACCCATGAATAGCAGAACCATTTGGTGGTATGCATCTGGGAGGCATTCACAGAGCTGAAGCTTTGTGATGTTCCTTAGCTCTGGCAGTGGTTCTGTAAGGGGCAGAAACCCCTTTGTCACTTATCCAGTTACAATTGACTCTTTTCTGCCACTGAGTTTTGAGTTATTTTTTGGAGAAAAATAATATTTAATTTACATGACAGAGAGTTGCTATTTTTAATGTATAAAGAACTTTTAGAAATCAATAAACAGAAGACGAATGTCCTAGTTAAAAAGAGTGATTTACTTAAGAACACACATTTATAATAATTAAATGTATGAGAAGATGCTCAATCACACACAAATAAAAAAATCAAATTAAAACAATAATGTGCTATTTTTCATGTTTTAAATTGGCAATCTTGAAAAGAGGAACACTAACCACTAAAAGCAAAACTGAATGTAATAAGCAGTATGTTATACTGTGAGTAACTATGTAAGTAATTACTAACTTTTAAAGAATATTGGTAATATTTTAGAAAATTTTAAGTAATATTCATTCGATCCAGAAATTTCTTTTTAGGAATTTACATATTAAGAAATACTTCACTCTGATCCCTGGAGCCTTGAACACTGCATATCACTTGGTAGATATTCAATAAATACTTATTCACACTATTTGTGGAAAGATATTTTTAAAAGTCTTGTTACAATAGTATTGAAAAATGTAAAATGTTGGAAATAACAAAATTTAAATCAACATGGGATCAGTTAAATTATAAAATAGTGAAATGCTCTGCAATCATCAAAGACAATCAGGTAGGTCTATGTGTGTATGAACACTTCTTAAGAACCAGTTGGTATAATAAAATCAAATTGCTGTCAAATTCAAAAGTCATAAAGTAAATTATTGGTACTTTTTAAAATTATTTTTTAAAATATTTATTTATCTATTTGAGAGAGGCGCATGAGTGCAAGTGAGGGGCAGAAGGAGAGGGAGAAAAAGTCTCAAGCGGACTCTGCACCGAACTCAGAGCCCTACATGTGGCTCGATCTCATGACCCATGAAACCACAAACCGTGAGATCATAACCCGTGAGATCACAACCTGAGCCAAGACCGAGTTGGATGCTTACGTGAGTACACCACCCAGGTGTCCCAGGTACATTTTAAATTTATAATTCACATATGGCAGTAAACACCTACACACATTCAAATGTGCTCATATGCACACCAAACCGTCTTCCCAAAAGAAAAAATAAACACATATGAATAAAATTAACTAATTGTGATAAATATATTTGCAAAATATATGACAGATAAAGGATTTTATATCTAATAAAGTGCTATCTAGAAGCAATAAAATGTGCAATTCCTACCAAGATGACAATGTATATATATGTATCTGAATTGTTCCTCCTCCTAGCTGCCTTTTCTCCTTCTTTCCAGATTAAGACCATCACCTGAATAGGCACACTGGCAGAAACCTGAGAGGGTCATTAATTAAACAGGTCCACTATTACTGAGGAAGCTAAAGACATCAATAGCTATGCTCTTCTTTTTTAATCCTGGTGGGATCAAAGTTCCTGAAACAGAGAGGTGGGCTTATCTAGCTTTGGGACCAGGGACAAAATTTTAAACAGGGACCACTATTATTCCATGAAGGATTTTCCTGCAAAAAGAAAAAAGCCAACTACATTCCTCTCTTTTGAGTACATGGTTTAGCCTGAGAATCATTAGAGAGTTTTCAGCCCCTACTCATCCTTTCATTGGTCATTCTTGTGCAGTGTGATTCTTGTATAATCATAAATGATGTCCCTGGACATAAATTTACTGAAATGCTCAGGAGAAAACAAAGTACTGTCAATAATAGTGAGAAGGCTTTCCCTGGCTTGTTTTCTTGTCAGGCTCACATCTGATTCTAGAAAGGCCTGTCTCTGATGATATACTTGTGAACACCTAGAGAGGGATCAATGATGATCCCCGATTCATCACCTGTCACAAAAATAGAAATTACTGTGCTACCACCAATTACTAACAGCCTAGCTTGCTAGGTGAGGCCACAAAAATTCATGAACAAATAACAAGAAATAACAACATAGGACATCAAAGAAGCAAAGAAAGAAAAGAAAAGACAAGATACATACCTAGAACAAGTGAATAAAACTGGGACTTGTAAGTAAAAAACAGTAAGAGATCTCTACATTTTAAAATCAAGAATAAAATGTGTATGATGCCTTTTAAAATAACTTTATAATTTAAAACTCAGTCAACAAACTAAAAAAAAGTGGGTGATCAATTTGAGAGTTATTGGATTAGAATGTCAAGAGTAATGCCAAAACATGTGGCGAAATAAAGAACAAAAATAGAGCTAGTAAAAGCAAAGATAAAAAACTAGAATAGCTTCAGAACATATCCAAATGTAGACATTCCAGAATGAGTAAAAGTATAGAAGTGACAAATAAGCAAGTAATAAAAGATTATTTGTGTTTATGATAAGAAAAAAAGACTGATTCTTTAGACAGAAAGGGCTCATTGAAATTCAAGCAAGATTAATTTGTTAAAAAGATGTAGACTCATGCTTTTGAAAATGTTGAATAACAAATATAAGGAGAGAATCTTAAAAGTTTCCCTACAGAAAGAACAAACTTCTTATCAGGGAATGATGATCAGACTTTTCATATCTGGTACAGAAAACAAGATGATGATCAAATAGCATCTACAGTCTACTGAGAGAAAATGATCTGCCTTTCAAGAATTCCATAGCTAGACAAGATACCATTCCCCCATCAAAAAGAAAGAAAGATAGCACTATGCAAATTGCACAGAGACTGTCAGAGCATAGTTGATACATTCTTTTAACTCAGTAAAATTGAGTAAGAACATGGATCTCAAAAATGGGAAAGATAAAAATAAACACAAATATCTATACCCATGTACATATGTGCATCAGACTATATGGGTGCATGTGTGTGTGCGTGCACACACGCGCGTGCCTGTGTGTGTGAATGAATGTGACATATATTTAACAATTTTTGACTCTCCCTTTTAAGTATCTTATCACCTTGGGATGGGCACAGTCACCTTGGTGACAGTAAGGAGCAAAGAAAGAATTTAAAGTAGCAAGCAGCCATGTGATTAATAAAGCAAGCCAAATTACAAAGTCTCCTACTCCAATTTCCAGGATCTCCTCTAAAAAGTCCACCAGCAGTTGTTCATTTAGACTGACTTGAATCATATTATGTGAAATGCTATAGTTCTACAATTACCGAGAAACTCTTGAGCTCTCAGGATTAAAATAATTTCTCTTGTTTATAACCCAAAAGCACTTTCTTATAACTTCATTGTCTGAAGCACTTCTACATTTCTTACAGGAATTTTCCTTACATGGAGCTAGTTAGACCAATTTACCACACTTACAGCCTGTTGCACCTTTTTGCATGCAACTTTTCTTAACAAGACATCATTATCATGAGGAAAAACTTGCAACCAAAGCCACTGGTAGTGGGACCTGTACTTGGAGTTCCTGTTCCATTTGGCTGAATGCTGTGTTCTTGACCCACCTACTTTTATGGGTGAAAGATTAAAAAAAATCAATGTGACATCCTCCCCACTTACTGCTTTTCCTAATGTTTCCTTATTTCCCATAAATACATCTAATAATTTTTCCTCCTTAAAAAAATAAGGAATCCTTCTGATGCCCATTTGCTTATAAAAATGTTATAAAACTATTCAGGAGTGAAATATGTAGACAACACTACCTGGCTGAAACTAAAAGTTTTAAATTATCTCAGGAGATGAAAAATTTGTAAAGGATAGAAAAGTAAACAGAGACAATACGGTTTACATAATTTCCTTTCAGCACAAATGGAGACAATATTTTTCAGCCTTCCTTGCAGTAAGGTGGGACCATGTGACTAATTCAGGATGATAAAATGTGAGAGTAAGTGAGGCATATAAACACATTCTTTGAAGCTTCAGCTTTATCTTCCTGTACCACAACCACTAAGGGGGAGTATGTATTGAGATGGTCAGGTCGAAAGATGGGAAACAGCTTAAGGAGCTTCCCTTCAGAGCTGCTAAAGCTCCTACAAACTTTGCATAAATAAGAAATAAACTTTAATGTGCAAAGCAACTGAGATTTGGAGATTTTCCCCTAACCCTACATATCATAACTTAGCCCATTCTAAATAATACAGGAAGCAAAAAACAGAGGTGGGGAAGTAAATGCTTTTTAAAGCTTTTATCTGGAATTGTCATTTGCTTTGATTAATAGAATAAGGAAAAGAAGATATATTAAATTATGATTGTTAGGAATAGAAAGATAAGCATCACCATATTGAAAAGCATAGTAGAACATAATTAGCAAGGCAAAAAAGGGAAATAACACAAGTATAATAAAGCCAGCAAAATAATAAAAAGAAAAAGAAAACAAAAGCAAAGTAAAATAAATAGCCAACATAAAATAAAATGCAAGTAATAAAAACAATTATATCATTTATAACACTAAATGTGTACATGCTGAATTTCTTGATTAGAAAGGATAATTGTTAGAATGGGTAAAACAAAATCTACACATATGTTGTTTACCAAAAAAAAATTTAAAATAAAGTGATAAAAACAAGTTAGAAATAAGAGATAGGCAAAAGATTCCTAGACAACTGTGAACAACAGAAATTAATCTTGAGAAAGCAGGGGAAAGACTAAAAAGAGGACAAAACAAACCAGGAGGAGCTAAATGATGAATTTTAAAACTGAAATTTATAAATGAGGAAAGAAAACACAATAGAAAAATTTAGCAAACAAAACTAAATGGGTTTTTTCCCCCCTACTTTGGCAAGAGTAATAAAATAGATAAAACTTTAGAAGCTCAATACACACAAATTTTATAAGGGGATATTTTTTTATTACTTAACTATTCCTGGGCACTAGATGTAGATGTTAACTACATAGATGGGGCAATTGTGGCATTTCTGTGCATCTCCCAGGACCTTCATAATTAAAACTATTGGCAACAATCTAAATATTCATCAGTAGAGGGCTGGGTAAAGCCGTGATAAAATAGAAAACAAAGGAACACTTGACATAAATGATATGATAAAATACATAAACAGTTATAGCCATGGAAAGGCACACAATTTTAAAAATAAATTAATAGGCTACAAATATCATGTACAATATGATCATGTAATAATTTCTATGTACATAAAGGAAAATACCTGAAAGGATTTAGATGATAGGATTCTTAGGGCTATCTTTGTTACCTTCTTGTTAATTCTTTTTTAGGATTTGAATTACTATTCTGTATTAATATTGCTTTTATAATGAGGAAATGCACTTTTCACTTTGAAAAATAGAAAAAAAATCATGAGTTCTGGGCATTAACTCATTAACAAATGAGTTCAGACAGAGGTCACAATTCAAAATTATATACTGATTGCTTTTGTATATAATTCAGTCTTAGGGACCATTGTCAAAGAAAGGGCTAAGTTTAGATTTAAAATCAGTGGATGAGACAATAAGCATTATTTTTTGCTTCATAGTAAGTTTAGCTCATTAACTGACTGTAAAAAATGCAAAAGGAAGGCAGATACTTGGTTCTTTGTAGAATAATAATTAATAGCTTCCTAACAATTGAGCTTGTCCTACCAAAAAATTATTTAACTTTGGACTCATTCAAAACTTTTAAAATTTCTCCCATATTTCTTACCGTATTTCTGTGATAAGGTTTAGCATTTTTCATATTTCATATTAATATGTATGTGTATCTTGCTAAAATAGAATTCATATTAATGCATACGTTAAACCAATTTACAATTTTAAGAAGACACATTTAAACACAAGGAGGTTGTCAAGATAATCTGATGAGTTTAAATATATTGAAACAGTTGGCTGATAGACAAAGCTAATTAGAATTTACTTATCTCCTGTATGTGGAAACTACATTTCTAAAGTCATTGCTGAGTAAGAGGACAGTTTTTGCTTTCCTGATATTAAGATAGCTCTGATTCAGAGTACTCTCTACTTTCTATTTGAACAAGTATTCCTAAATGTTTCATATCTCCCAATTAATCTTTAATTTAAACTATTTTGACCTATTCTTAGTAAGTGTGGCAACAAAAAAAAAATTTCTCTAGAGAAGACAGTAAAAATCACGAGGTAAAAATCTATCATTTGGATCTTAATCTAATCAATCTAAATATATTGAGGGCCTAAAAACACATGACTTTATTGCAACTACTAAAAATACAAAAGGGAATAGAATAGAGTAACTTTCCTTCAAACATCCTGATAGAAACCTGAAAGGAATCATGTGAGATTCACAATTATAAGAAAAAAATATAATAATTTTTGTAGAAATATTTTTCTAATATAAAACTCCAAAAAAGAGAAGTTATTTATTAGGTATATATTTAAGTGCTTACTATGACTTAAATACTAAGATACATGTCTCTACCAAACAAAGTATATAATGCCTCTGGTATTAAAAGAAACAAGTTAATTCAGCAAAGTGTGGCTTCAGATTCAATAACTGGGTCCTATTAGACATGGTGTCCTGTCATTCTTAGTGGTGATATACAGCTCTTCTACTAAGTACAGAACATATCAGAGGAGGATTTGTATCTCATCAATGATTTATTTTATTTTATAAACCAAGAAATAGTATCTGCATTAATACATTTTATATAATTCATCAACAAATGTTTTAAAATAAAGTATGAAAATTCCACATTTTTTAGTTTACAAAAGGCCTTATTTCAATTCTGTATCACATGAGTATTTGTGGAGAAGTATATGGAAAATAAGTATACTGTAGTGTTCACTGTAAAGGCAGAAATGCTCTCTGCCCAGCCCCTCAAAGACGTCTAGACCTGTAAATGCATTGCATTTTATGGCCAAGGGGAATTAAGCTGATCTTAAAACAGAGATAGTGTCCTTGGTTATTTGACTGAACCAATTTGAGATTGCTATTTAGAAATGGAAAGGGGAAGGACAAAGGATGTCTGAGAAAACTGGGTGATGATGGGAAGAAAAGAAAGAAGGAAGGAAGCTAGAAAGGAAGGAGGAAGGAATGAAGGGAGGAAGAGTGGGAGGGAGGTGGTTCACCTGCCACTCCTGACTTATTGGGAATTCATTTTCAGTTCAAGCACAGAAACTAAGGTATGGCCATTGTAATTATATATTTAGGAAGTTTTCCCCTCCACAGACCCATTTGCAAGAATAATGGCCACAGCAACAGGAAGGCCAAAAGTGTATATAGGAAGAGATCTTAAATGTAGAACGGAAAGAAAATGCGAATTTAAAAATCATTATACAAAATATGAGTATTCCCTTCTTTATTTGAATTGGGCCAGTGGCTGGGACTTAGAAATTTGTTTTTAATCAAAATTTTGTCCCAGTGTTACTTATAGCAGTATACTTTAAGCTGTGTAAGATAAAATATTTACATGGTAGATCATTTTCTGTTTCTCATTATTTGCCTAACCTCAGATTATTCTGCATTCCAAAATTTATCCTTTTATTCTTTTTCTAAGTCCATATTTGGAGCTATATTTCACTCATTGAATTTATACCATTTATAGTGTGTGCTTATTTGTCTCCATCTTATGAATATCGGAAATACAAGACTGAGTTGAAAAAAATCAGTATGCTGACTCTGTTGGCTTACATTTTACAAAATTTGAATTTTCCCATTGAGCAAAATTTTCTGAACTTTAAGCCCACTGATGTTTAGTGTATCTAACACATTGCAGTAGCTAAGTGAATTTATTTGCAAAACATTTCTAAGGTCATTAAAAAAAAAGCTGTCTCGGTCATAAAAAATATTTTTTAGACTTATGAAATATAAATTTATATGAAAAGAAAGCTTTGCAAAACAATACTACCACTTAAAATAACAAATACAAAAATATTTTGTACAGTATATTGTATTCAAATATATTGCTAAGTATCATGCTTATGTATGTATATAAACAATTTCTCATTCAAACACATGAAATATGGACTATTAGGGAATGATGACTTTGAAATTTTGATTATGTGGAAGTTTCTAAGCAAGTCTTTGTTACATTTAATATAAACTTATTTGGTCATTTCATATAGTGACCCAAAATAACTGAATTCACAGTGATTTATTCTGCAAAATTATTTAGAATAAGATTATAATAATTAAGTGGCATTTAATTCAAACACCTTCTAAGCAGATTTTTGCTGCTTCACATTAACTGGTTCATTTGGATTATCTCACATTGTTTTCACCCATGATACCATGGTATCATGCATAGTGGGAGTAGTCTTGGGTTATTAATTTTAATAAGTTCTTATAGCTGTTCACTGAAAACCAAGTAGCCGATGAACAAAACATTAGAGTGGCTTATGAATCAAATATTAAGCTGGATTTTTGAATTACTATTTTCTAAATTTTTGTCAACTTCTAGTATTAAAGTTAGTTATTTCTATTCAAAAGTAGTTCAGCCTAAATATATTTTAAATTAAAAGTCTCTTTGAAGACCTTGATAATTAATCTTTCATTCCATGACCTTTCTTCTGTTAAATCTCTTTCCATATAATGCAAAATCTAAATGCTCAGTGCATTGCTATTCCAATTAGAAAGATGTTTCACAATTTTCCTCTTTTCACAATATCATCTATCTCTCAAATTTAAAAAAACACTCTATAGATACATTTTTTATGGGAATGCTACTGATTGCTCTATCATTGTATTGTATCATAAACATACAAACAATATGGTAATAATAAAATACACATATAAGTATGAAGGTAAATAACAATATATATAACAATATATATAATCTACATAATGTTCTATTATATAGATTAATATAATTAATATATTAAATATTTATTATATATTAATATATAATTATATATTATATATGTATAATTAGTCTATTATATAGATTAATATAATCTATATGATATTCTATTATATAGATTAAGGACAAAATATATCCAAATCTTCATCCCAATCCACCGTCAATTTCTATATAATTGCTTGTCTTGAATATTTTGTCATGAATAAATATATATCAAAACACTTATCTTTGCCTGGAGATTCTCCCCAAATGGAGAACTCCCTCCCACAAGTTTGTCTGGATTCTCTTGATGTTTCTTTTTATCTGTGTTTCATAGAGCCAAAACAATCAGTCTATACCCCAATCCCATACCTTACCAGAGATGGAAGACAAAGCAAGTCCAGAGAAGACTCACTGGTGAGAAGGAAAAATAATTGAAAGAAGCAGGAAAACAACCAACATATACTTTTCTCAATATCTAAAGTAGAGCAAAGTTCATCTGTTAACAAAATGCCATTTTTGGCATACAGTTGAGAGAAAAAGAAGATGAAGAAAGAGAATAATGGTTAAGGTTTATCCATGGGCAAAGTAAGGCAAGAGAGAGAAAGAACAGTCTGAAATTACTCTGGAGAGCCAAAACCATGCCATGTAAGAACTTTGGTAACCTTGTGGGACCATTTAAAAGTGAGGCTATACCCAAGAAGAGCTAACCAGGAACAGTGGCTCCCCCCAATGATGAGCCACTTACTAAGGCAAAATAGGATTAAAGATAAGCATACTGACTTCTTTTTAGAGAAAGTAGAAGTGGGAAGTCTAATGGACAATTTTCATCAACTTAGAATCAATCATGTTCTGCATCTGATTTTTCCTTCCAGAATTAAATACATTTTTATTCACCTTTAAAACCAAAGTTGAAACAAAGAAAGCTCTTTGCTTATTTATATATTAGTTTTATGAGAAAACAATAAATAGAAGCAAATATTTTCATTAATAATTTCCCACAAAATATAAGCAATAAATGATAAATTTTAAAATAATTTTGCTTTTCCTCCAGAGTTGAACAAATGTATTTAAAGAGTTAAATATCAGAATTTGTGGAGAAGATGGTGGAGTAGGAGAATCCAGGGCTCACTTCATCCCACAGATACACCTAGATAACATCCACATCAGTGTAAATAACCCAGAAAATGACCCAAACTCTGGAAGAACAAACTCTCCACAAGTAAATGTAGAAAAGGGGCCACATCAAAGAGATTCAGCAATGTGGATGGGAGCCAACTGACCTGCAGGACTATTAGCAGGAGGGAGGGGTGCTGCAGGAATGGAGGGAGAAGAGGAACAGACCCACACCAGGCACCCCAGGCATGCGGGACCCAAAAGGGAAGATGAATCACACAACATGTGGCTTTGAAAACCAGAAAGGGTTAACTTTGCAAATTTATTACAATCAAAATACCTAGAAACTTAAAAATGTGTGGATTTGACTCTAAGAGAGCAGAGGGTAATAGGAAACTGAGTCCTTGCCCTTGAGAGACAGCATAACAAACAGCCTCATTGATATAGCACAGAAGCAGCAGTTTTATTTTTTTTAAGATTTTATTTATTCATTTGAAAAACAGAGTGAAAGAGCACAAGCAATGGGAGCAGCAGAGGGAGATGGAGAAGCAGGCTCTCCACTAAGCAGGGAACCCAACACAGGGCTCAGTCCGAGGACCCTGGGATCAAGACCCCAGTTGAAGGCAGACACTTAGCCATCTGAGCCACCAGGTGCCCCAGAAGCAGCAGTTTGGAAAACATCTGGTTTTTTTTTTTTTTTTAAAGATTTTATTTATTTGACAGAGAGAGACCACAGTAGACAGAGAGGCAGGCAGAGAGAGAGGGAAGCAGGCTCCCTGCTGAGCAGAGAGCCAGATGCGGGACTCGATCCCAGGACCCTGAGATCATGACCTGAGCCAAAAGCAGCAGCTTAACCACTGAGCCACCCAGGCACCCACGTCTGGGGTTTTTCAGGGATATGCCTTCCAATACACCCTCAGCAGGTGCTCAAACAAAGCAGTCCCACAAACTTACAGTGTGCAAGCAGCTCCAGCAGGGGGCAGACCTTTCCAAAGTGACTCTTACTCAGGGACAGGAGATGAAATCTCCAGTCTTCCTGGCCCTAACAATAGGCAGACCTTAGATCTGATTTCAGGTCTCACCTACCAATGACAACACAGTTCAGTGTTACTGCATTTCTGGCAAATGCCTGGTCTGAATTAATTCAAGCCAAAGGCAGCCTCAGATTCTTCAATAAAAGCACCAGGACCAAATCCTACCCACAACAGGCAAAGAGAGCCATTGCAGATGACTAAAGCAAAAGTGGATGAGCCACAATAGTAGGGCACACACAACAAACATAAGAGATACCCCTGAAGCACCAGATTCTGGTGAATAGGGGATATTACACTGCAAGGCATGGCATGACCTCTTCTTCATAAGGCTACTACTTTTAAGAGCAGGAGATGTAGTTTACTTTCCTAATACATAGAAATAGACATAGAGCTAGACAAAATGAGAAGACAAAGGAGTATATCCCAAATGAAGGAACAGAACAAAATCAAGGCAAGAGAGCTAAATGTAGCAGAAATGATATGCTTGATAGAGAATTTAAAGTAATCTCATAAAGGTACTCACTGAACTTGAGAAAAGGCTGGATCCTCAACAAAGGATCACTGAGATCCTCAACAAAGAGTTAGAAAACATAAAAAAGAACCAATCAGAGATGAAGAATTCATTAACTGAAAATAAAAACACACCAAATGGAATAAATAATAAACAAGAGGAAATAAAAGAATGGATGAGTGACCTAGGGGACATAGTAATGGAGAGCAAGTTAATTGCCCTAATGAACAGGAGAGAGAAAAATAATAGCAAAAGATGGAAATAGAGTTTGGGAATTCAGTGACACAATCAAGTTTATTAATATTTACTCTACAGGGTTCACAGAAGGAAAAGAGAGAAAGGGGCAGAAAGTTTATTTGAAGAAATAAATAGCTGAAAATTTCCTGAATCTGGGGAAGGAAACAGAAATCCAGAAAGAGGAAATCAAAACGTGCACAGAGGGGTGCCTGTTTGGTTCAGTGGGTTAAAGCCTTTGCCTTTGGCTCAGGTCCTGATCTCAGGGTCCTGGGATCAAGCCCCACATCAGACTCTCTGTTTGGCAGAGAGGCTGCTTCCTCCTCTCTCACTGCCTGTCTCTCTACCTACTTGTGATCTCTGTCTGTCAAATAAATAAAATCTTAAAAAAAAAAAAAATACTGTGCACAGAGGCTAATGAAACTGAAAAACAATAGTCCAAAGTCTTTGGGATGCAAGAAAAGCTATCCTAAAAGGGAAGTTTTTAGTAACACAGGCCTATCTCAAGAAACAAGAAAAATTTCAAATAAACAACATAAATTTATACCTAAAGGAGCTAGAAAAAAAAAAAAACAGTAGAGAGAAAGAAAGAATGAAGATTAGAGAAGAAACAAAATAGAAACAAAAAACAAAACAGAACAAATCAGTGAAACTAGGAGGTGGTTCTTTTTTTTTTTTAATATTTATTTATTTATTTATTTGACAAAGATCACAGTAGGTGGAGAGGCAGGCAGAGAGAGATGAGGAAGCAGGCTCCCCACAGGGCAGAGAGCCCGCAAGGATCGATCCCAGGACCCTGGGATCATGACCTGAGCTGAAGGCAGAGGCTTAAACCCACTGAGCCATCCAGGCACCTCTAGGAGGTGGTTCTTTAGAGATCAACAAAAGCAATAAACATCTAACTAAAATCAAAGAAAGTGAGAGGACTCAAGTAAACAAAATCAGAAATGAAAGAAGAGAAATCATCACCACCACCACAGAAATATTTAGGATTATAAGAGATTATTATGAAAAAAAAAATGACAATAGTCAGACAACCTAGAAGAAATGGATAAATTCTTAGAAACATAGAACCTCCCAAAAAGAATTAGAAAAATACAGAAAAATTGAACAGACTTACTAACAGCAATGAAATGGAATCTGTCATAAAAAAAAAAACTCTCAACAAACAAAGGTACAGTACAAAATGGCTTCACAGGTAAATTCTAACAAAGACTTAAAGAGTTAGTACCTATTCTCAAATTATTCCAAAAGACAGAAGAGGAATGACAGCTTCCAAACTCATTCTAAGAGGCTGGCATTACCCTGATATCAAAACCACATAAAGACATTAAAAAGGGAGAGAGAGAGACAGAGAGAGAGACAACTATGGACCAATATCTCTGATAAACATAGATGCAAAAATCCTCAAGAAAATACTAGCAAACTCAATCAACAGTATATTAAAAAAGTAATTCACCATGATCGAGTAGAATTTATTTCTCAGATGCAAGGGTAGTTCAATATTACCAAATCAATCAACATGATACTTCAACAAAAAAAAAGATAAAAACCATATGATCATTTTAACAGATGCAGAAAAAAATTTTGACAAAGTACAACATACATTCATGATAAAAACCCTCAACAAATTGGAACATACATCAGCATCATAAAGGACATATATGAAAAACCCACCACTAACACCATACTCAAAGGTGAAAAACTGAGCCTTTCCCCTAAGGTTAAAATGAGATCAAGGATGTCCTCTATCATTGCATTTATTTGCCATGATGGAAGTCCTGGAAGTCCTAGCCAGAGCAATCAGACAACAAAAAGAAATAAAAGGCATCCAAATTGGTGAGGAAGAATTAAAATTTTCACTATTTGCAGATGACACAATACTGCATATGGAAAACCCAAAAGATCACTAAAAAACTACTAGAACTGAAATATGAGTTCAGTAAGATTGCAAGATACAAAATCAAGATACAGAATACATTGCATTTCTATACACTAATAATGAAGTTGCAAAAAATGAAATTAAAAAAAAAACTCCATTTACAATTACACAAAAATGATAAAATACCAAGGAATAAACTTAATTAAGGAGGTAAAAGGTCTGTATTCTGAAAACTACAAAACACTAAGGAAAGAAATTGAAGATGACACAAAGAAATGGAAAGAAATTCCATGCTTCTGTATTGGAAGACAAATATTATTTGTTTAAATGTCCATACTACCCAAAGCAGGTATCTTTAAATCTAAAATGAGCCTCTTATAGGCAGCTTATAAATGGATCTTGTGTTTGTTTTGTTTTGTTCTGATTATCCATTCTGATAACCTATGTTGTTTGACTGAAGCATTTAGTTCATTTACATTTGGAGTAGTTATTGATATATATGAATTTAGTGTCATTGTATTACTTGCTAATAGTTACTTCAGGGTTTTCTTAGTCTTTTTCATTTTTGGTCTTTCATTCCCACTCAAAGAGTCCCCTTTAATATTTCTTGCAGGGTTCACTTAGTGGTCATGAATTTCTTTAGCTTTTGTTTTTATTTTGCCTTCTATTCTGAATGACAGCCTTGCTGGATAGAGTATTTTTGGCTGCAGGTTTTTCCCATTCAGCACGTTGAATATGACACTCCCTTGGCCTGCAAGTCTCTGTGGAGAGATCTGCTGCTAAGATATTTTTGTCTTCCTTATAAGTTGGGGATATCCTCTGTCTTGATGCTGTTAGGACTTTTTCTTTAGTTCTATATTAGCAAATTTAAGTATGATGTGTCTTGGTGTTGTTCTGCTTTTCTTGATTTTAATGGAAGTTTTCTGTGCCTCCTAGATTTGAATGTCTGTTTCCTTTCCCAGATTAGGGAGGTTTTCAGCTATAATTTATTCAAATAAACTTCTGCTCCTTTTCCCTCTCTTCTTCTTCTGGGACTCCTATGATACAAATGTTATTACAATGTATGGAGTAGCTCAGTTCCCTTAGTCTACATTTATGATCCAATATCTTTCTTTTCCTCTTCTTTTCAGCTTCATTATCTTCCATAATTTTGTCTTCTAGAACACTTATATATTCCTTTGCTTCTTCCAACCTTGCAGTCATTATATCAGTCAGTTTTGCATCTGGTAATAGCTTTTTTTTTTTCTGACTAGTTTTTTGGTCTTTCCTCCCTGCAGTAAGGGACTTCCTGGTGGCTTCTATGCTTTTCTTAGGCACAGCTAGTTTCCTTATGATTGTGCTTTTAAATTCTGGATCAAGTTGGGGCACCTGGGTGGCTCAGTGGGTTAAATTCTGGATCAAGCATATTATATATATCTATTTGTATTAGATCTCTAGCCACCCTTGTTTTCTCTTTTGGTATGAATTCCTCCATTGTGGCATTTTGTCTAGGCCTCTGTCATCTTCTGTGCGTTAGAAAAGCCTGTTATTTTTCTTTCTTCTGAGGTCAAATACTGTCCAGGGCCCAATGCTTCAAGAAGTGTCTCTATGGGGGGCTGGGGGGTTCAGTCTTTAAGTGTCTGTCTTCAGTTCAGGTCATGATCCCAGGGTCCTGGGATTAAGCTCTGCATCAAGCTCCCTGCTCCATGGAAAGCTGGCTTCTCCATCTCCCATTCCCTCTGCTTGTGTTCCCCTCTCTCGCTGTGTTTCTGTCAAATAAATAAAATCTTTTTTTTTTTTTTTTTAAGTGTCTCTGGTATATGCTGTGTGCACTCTGATGCTGTGTTTTGGTTGCTCTTTCCTCATGTCAGTTCTCTGCAGTTTCTCCTTGCCTGTAGTGGGGAGTGTTTGAACCTTGGCCAGAGTGTGGTGAGTTTTAACTAGGTGTGCTCTCGTTTGCTCATTAAAAGAGACTTGGTGTTATTTCCACTACAGCTGAAGTTTTGTAGAACTCTATGGCTAGTCGATGTACATGTAAGCGGCTTGTGCTGGTCTTCTGGTGTAGAGGCCTAGTGCTCTGGTTCTCAGGTATACTTGCCTGAGAAAAGCAGCACCTGCAGAGTGCAGGGAAAGCAGGATCAGGGCTTGGTGTAAGCAGTTCAGGCCACCATTGTTGGCACTGTGCTGCTTACTGAAATCAGTTTATGCTGAGGGGTGCAGGACAAAAATAACGTCACCCTCTCCTTTGTCCCAGAGAGGGAGTTTAAGCCTGCCACTGTCCGGGAAACCCTCCCAGAAGAGTGAACAATCTGCCAGCATGTGTCCCAGGTATCCCTCAGATCCCTGACTTTACCCTGACTGTGTCCAGGACATCTGTCCACCCAGCAGCGCACCACAACTGTGTTCTTCCCCAGGCAAGCTGGGCGAGTTTTAAAACTCCAAACTTTAGGGATCTGGCATGGCACAGAACCACACTATTTCCTCTGGGAGAGGGTATTGACGTGCCATAATGGATGCAAATTTGTCTCAGAAGTGCAGGGGAATGGATTTTGGAGTAAAGTGCAGCAAAGAGCTGGTGTTCAGGTGGCTAACCTCAACAGGTGTCTCTGCACTTAGGTTGAGTGGGGGAGGATAATGGTGCTTGCCAGGTATTTTGTCACCAGAGAGGCAATGCTACTTCTCTCATATGCTCTCCAAGAAGGGGGAAGCATCTCCCCCAGTTTGTCCCAGTGGATCCTCAGATTACGCCATCTGCTCTCAGACTATCTACCCTCCTTCTCTATAGGAGCACTTGAGCACCCTCAGGGCTCCACATTGACTAGGCCATGAACCTCTAAAACTCCTGTCTTTGAGCTGATTTATAAAAACTCATAAAAATTAGCCCCTCTTGTTTTCACAATGTCTTTGGGGAAGTGTTTTCCTTATGTGATCCCTTATATGCTTCTCTCTTTCTCTCTCTCTCTCACTGTTACTGCTTCTGGGACCAGGGCTTCCTTCCCTCTGTAACACCCATGATATTTTCTCCTGTAACTTTCACTATTTGAAGATGACATGATATTCCATGTAGAAAACCTAAAAGACTCCACCAAAAAAAAATTGCTAGAAATGATACACAAATTCAGTAGTCATAGGATACAAAAATCGTTCAGAAATCAGTTGCATTTCTATACACTAATAATGAAGAAGCAAAAAATAGAAATCAAAGAATTGATCCCACTTACAATTGCATCAAAAACCATAAGATGTCTAGGAATAAACCTAATCAAAGAGGTAAAAGCTCATGGATTAGAAAAACAAGTATTGTTAAAATGTCAATACTATCCAAAGCAGTCAACACATTTAATGAAATCTCTATCAAAATACCACCATCATTTTTAACAAAGCTAGAATGAGCAATTCTAAAATTTGTATGGAACAACAAAAGACCCCAAATAGCCAAAGCAATTTTGAAAAAGAAAAGCAAAGCTGGAGGCATCACAATTCTAGGCTTCACAGTATATTAAAGCTGTACTGATAAAGACAGTATGGTACTGGCACGAAAACAGGCAAAAAGATCAATGGAACAGAACAGAGAACCCAGAAATGGACCCACAACTATATGATCAAATGATCTTCAACAAAGCAGGAAAGGTTAGTCAATGGAAAAAAGACAGTGTCTTCAATAAATGGTGTTGGGAAAACTGGACAAAAACATGCAACAGAATGAAACTGGATTACTTTCTTACACCGTACACAAAAGTAAACTCAAAACGAATGAAAGACCTAAATGTGAAACAGGAAACCATCAAAATCCTTGAAGAGAACACAGGCAACAACCTCTTTGCTATCAGCTATATCAACCTCTTACTAGATACATCTCCTGAAGCAAGGGAAACAAAAACAAAAATGAACTATTGGGACTTCATCAAGATAAAAATCTTCTGCACAGTGAAGGAAACACCACCAACAAAACTAAAAGACAACCCATAGAATGGAAGACGATATTTGCAAATGACACATCTGACAAAGGATTAGTCTCTAAAATCTATGAAGAGTTTATCAAAGTCAATACCCAAATAAAAAAAACAAATAATCCAGTTAAGAAATGGTCAGTGCATTTTTCCAAAGGCATACAGATGGTTAACAGACCATGGAAAGATGCTCAACATCACTGATCATCAGGGAAATATAAATCAAAACTATAATGAGATATCACCTCATACCTGTCAGAATGGCTACAATGAGCAACACAGAAAACAACAGGTATTGGCAAGGATGTGGAGTAAAGGGAACTCTCATACTATTTGTGGGAATGCAAACTGATGCAGCCACTCTGGAAAACAGTATGGGGGTTCCTCAAAAAGTTAAAAATAGAAATATTTTTATTTCTATAGAAATAATTTCCTTTTGCAATGATGTAGATGGAGCTGTAGATGTAGAAATATTTTTATTTCTATAGAAATAATTGCCTTTTGCAATGATGTAGATGGAGCTACAATGTATTATGTTGAGTGAAATGGGTCAGAGAAAGACAAATACCATGTATATTTACTCACGGGTATAATTCAAAAAAACAAATGAGCAAAGGGAATATGTATATTATATATATATACATATATATATATATATATATATATATAATACATATAATCTATTTATCTATCTAGATACAAACATACAAACCAAGAAACAGACTCTTACCTATAGAGAACTATCTGATGGTTACCAAAGGTGATGGAGTGGAGAGTCGGTTTAAATAGGTGATGGGATTCCTTAATCCCCAATGCACATGTGATGAGCTCCAGGTGATATATGGAATTACTGAATCACTATATTTATTGCATACCTAAAACTAACCTAACACTATAAAAAATAAAGGTATTCTTATACCAAAAAAAAAAAAAAAAATCACCCCACACAATAAAGGATTATTTTTCTCAAAAAATCATTCCATCTCCTGAAAATAAAAGGACAATTTCCAGCCTGTCAGAGCTCCGGAAGAGCAGACAATAAAGCTTTCAGTGGGTCCAGGGCATGTGCACAGTGATTGGATCACACAAGTATGGAAGTTATTTTCCTATCCATTCTAAGCACATCCTTGGAAAGGAGAAAGACATACATTTTCCCTTTCCCTCACCCATAGTGGAATGGATGTCAAAAGGTCACATTCTCCAGCATGTTTAGCATCCAATTATACCATCCAATAACTGTCATTATTTCTTCTTATAATTTGGATGTAATAATACCTTGCTTTACTAACTACCATTTATCGACTGAGAAAAGAGGCAGAACGGAAATAAAACAGAAGCATTCATTTGGGGTCTTAGAATTGCAATTTGAAAGCACAAATGCAGGTAGCAACCCAAACTGTGTCCCACTAGGTAACAAAAGTTAAAGGCTTTTAAAGACAAAAGGAACTGCTTATATACACTGTTTACAAATAATTGTGATTGGTGTTGGTGACAGAAAACTAATCTTCATTAAACACATTTGGCTGCTAAGGCCATCACTGAGCAAAAGTGCAATACTATAGCAAGTTGCAGGTGTTCCTGCAGAGCTCCTGGAATATTCACTGTTTGGTCCTGCTCGAAAGTTCATGGTCCACCCAGTGAGGACATGTGTAAGAATCCTTAGTGACCTCCCAGCTCCATTTTAAAATCCTTTGACATAAGTAACCCAATTTCATTTCACCCTTTACACTTTTCAAAAGATTAGAAGTGATATTTGCCATATGTTTATATATTTTTTAAATATTTTATTTATTTATTTGACAGAGACACAGCAAGAGAGGGAACACAAGCAGAGGGAGTGGGAGAGGGAGAAGCAGGCTTCCCACTGAGCAGGGATCCCAGTGTGGGACTCGATCCCAGGACCCTGGGATGATGACATGAGTCGAAGGCAGCTGTTTAACAACTGAGCCACCCAGGTACCCATGTTTATATTTTTAATATAAAAAAGTCTTAGAACATTTTGGCCATTAAAATTATATCATAGCATCAAGTCATAGGCAATACAGTTTCTTCCTAATGGTCCCTTCATGGCGAATTTTATTAACATTAAAATATTAACATTGGGCAGCTCCAAAATGGGCGTTGTACTCACTCATTTCATGCCACTTCAGGTTCTTGAACTTGCCTTGCTTCTGAAATCTGTTTGCATAAGTTCTAGCGACAATTCCTTGTTCTCTTGAGATGATATGTTCAAAGAAACAATAGTTTATGCATCCTCTGGGAAGACTCCCCACAAGTGAGTGATCAGCTTTACTACAAAGTTGTGGGCAGCTTGGAAACACAGTCTTCTTTATTCATTCTTCCTCCTCTTCTCTAATTCTTTGTTTCTGGGAGTGTTTTTGCAAATAGGCTGTCACCAAACTGAGCTTTCTAGGGACTCCAAGTTAGAAGAGGTTCCCAGAAGAGGTTCCTCCCAGAAGAGGTTCCTAGATCCTCAGAGCAAAATCTGGAGAGAGATCCCAAGCTAAAAGGTGTTGAGGGGGTCCAGAGATAAAAAATAAAATAAAATAAAATAAAAAATGCCGAAGAATAGGTAAGAATAGGTACTTGAAGGTGAAGTTAGGCAAGGAAAGGACTATCACATACAGAAGCATGGGCCCTGTTTTGAAAAGGGCAGTTGCAGTCTTTGGAAAAACAAAAGTAATAATTACCTTTGAAACTTTGGAAACCCATCAAAATAATTACATGAAAAAAAATTTGCATTTTTAGTAATGCTCCATTTTGGTTTTATTCCTACTCATTCTGTCATTAAAATGGCTATTAGAACTACAACAGATTTCTGGCCAAATTTATATAAGTTTGTTTGTTTACAAATTGGTTCTCTTACCCGGAGGCCCAGGGGAGACCAAAGAGGCAGATCACTCCAGCTGGGTAGGCAGCCGGTTTTACAAGTAGGAATCTCATAGCTGAGGCTTGTTTTGGGAGACTGCAAAAGCAGTAGATCTCTGCCCCTGCATGCCACAGTCTTAAGTTTTGTAGACCGGCTTTAACTGGGTCAAATCGCATATGTATTCAGTCCAGATAGTGTCAACATCGTCTCTCAAGCCTACATCTTCGAAAACAGCACCCACTGTGGAAACACTGGCAGAACATACATTCCAAGGGCAAGGTATGGGGAGGAGCCTCCAGCTATCTAGATCCAGCTGGCAGGTCAACCAGAGGTCATGGCTTCTCAATGACCTCCAACATCCTACCCCTTGTTAAGGGCTCTTAGAATCTCATATGCCTTCTTTTCCACAATGTGCCCTGAACTGTCAGCAAGGGGTTTCATTAGCAAGAAGGTGGCTCATCTGTTGGCTATCTGGCTGAATTAGAGGTAGATACCATGGCAACAATGTAGGCACATGCAAGAGAAAACATAGATTAAGATAAAGATTACCAAAATAAGTAACAAATTTTCTGTTAAGAATCTCATGATCTGAACCACTGACTTATTAAGTCCCCTTGGCTGGGTGAGTTCACTCTGGTGTTCATCTGTTCTTATGTGATTTAATAAAGATAATACATTAGCAGCCTGATTAAGTAGAAACACATAACATTCTGTTTGGATACTGATACAGGTGCCCCCTTACAACACTGTAATACCCAGGGCCATCTTCTTTTGGAGGACAACTTTTCTCCCAGAAATATTTTCATGTTTGGTAAAGACAGGCTTGGTTGGCTATCCTTTAAGCCTTCTTGGATGAATGTAATAAGGCTTTCTATGTGTACTACAACACCCTCCAGGTCAATGGCAGGAGCAAAGAAGGTGGCCAAATGATCATACCAGGGGAAACTGGACATTTCCAACTGGGCTTGAGGAGAGGAAGGTTAACAGCTTTACGAACTTGACTTCATGTATATACCATACATGTTAGGTACTGGAAGGCATGTAGGAGGAGATGGGCTGGGGACATGGTATGCTGGAACAAGGACTGTGGTGACCAGGCAGGTGACAGGGTCCTTCCAGTCTTAGAGCCAGGTCAGAGACTAGCCCACCCTAACCAACAGTTCAGCCCTAAAGGGCTGCTATAACCCCAACTTGCTGAGGCACATAAACCACATAGCAGGAAGTAGGCATAGAAAAATAGATTTGCCCTTAAGTTAGTTGATCTGACACAATGTAGTGTAACAATGCAAAATGGGGAAACTTATCGCCCTCGACCCACAAGGACGACAAGAAGCCTGGTTCCTGGCTCAGTGTTAATGCTTCGTTTCCGTTTATTTCATCAACTTCCTTAGCTTATATGCGGCAGGGTGACCAATAAAGGACCAAGCAATGGAGAGAGCCAATGAGAGTCCTGTTACTATGCTGATTAAATCTGAAACAGCCAATGACTATGTCCTCCCGTAGGCGGGCTTCATCAGAAAGTTCGTTGTTTACTTGCAGCGTATTTTGCTGGCAGTGAGCCAAGCACCATCTTGTAATGGCGGGGACTTTCCCGGCCGGAGGCGGTCCCTGACAGAAACTGTTACTCACTGGTAGATTGTCCTGATGGTTGTTCCATTGAATACCTATGCAATGATCGAGGTGACTCCCACGTGGTTGTAGTATGTTTGAATCATATAAAACTGCTGTAAACAAAGTCGATTCAGCATTAGCTGCAACCTTCCTGATCCCACTCTTTATGTCTCTTTCATTCTTATTCCCACCCGCCAAACTCAGGTTTCTCCATTCAGTCAAGGCTGGTCCTTTGATAAGTGCTGCCCAAATAGGGGCTTGGAGTCTTTACATCTGAACTGTGGTGAATATGGCTGGTCTCTGACCTAGCCCTAAGACTGCAAGGACCCTGTCACCTTGCTGTCTGGTCGTCACACAGGACCCCTATTCTCTCCCATTTTTTACTAGTGTGTTTCATTTTATTTTATTTTATTATTTTTATTATGTTCAATTAGCCAACATATAGTACATTAGTTTCTGATGTAGGTGTTCAACAATTCATTAGTTGTATGTAATACCCAGTGCTCACCAACACATGTGCCCTCCTTAACACCCATCAACTGGTTGCCCCAATCCCTACTGCAGCCCCCCTTCTGTAACCCTTTGGTTCCAGAGTCCAGAGTCTATCATGATTTGTCTTTCTCTCTGATTTCTACACATTTAGTCTTCCCTCCCTTCCCCAGTGGTCTTCTGTGCTATTGCTCATATTCCACATGTGAGTGAAACCACATGATAATTGTCTCTCTTGGCTAGACTTTGAAAATGATGTAGTAGACTCTAGTTCCCTCTCCGGGTTTGCTTACTCTAAACTAAAGGCAAAATTTAACCATAGAGTTTTGCAGAGTTTGACCTTAAGCAATATCAATGCCCAATATATTCTCTGGAATTGAAGATATATAAAAAAAAATCTTAGGTTCTTATGAGTGAGAACATCCAGCTTGCAATGTCAAAGGGAACTTTCTGACCCTAACTGTTTCCCCTCTACAAGCATCCATGGCACTGTCCCAGCCATGGGACAGAAAACTTCTAAGGGTTAGCATGTGTTAGAGTATATTTGGCTCCAATGTCAACCTGATCTGTCACCTTTTGTTTATCTCTGGGTGATCAGTAATTAGTGAGCTCAATACTGGCCTCTGACCACCTCCACTGGCCCTCACCTGGAGGCGTTTTTGGTCTGGATCCCATACCCAGGGTATGGGAGTCATCTGTCCTATATAAGACCATCCCTGAGGCCTCTGCTGAAATATGTGGGGTTATCAGGGATGGTAAGGGCAGGTGGAGTGCTTCTTAACTGTTGTTTCAGTTTTAAGGTTTCCAAAGGCCAACCTACTATGTCAATCTATCTGTTCAGGTGTGGTCTTGGCAGCAATGAGATCAAACCACATTTGCTTCCTGGTTACTTTGACCAGACTCCTTGCAGTTGATTGTGATAGCCTTTTGAGCACCCTCTCCATCTTGAGTCTTTCAAACACCCATAACCAAACCTAGGATTTGTCCTTTTCCCCCAGATTATTAATAGATTGCCCAATATCATAAATATCTTGTTCCATGAGCGGACACAACATGAATGCCAATGTCCCATTCAGATGCTGGGGGTAGACTGGAGTATTTTGACTTTCATTTCTGCAGTAAAGGTAGCATGATCAGAATCTTCAAAGACAGGAGTGTAGTTGGTCTGTTTCATTACCAACTTCCAACTTCCTACGGATTTGTTGTACTTCCTCTATAGACTTCCAGAGTCACAAATGGGAGAATTCTCCCTCACTGGGCCAACACTACCTTCAGGCTAAAATAATCTGATCTACAAGGGAGTATTTTGAACCCTCAGAAGGCCATGCAAGTGTGGCTGGAGGGCAAAGTATTGCTCATTTTCTCTGCCTCCTGCTCCATCAGAGAAATGCCATTCTCCTTCCTAGCCTCACTAACTATACCTGGATATTTTCCCTGGCCTTTTCTGGGATTGGCAGCTTTATCAGCAAGATCATTGGGATTATATTCTCCCATCAAAACATTTCCGGAATTGGGGACTGCCTAGCTGCCTGGAGTTGTCGCTTGCTTTTTATTTCCTTTGTATTAGGAGTCAGATGGCACAGGGCATTTTGTCTGTTGCACTGTCAATCACCACAATATCCTCCATTCACTTTCCTAGGGATGCCACCTCTGAAGTTCCAATTAGTCTTTGTCACAGCACTTGAACATTGGTCCACAGCAGCCTGCATCTTCCTAGTTGTGCAAAATGGCACACTATTACTTATTTTCCTGTTCTCTGACCTTGTCTGCCAGCTCCAAAGCTAGAAGAGTATGAACAACAACTCATCCTTTTCTAACCTCATCCCTTCTGCCAACTTTCTAACTTGAGCTTCAGCCTCCAGTTGGGCATTAGTAGCCAGCTATACTGCCCGCAATAGAGGCCAGCCTATACCTGAACTCTTCTCTTCTCTTCTCTGCCACTGAACTATCTGCAGTTCCTCCAACAAGTACATCATACTAGCTGGCATTTGGAGGTGTCCCCATATTCACACTACTGTCCACAAGCACCTAACTTATAGGTCACCCTCCCCACAAAGGGGATGATGGCCAACTCAGGATTTCCCCCCTTGGATGGATGCCTCTTTCCCTAGACCCATTTCTTCAGTATTCTGGAAAGATCACCAACTGTTGGTTTACAAATTGGCTTCCTTACACAGAGCGTAAGGAGAGACCTAAAAGAGAGGCAGACCACTCCCGATTGGTAGGTGGCAGCTGAAATACATGAGGCTTGTCTTAGGCAGTCAGGATGACTAGATCTCTGCACCTGCTTGCCAGAATATATAGGCTTATATAAATGTCTTAATTGGGTTCAGTGGCATATTCAGCCCAGATAATCTGAACACCTTACTTACTCAAGACTGTGTCCTTGAAAAGGCTCCTACTGTGGAAACTGTGGAAAACTATATATTCCAAGGATGGGGAGAAGGTGAGGAGTCTCCAATTGTCCAGGTCCAGCACATGGATAAACCTCTGGTCACATCCTCTCAATGACTTCCTCCAGCATAATTTAATGCTTATTATAAGAAGTGTGGTCTATGAGCAGCCGCATTGGCTTCATCTGGGATCTTGTTAGAAATGCATCATCTCTGGCTCTTCTTCAAACCTGCTGAGTTGGCTTTGCACCTTATTAAGATTCACAGGTGATTCACATGCACTGAAGTTTGAAAAGCATTGCTTTAGACACAGGTTAACTTTGAGCACTTGCAAAAAGGAAAATCAATTTGTTAAATGGTACCATGGTAAATAAAGCCTGGTTCTTGTTTCCAAGGAACAAAATGCTGGTTGAGTGAGGAGAGAAAAGAAGAAACTAACAAAAACTGAGCACTAACACTAAGTCAGACACTTTACCTGAAGATTCACTAATGTTATCACATTTAATATTACCACATTTAATGTTATCACATTTAATAGTACCACAGAAACCCAGTGGAGCAGTATTTTAACCCAACTTCCCTGATGAGTTTACTGAAGTTAAATAACTTATCAGAGATCACATACTCAATAAATCTTGGTCTAAATATTTCTGCATCCAAAAGTCATGTACTCTCATCTATACCCAAAGTTCGTGCACATGAAGAGTTATAAATAATTCATGAGAAAGCTGAGGATACTAAATAAATAAATTTGGCACAGATTTTAAATTATAAAACTAATAGGAAGTATTATCATTGTGGGCTGGTTTACTAAATACAGTGATTCATGGAAGGTTGAATTAGAAATGTTGTAAGATTTGAATAATGGACAAATAAAAGTATAAACTTATACCCTTTATGAATATCAGCTACATATTTAGCACTGTGCTAAGTAAGCTTTTACATTCATTATCTGATTCTTAAGCCAGATTCATTAGGTGCAAAATATTTGCCAATTTAGAGATTAAAAAAAAAAAACACAGAGACCCAATGAGTTTAAGAAATTAACTGAGTTCACAGAGCAAATAAGAGACAGAATTATGAATTCAGAGTATCTAAAGCTATGATATTCCCAAATACCACTGGGAGTTGAAATAATTATTTGTTATAAGGTGGCAGAAGTCTCTGTTTGTAGATTTATTTCAGACTATAACTGTTTTGACAGTCAAAACCGATATTAATAATCTTATTGATATTACATTAAGGTATTTTCTTAATAAGTCCATTTTCTGACAAATTTCAATTTCTTCCCTACTCATGCTTTCACTAAATTGTAACTAATGCTTATATTTTCTCGACTTCAAACAATCCAGTTCCTCCTGAAATAGAAAAAAAGAAGTAAAAACATTTGAAGTTAAAAAGTAAAACCTTCAAAAATCATATGTAACTTATCCTCCAAGTATAAAACTATAGTATCACATGTTTAATAACACAGGAAAAATAAAAATATCTAAAGTCTCCTTAGAGGTAGATCAACATTACTATAAAGTTACATTATTTTCCATTGTGTCAGAGGGTATCACACTGGTCTTCAGTAGAGAATCATTTTCTTGCTGTTTAATAATACCAAGCAACTAGTAATCCAATAAAAAACAAATCAGCAGGGCTATTTGATGTCACGTATAACTCCAAGAGAGATCATTTCAATGAGTCTACAACCTACATCTCTAAGTAATAAGAATGTTCCATTGTGTTATTCAGTACCTTGCAGAGGCCCATTAAATGGTTATTGAAAGGAATTTAATTGGGAGTAAAGCCAAAAAGTCTGTTGGAAGTGTGAATAAGAAATGTTGTATTAATTTCTATATACTTTATCTTTGCACTTTCTATTCTCCTTGGTTTTCATAGCAACAAATGTGAAATTATTGATGCATGATACCTGTGAGAAGCAATGCAAATAATTCCAAAAGGATAAATGAAAGGAGTGGTAATAATACTATATATAAACCTCATTTTATTAAACCTTAACATATAGCCCTTATACTCTTATATTTATAGATATGGAATATTAAGTTCTTATGTTCATTCACATAATACACTTAATATATTATCTAGTCCAACTTCCCATTTGTACATTCATTTATCTATATTTTTATTTTCTAATTGATCTATATATTAACTCATATATGCATTCACTTAAACTCCTTAATGTTTACTTGCTTTAATGGAAATTAGGGAAAATAATACTTGCTTCATGGGCATTTCATAAATATTCAATGAAATAATCAATGCTAAATGTGAAACATCTTACCTGATAAATGGTATATACTAATATTACTATTATTAAATTAAATGTATTTGTATTGAGAATCTGATATGAACAAGGGTATGTGATGAAAAAAAAAGAATAAACATGTAACCAACTCTCCAGTTACATATTGGTAAAGAAATTAAGAAATATACCCATATAATATTAATAAAGGAATGTGATGATAGGTTCCAGAAGAAAAAGTTTTATGAGAGGCCAGAGATTTCCAAAGACCAAAGTCTTTCCTTCTATAGAAGGGAAGCACTTTAAATTTTTTTTTTTAAGATTTTATTTATTTACCAGGCAGACAGAGATTACAAGTAGGCAGAGAGGCAGGCAGAGAGAGAGGAGGAAGCAGGCTCCCTGCTGAGCAGAGAGCCCAATGTGGGGCTCGATCCCAGGACTCAGATCATGACCTGAGCCAAAGGCAGAGGCTTTAACCCACTGAGCCACCCAGGTGCCCTGAGGAAGCACTTTAAAAATTTCTTTTGGCAGTTTTTTCACTGATTCGCTAGGCAGCCCATTCCATTTTAGAAGAAAATTTAATTATTAGAAATCATATTCCATTATTCCATATGGAAGCTGACTTTAGTACCTTTGAAAATATTTTTCATTTTATTTCCAACCCTTATCAGGTAAATTTCAAGCAAATGCAAATCAAATATGAAAAATGCTAAATAATTTTCCTCGTTTTTTTTTTCTTTTTACATAGAAGCTAGTAAATGGTAAGTGAATTATTCTATATATAATACTGTTAGTTTTATTTATGCTGACTTCTAAATAAAATGGCTTAGCCAAAAGGATAAATAACTGACTGACCTAGCCACATGTTCCCAATATATTATTGAACTACACTGTATTTCCTTTGGGAAAAAATTACACTGCTATTTCCTTTACATTTCTTATATCAATAGATGTCTGAATTTCACTTGAGCTACCAAAGAGGGTTGAAAGAATAAAATTTGACAAAGCTGGATTCAACTAATGAGAGGTAAGGGAGTTCAGAGAAGCTTGAGTTTTGCCATGAACTCTAGTTTTCATTATAGTGTTTTGGGAAACAGGATATATAAAGGAGAGGGATTAAATGGCAAGGGAAAGGGTGAACATAATTAGATTTTATGTTTGAAGAGGTATACTGGAAAATATGCTGTCAAAATCTGACACATACTTTCAGTTTTTCTGTTACAAACAATATTGTTTCCCCAAATAAGACTATTTTTTCAAGTATTTATTCACTTGGTGTTTTCCAATTTAAGCTAAATTATTGAGCTTCTTGTTGACATTATTTGTTACTGGAAATGAGAGAAATGAATGTGATATTTGCCTTAGAATGCTCATTCTCATATTCTGCTCTTGTGATGTCACATCTTACCTGTCTACATTCAATGTTGCTTATTATTGTAGGCAGCAAGAGATGTGCACATGTCAAACTGCCTCTAGCTAGCAAATATATTTCAGGGAGACATAATGTTTTAAACAGGAAACATAGGAACATGTCTACAAGCCAATCTGTCGACAAGTAATAAAGTATTCATACTATACCTCCAGCACAAGTAGTTGAAAGGAAGCTCTTACTGGTAACATTCCTCTGCATGTATTAAAAAACTAATAATCAGGGGGAAAAAAAAACAGTATTTACTCCCACAAAAACAAGCTTTACAAAGATTTGGGTTAAATGAAAATGAATTGTTGAAACTATTAAATAAGAATTTCTATCTCCTTTTCTTTTAGGTCACTTAATGAATGCTTTAATACAAATATAACATAGAGTTAAAGTTATTTCTATTATAGGATTATACTGGTATTGGGGAAAAAATGATTCACAATCTTAGAGAATTTATTTCCTGTATTTCCTTAATCATGGGTTATGCCTCTGAAACTCCAACCCAAAAGGAAAATTCAAAATAAAAGGAAAATAACAACTATCAAAGAAACTTTCACAATGACATCTGTTTTTAAAATTTTTTTTAAGATTTTATTTATTTATTTGAGAGAGAGAGAGCATACAAGCTGGGGAAGCAAAGGGAAAGAGAGAAGCAGACTCCTCACTGAGCAGGGAGCCTATTGTGGGGCTCAATTCCAGGACCTCAGGATCACAACCTGAGCCCAAGGTAAACACTTAACTGACTGAGCCACTCAGGTACCCCAACAATGACATCTGACTTGAACAAATAATAATAACTTGATTACATGCAAATTTTAACTTCATTTAAAAAATTTAATAACAAATTATATTACAGAAATATATACATTTAAGTTTAAAAATGTTAATGTAATATTTAATATTTAATATTTTCTGAGTAAAAGAGCATTTAAAATGTTATGCCACAGATTTCTATTTCTGGTCAACATGGAATGACAATGACCAGATTTACTCTACTCACTGAAACAAACCACTATCAGATAAAATACAGGAAATATTTATTAAGACCCTAAATACCAGAAAATGAAGGCTAGTGATCCTTAAGAGATGGTACAGGAATATTGTGAGCACTGTATGATTCCATAGTACTGGAGAGAAAACTTCACAATGCATGGGGCATTCAGTAGAGTATACAAGAGAGCCTGGGGAGTAATTAACCTTAGACTGAGCGCTACTCTGGAGCTTTGTAATAAATCTTAGAAGCAAAATTTAAAGGACAAAACAATTTTCAAGTTATTTAACTAAGTCCTAGAAGAAAACTCTAAAGTATTTATAGAAATATAAAAATATACAACTCTCAGGAGGAACATTCATAATTACCAAGCATACAAAAAGTAGGAAAAAGCCAACCCAGAACTAACACATGTGCTAGAGTTAGCAAACATTATAAGAATTATAACAGTTATATTCCATCTGTTTCAAACCTAAAAGAGAATCATAGAAACTTTTAAAAAATATACTAAAGTATACAGAATTAAGATCACAACAGAAATAATGAAATAGATGAATAGGAAAAATAAAACAAGAAAATCAATGAAATCTTAAACTGTGTCCTTGAGAATGCAATTAAATTAGTACACCATAAGCCAAACTGACCATGATAAAAGGAAGACTTCACTTGACATTCTACAGATACTAAAATGATAAGAATGTATTATGAAAAACTGTATGTTAATAAGCCTGACAATTTAGATGAAATGACAAAAGACAAGAGCTCATTCAGATGGAAATATCCTGAATATTTCTACATCTATAAAAGAAATGCAATTTGTAAAAAACCTCCTAACAACAAAAACAAGTCAAACCAAAATGGGTTCTTTGGTGAATTTTGCCAAACATTTAAGAAAAAAAAAAAAATTCCACATAAACTCTTGTCAAAAATAGAAAGGAAATAATACTTTCCAACTATTTTATGAAGCTGGTATTATCCTGATACCAAAAGCAGTCATACATTACACAAAAACTATACAGAAACTTCAACTTGATAAAAAAAAGATCTATGAAAACCACAAAGGTTATATCTTACTTAATGACGAATAAATAAATGTGTTCCATCTAAAGTCAGTAACAAGACAATAATTTTCATTCTTACCACTTCTATTCAATGTTATACTGGAACTCCAAAAAGTTCATGCAACCATCTAAGAATGAAAGAATTGAAATTCTTTATTTGCAGACAATATGATCATCTCTATAGAATATCTGTAAACTACTACAACCAAGTGAGTTTAACAGGATCCCAAGGTAGAAGACCAATACCAAAAATTACTGATATTTTATACTAACATCATTAAGAAAATAAACCAGAAAATAAAATTTAAAAACAAAACCATTTAAAATAACACCAGAAATTTGAAATACCTACAGAGAAACCTGACAAAAAATGTGATAGATCTCTACAGAAAAACTGCAAGATATTGCTGAGAAAACTTAAATATGACTTAATGAATGGAGAGATATACCTTGGTTGTAGGTTACAAGACTCAAATATCACTAAGATGAAATTTATTTCCAACTTAATCTATGAAATTAATACAATCCCAACCTAAAGTCTAGTAGGCTTTCTTTTTTAGAAATTAAAGACTATTTCTAAAATCATATGAAAATACAAAGAACAAATTTAGAAAAGCAAACAAAAACTACTCATTTCAAGGTTCTTTATAGTCTTCAATCAGGCAACGTGATACCCCCAGCTTTGCTTTTCTTTTTCAACGTTTCCTTGGTGATTCGAGGTCTTTTCTGGTTCCATACAAATTTTAGGATTGTTTGTTCCAGCACTTTGAAAAATGCTGATGGTATTTTGATCCGGATGGTGTTGAAAGTATAGATTGCTCTGGGCACCATAGACATTTTAACAATGTTTATTCTTCTGATCCACGGAACATGGAATGTTTTTCCATCTTTTTTGTGTCTTCAATTTGTTTCATGAGTGTTCTGAAGTTCCTCAAGTGTAGATCCTTTACCTCTTTGGTTAGGTTTATTCCAAGGTAGCTTATGGTTTTGGGTGCTATTGTAAATGGAATCAAATCTCTAATTCCCTTTCTACAGTTTCATTGTTAGTGTATAAAAAAGCAAACTGATTTCTGTGCATTGATTTTGTGTCCTGCCATATTAGTGAATTGTTGTATGAGTTCTAGTATTTTTGGGGTGGAGTCTTTTGGGTTTTCCACATTAAGTATCATGCCATCTGTGAAGAGAGAGAGTTTGATTTCTTCTTTGCCAATTTAAATACATTTTAGTTCTTTTTGTTGTCTGATTGCTGTTGTTAGAACACCTAGTACTATGTTGAACAATAATGGCAAGAGTGGGCATCTTTATTGTATTCCTAATCTCAGTGGGAAGGCTCTCAGCTTTTCCCCATTGAGAAAACCCTCACTGTGGGTTTTTCATAGATGGATTTTATGAAAGTGAGGAATTTTCCTTCTATCCCTGTACTCTGAAGAGTTTTCATCAGGAAATGATGCTGTATTTTGTCATCATTAGCCATTAGGGAAATTCAAATCAAAACCATATGGAGATACCACCAGTTAGAATGGCAAAAATTAACAAGGCAAGAAACAATAAATGTTGGAGAGGTTGTGGAGAAAGGGGAACCCTCTTACACTGTTGGTGGGAATGCAAGTTGGTGCAGCCACTTGGGAAAACAGTGTGGAGACCCCTCAAAAAATTAAAAATAGAACTACCCTATGACCTGACAATTGCACTGTTGGGTATTTACCCCAAAGATAAAGATGTAGTGAAAAGAAAGGCCATATGTACCCCCAATGTTCATAGAAGCAATGTCCACAATTGCCAAACTGTGAAAAGAGCTGAGATGCCCTTCAAGAGATGAATGGATAAAGAAGACATGGTCCATATATACAATGGAATATTACTCAGCCATCAGAAAGGATGAATACCCAACTTTAGCATCAACGTGGATGGGACTGGAGGAAATTATGCTGAATGAAATAAGTCAAGCAGAGAAAGTCAACTATCATATCGTTTTACTTACTTGTGGAACACAAGGAATAACATGGAAGACATTAGGAAAAGGAAAGGAAAAGTGAAAGGGGGGAAATTGGAGGGAGAGATGAACCATGAGAGACTGTGGACTCTAAGAAACAAACTGAGGGTTTTAGAGGGGAAGGGAGTGGGGGATGGGTGAGCCTGGTTGTGGGTATTAAGGAGGGCACATATTGCATGGTGCACTGGATGTTATATGTAAACAGTGAATATTGGAACACTACATCAAAAACCAATGATGTACTGTATGGTGACTAACATAACACAATAAAAAAAGATTCTGTAACCAAATTGTGTGGTGTTGTCATTAATAATATCAAAATTATATCAAGATAATTGTATAGTTCAGGCATAGGTCTAACATATAAAAAGCTGATTTTTGACAAAGGTACTTAGGCAAGCCAATGTAGATAGCCTTTTCAACAAATGGAATTGGAACAACTGAATGTGCAAAATAAAATAAACTTAAGTTACATACATTATACCCTACACATGATTATGGCCATTGCTGCTATGAACATTGGGGTACATATGGCCCTTCTTTTCACTACATCTCTATCTTTGGGGTAAATACCCAACAGTGCAATTGTCAGGTCATAAATGAATCATAGCACTTATTTAAGATGGAAAACTAAGAAGATTATGAAGTAAATATTTGAGAAATTGGTGACATTGAGTTAGCTAAGAATTTTAGAATATGGCAAAAAGTGTTATTTGTAAAAGAAAAATATATTTGGCTTCATTTAATTAAAAACTTCTGCTCTTCTAAAGGAAGTATTAGGAGAATGAGGAGAGAAGACACAGACTAGGCAAAAATATTTTCAAATAAAATATTGATAAATGACTTTAATATAGAATATATAGAGAATCCTTGAAATTCAGTGATCCGGAAAGAAACAATCCAATTTTTTAAATAGGAAAAAAGTTGAACAGACACTTCCAAAGAAACCTACAGATAATTTACATAAATGATAGATAGATAGATAAATGAAATATAGATAGCAAACAGACTCAAAGATGGGCAACATAACCAGTTATCTGTTAAGTGAAAATTATAACCATAATGAGACAACACTACATACTTACAAGAATTGCTAAAATATAAACAAACAAATAAGTTTGAGCTTACCACATGTTGACAAGGGCATAAAACTAAAATTCTCCGGGAGATGATATCTGCAAGTGACATATCTGATAAAGGGCTAGTACCCAAAATATTTAAAGACCTTATGAAACCCAATACTCCCCCCAAAATAATGCAATTTAAAAATAGAAGACATGAACAGACATATCTCCCAAAAAGACCTACAGATGATCAATAGACATATGAAAATATGCTCACCATCACTTACCATCATGGAAATCCAAATCAAAACTACAATACTACAATGAGATATCATCTTACATCTGTCAAAATGGCAAGAAACAGATGTTGGTGAGGATGTGGAGAAAAAGGAGTGCCTCTGCACTCTTTTTGAGAATGTAAACTGTGGCAGCCATTCTCAAGTGCAGTATAGAGTTTCCTCAAAAAGTTAAACATAGAACTACCTTATGATCCAGCAATTGCAGTATGAGGTATTTACCAAAAGAATACAAAAACATGAATTCAAAGGGATGCATGCATCTTTATGCTTATAGCAGTGTTATCTATAATAGCCAAGATAAGGAAGAAGTCCAACTGTCCATTGATTGATGCATGGATAAAAAAGATGTCACAGGGGCACCTGGGTGGCTCATTGGGTTAAAGCCTCTGCTTTCAGCTCAGGTCATGATCCCAGGGTCCTGGGATCGAGCCCCGCATTGGGCTCTCTGCTCAGCAGGGAGCTTGCTTTCCTTCCTCTCTCTCTGCCTGCCTCTCTGCCTACCTGTGATCTCTGTCTGTCAAATAAATTTAAAAAAATAAAATAAAAAAATAAAAAAGATCACACACACACACACACACACACACACGAATATTATTCAGCCATAAAAGGAATGAGTTGGGGGAAATTGGAGGGGGAGACGAACCATGAGAGACTGTGGACTCTGAAAAACAATCTGAGGGTTTTGAAGGGGCAGGGGGTGGGAGGTTGGGTGAGCCTGGTGGTGGGGATTGTGGAGGGCACATGTTGTATGGAACACTGGGTGTGATGCATAAACAATGAATTCTGGTACACTGAAAATAAATTTAAAAAATTAAAAATTAATAAAGGAATGAAATCTTGCCATTTCCAATGACATGGATAGAGCTAGAGAATATAATGTGAAGCAAAATTAGTCTGAAAAAGACAGATGCCATAAGATTTCACTTATGTGGAATTTAAGAAACAGAACAAGCAAAGGGAGAAAATGAGAGAGAGAAAGAGAGAGAGAGAGAGAGAGAGAAAGTAAGAAATAGATTCTTGGGGCACCTGTCTGTCTCAGTGGGTTAAAGTCTCTGCCCTCAGCTCAGGCTATGATATCAGGGTTGTGGGATTGAGCCCCACATTGGGCGCTCAGCGGTGAGCCTGCTTCTCCCTCTCTCTCTCTGCCTGCCTCTCTGCCTACTTGTGATCCCTGTCAAATAAATAAATAAAATCTTAAAAAAAAAAAAAAAAGAAATAGATTCTTAACTATAGGGAACAAACTGATGGTTACGAACTGGGAAGGAACGAGCGATTATTTAAATAGGTGACGGGGATTAAGGAATAGCCTCGTGATGAGCACTGGGTGTTGTATGGAGTGTTGAATCACTATAGTGTGCCCCTGAAATCCTGAAACTAATATAATATTGTATACTAACTAACTAAAATTAAAACAAAAATTTAAAGTAAAAAAATTAAAAATAAAACATATCAAAAAAAGGAAGAGAAAAGAAGAACTGAAATTCTTATACACTGATGTTGAGAATATAAAATCCACTTTGGAAAATGGTTGTAAGTTCTTAATGTATCCAAAAAATATAACTGACATATCATCCAGCCATTCTTTTCTTAGTGTTTACCCTAGATAAATAAGAGCATCTGTTTGTACAAAAGACTTGTGCGTGACTTATCAGAACAGTTTATTTAATATTAGCCAAAAGTCTGATAGCAACCCTGTCAACAAGTGTATGGATAAACAAATTGTGATATACTCGTACAATGTAGTGTTACTCAGCAATAAAAAGTAATAAAAACTATAAGTACATGCTACAACATGGATTGATCCCAATATGTTTATGTCAAGTAAAAGAAGACTGACATAAAGAGTATAGCTTTTCTCATAAGAAGTTCTGGAAAACTGTAAGTAATCTGGATTGTCAGAAAGCAGATGAATGTTTCCCTGTAAAGGGGAGGAGTGGGGGAGAGATGACTCTTTAATGGAAAGAAATCTGGTAATGATAGATATGTTCATTTTCTTACTTGTGGGTATGGTTTCACTGTTATATAACTACATCAAAACTTATCAAATTGAATAATTTTAAATAAGTGCAGCTTATTATATGACACTTTTCAATAAAGTTGATAAAATATATAACTACAAATTACTTTCACTAAATAACTTACTGCATACTTCAACATGATTTTGACATCATCATTATAAACTATTGTATCCTATTCCAGATTCACAAGTTCTTTGTATATATATATTTGTATAGGACAAAGAAACATGTGATTTTATGATTCCTCATCAACAAGTTCTAGGACTTTGGAAGTATATATTTTTTTAAAGTTACTGACTCAATTAAAGTGGGCATAGCTGTCAGTTACCCTGCTAGGATATCTCTTCTGTAGATGACGACCTAAATTAGACATTACATGTTCTAGTTTAACTTGAGGAAAGTACAGAAAAGTGAGTGTTAAGATGTATATTTGCATGTATTTATACTTTAATGGAACTAGTGTTGAAAGGTGCTTGCTTATATGTGAGAGAGATTTATAAGTTGCCAACTACATCTCTTTATTTTACACTCCCTGAAAAAAAATGTACTTTTAACTCTTAAAATAAGGAAATGACATGAATTTTGTATATGGGAGCTTTGCCTAAGCTTCAACTATAAAATGACATTGAAATGTAATAAAGTATCATTAGTTGGATTCCCTTGAAACAGTCCCTGAGACAAATATTTAAGGCAATCCTAGAAGGTAACAGTAGGGTAATGAGGAAAGACAAGATAAGAAAATCAATATAGGGTCTTAGCAAGATATCATTTTCAGCAAGTAGGACTCAGTCCCACTGGGAATGTCTGGGACACTATGACTATAGATATAGCTATAGATGATATGGATAGATAGAGATAGATATAGATGGTGTGTCTATTTGTCAGTTCTCCTTCATCACTTTTTAAGAGTTGCTCCTGGGTATGTTCTGCCTCCTATACTTCCACATATTCCATGTGAGGGGCTCAGTATATTCCTCAGGTCAGAGAAGGCCCTCAGAAAGTATAGTACACATGGGGTGACTCAGTTGATTAAGCCACCAACTCTTGATTTCAACTCAGGTCATGATCTAAGGTTTCTGGCATTGAGCCTGCATGGCAGGGCTCTGTATTGAATGGAGAGTCTGCTTGAGGATTCTGTCTCTCTCCCTTTGCCCCTCCCTCTCCCCCTCCCTCTCTTTCTAAAATAAATAAATAAATAGTTTTTAAAAGTACAGTACCCACTTAAGCTGAGTGCTAAAATGATATGGGTGACAATTTCTCCTTCTGAAGGAAGTAAAAATCACATTCTATATTCCTCAAGAATTCGTTAAGTATTACTCATACAAATGGAGATTCAGAAACAAGAATAAAGACAAGAGCAGTATTTAATAGAAGCAATGTTTCTATAAGTGTGTACTAGGTTAATTAACAGTAAGTTAAAACAAACAAACACAAGTCTCAGTTCAAAGTACCAGAACTTTGGAACTATAAATTAAACATAAAATGAGGGGCACCTGGGTGGCTCAGTGGGTTAAGCCTCTGCCTTTGGCTCAGGTCATGATCCTGGGGTCCTGGGATCAAGCCCTGCATCGGGCTCTCTGCTCAGCAGGGAGCCTGCTTTCCTTCCTCTCTCTCTGTTTGCCTCTCTGCCTACTTGTGATCTCTCTCTGTCAAATAAATTTTTAAAAAATCTTTAAAAAAAAAAAAGATAAAATGAGTAGAGGCAACCACAGTTATGCAGCTAGACTCTTGTGAGCTCTGGTATAAAATTCTATGCATTAGTGGAGATAGTACCATCAAACCTATGGAATGGGGGAAGAAGTAATTGAAAGAATATTATTAGCTGAAATTGTACAAATTACAATGGAGTAGTGATGCAGAAGTCACCTCATAAAAGGGATTTTATTTTAAAGCTACATGGAAAGAATGGCACCCAAGAAAGTGTCATAACAGGAAAATTTGAATCAGTACACTTTGCCCTTCTGGATACAGCAGTAGTTCTGGAGCACTGATCAATTATCAGCTTTAGTGACCTAGTCAGATTGTTTTTCTTTGAACAGAGAACATCTAATAGCCCTACTTAGGGACTTGGCAACAGTAAATCCCTTTTCCTCCTTTCCTCTTTTCTGCTTCTGTGGCAACTCCTTCCTTCCATCATCTCTTACTATGGTTCCCTCTTTCTCTCTCTGCTCCATATTTAAATTCCCCAAGTGATATGATCTAATTGTATCAGTTGGTCACTTTCTAGAGACAACACTATTAAGCAACATTCTTCTTCCAAGCCAGTTTAGGAATGGTTATCTTTGCTAGGGTGCAGGCTCCCAGTCTAGTAATTGTATCCCAGTAACCCTGTCAGGTGACAAAAAACCTGACCACCTGTGAAAAGGACCCTGTTCCTGGTTGCTTTCTTTTAGAAGGGAAATTGAGTGTGCTGCTTCGATGTTCGTAAAATCTGCCAGAAAAGGGAGAACAAACGGTTACATTTCCACTAACCTTCTTTCCACAAGTAAATATGTTTCCTGGAATGGGGTAATGGATTTATGTAGTGAAACCATCAGCTAACATTTATTATATTAGTTTCTTAAGAAAGACAGCGGTATGAAACAGACATGGTAGCTTTGATAGTGACATGGCAAATCAGTTGAGAAAGTGGCATTTGAACCAGAGACCATTCCAAGCAGAGAAACTTTTAGCAGAAGTATTGGAGAACCAATGCATATATTCTCATAATGGCAGCTGGTGCCTTTTGACCTTTCTAGTATGTTCACAATTGTGCTTAAGGCAAGCCCTAACAGCCAGCAATATAAATTCCTGTTTATTTATTTTAAATTTAGGACATCATTTTCGTTCTTTTTTTTTTTAAGATTTTATTTATTTATTTGACAGAGAGAGATCACAAGTAGGCAGAGAGGCAGGCAGAGAGAGGAGGAAGCAGGCTCCCTGCTGAGCAGAGAGCCTGATGTGGGGCTCGATCCCAGGACCCTGGGATCATGACCTGAGCCGAAGGCAGCGGCTTTAACCCACTGAGCCATCCAGGCGCCGCCTCATTTTCGTTCTTTAAAAATTAAAATAATAAGGCAATGCTACCAAAAAATACCCCCTCATGTATTTTAATAATACCGTTTTTAAAGTAAGCAGTTTCTAATGCAGTTTCAGATTTAGTTGTGATTTATATATGACAAACAAAAAAGTTTTATTGACATCATCATTATCAGTAGTGTACCTAAATTAATACATTGAAAAATGACCATGTGTCAACTCATCACAATAGATACATTTTAAACATCTTCAATTGGCATAGCACTTACAATTAAGTTACACAATACAGCTTCAAATAGAAACCATAGCAAAATTTTTTTTTTTAAGTTGTGGCTTCAGCTACAAGGTGACTCTAATTTAAGGGAATCTTTAATTATTAATATTTCTGAGAAATGTATAAACTCCCTTCCCTTTGCCCTCAATAATAACAGCTCCTACAGGCAATGTATTTTCTAATACTCTTATTACTTCATCTGTTAACAGTTTGTTAAAAAAAAAAAAAAAAAAAAAAAACCTGACAATGCCAAAGCTAGTAATGAAGTTGGCTGGTGATTCATAATGCTGTTCATCTTATTGACATAGAGCATAGATGTCTTAATAATTGGCTGTAGATGAGTGCAAAAGAGTGAAGAGATTTTACAGAAGATAATTCTTGCATATCATGGCTAAAAGCTGAAGGGAAATACAAATATTTCAAATAAAATATATACAATGAATATTTTAACTCCTGGCCTTGTGCCAGGGTCTGTAGGTAACACAGGGAAGAATAAAACACAGCTCCTGATTGCTATGAGTAATTACTATGACATGTTAAGTAAATTCCAATAACAGTTCAAGATAACAAAAGAAAATTTGACATATTGGCCCATGACTAATATAACTTATGTAGATGATAAATGCATTGAGTGCTCTGTTACATGATGATTGCATGTTAGGAAAGTTACATGGAGAACCACACCGAATATGCTTAAGTTTAGTTTATTGAGCTACAGATTACATTTTAATGTTTTAGTTTTAAAAAGACATTGAATTAGAGGTAATTTTATACTTCTCAAAACACAAATGAAAATTTATATCTCAGAGTGCTACTCTCTATGCTCTCATTATGATCAAGCAAATCGGGTCATAAGAATTAAGCTCCCAAACCCTCAAAGAAATAGCCTGTGACCGACAACTAACTGTTATGTACAAAAGCAACGTGGTGCAAGGAGACATGCAAAGAGGACTATGATAAGCCTGAAGTCTTGACAAAGAGTGGGGACCTTGCTGCGTACTTGTTCACTTGGATGGTGCTCCATGGCTATCTGCCCTTTCTATAACATTCACTTGTAAGAACAAACTACTGGAAAAAAAAGGATGCTACAACCATCAAACCACAGTCCACACATGGCCATTATCATGATCTCTGTCCGGCTGCATCTGTTATGAGGAAGATCCATCATGTCAGGATTTTTTTTTATCATTTTCTTCCCTTTGTTTTTTCTCAAGGATGCCTAATAGACCTCTTTCTGCATTTTTTTTAAGTGCCACCTGTGGAGTGTTCAAATGCCTCTGTTGTGAATGGAGAAGAAGAATGGATAGGTAAGTGGTAGAAATGGTTTTCCCCTAATTCCTTTGGTTGTTCTCCATCAGGGTCATTTGCAAATGTGGGGGCAGTTTTAGTTAGCTCTGGCTCGCAGTGACCTGGGGACATACATGCTAAATGTCCTACAATATATGTCAGAGCTGTGCAGAATGAAGAGTTTTCCCATCAAATGTGCTAATAGGAACCCCACTGAAAACCATTGTATACTTAGAAGGGTTTTGGAGAAGGAAACCATTACCTCAAATTTAGTAGATATTTTGGGAAATAGATTTGTTTAATATTTATCATATATATGACCTTAAGCTAGGCTATTATTTATGCCTTAGATGTCCTTATAAACATAATGTAATTAAAAAAAAAAATTAGAGTAAATTCTATTGGAAATTACTGCATCTTCTCATTGCTATCCCAGCCCCATTAAATTATCGTAGCGGAAATTATTCAGCAAAAATATTTGCAAAGATTTTTATTGCATCTAATCAAGAAATAAAACTCCAAGGAAATGGCTATATAAGTATTATTTACAATCATTAAATCATGATCAAAGATACTCATTTATATAATTTTAAAGCATGCAAACTGTATGTGTTTATATGTTTCTTGCTAAGGAGAGAGATTGATAGACATATAATCATGGAAATTTATCTAATGTGACATGCAAATCACTCTGAACACTTCAAAAAGAGAGAACAAATTTTTGTGACAACAGCGAAATGATCCTATATCTGCTTTGTATACAGAATGTGTATGTTTGGGTTTTTTTTGCATTATCCAGTTGAGGCAGTTTTAACATGAGGTTAAAAATGTAGTTCAGGAAACAGTGCCTGGGTTTAAATTACAGCTCTGCTACTTACTAGTGCAGTGACCTCGAGCAACTTATTTAGCCCTTCTGTACCTTTGTTTCCTCCATCTTTAAATTATTCTAATTTAAAGTCCCCCTATAAATGTTAGAGATTGCAATATTTAGCACTAGGTTTAAAGGATGTATTTTTAAAAAATATTTTATTTATTTATTTGACAGACAGAGATCACAAGTAGGCAGAGAAAGAAAGAGAGAAGGAAGCAGGCTCCCTGCCAAGCAGAGAGCCTGATGCAGGACTCGATCCCAGGACACTGAGATCATGACTTGAGCCAAATGCAGAGGCTTAATCTACTGAGCCACCCAGGAGCCTCCAAAAATGTACTTTTACTTGTGATTGTTTTTAATTTTTTTTAAAAAAGTGACTATGACCATGTGGTTTAAACCAGTTTTTCCATCTTAATCTTACAGCAGCTCAAAACAAAAAATAAACCCCCATAGAGGAAAACCCATTAAATACACCATATTATTAATAAAATAATGCACACTGGAAGAGATATTTGATAGCATTTTGCAGTTTTTCATAGCCCACCTCAGAGAATCACTTTTTACTTTTAGTTTCGCTATCATGGAAATCACAAAACACTTATGATAGTCTGTCTCGGGATTTATTCCCAGTGATGTTGCCCTGGCAATGGTGATGTATTGTGTTCTTTAGGTGTTAGATCAGTATTTCTTCTTTGTTGACCAGGAAGTCAGAAAACACATAGCAATTAAAAAGATGTACAGTCTAATATATTCTAATTAGAGATGATTACCCATACCTACCAGTGGGTATTCACAAATTGCCTACTAACCCTTTCAGAAATAGGATGGATTTTGTATTGTTGCCATTGATTTTGAAAGCTGTACAAAATGAAAATGAAGATTATGCTAGATACAGAAGTGATTTCTTTTGATTCTGCTCTGCTTTTTTTGTTTTTCTTTTTCTGAACAATCACTTGGCTGTTTTCCTTTTAAAATTTTAACACTCTTTATTTTAAGATTTTATTTTATTTATTTGAGAGAGAGAGAACAAGTAAGATAAAGAGCACAAGGGGAGCCTGGGTGGCTCAGTGGGTTAAAGCCTCTGGGTCCTGGGATTGAGCCCCGCCTCGGGTTCTCTGCTCAGTGGGGAACCTGCTTCCCTTCCTCTCACTCTCTCTGCTTGCCTCTCTGCCTACTTGTGATCTGTCAAATAAATAAAATCTTTAAAAAAAAAAAAAAAGGATAAAGAGCACAAGCATAAGGAGGGATGGAGGGAGAGAGAGAGAGAAGCAGACTCCAACCAAACAGGGAGCTCAATGCGGGACTCCATCCCAGGACCTTGGGACCATGACCGGAGCCAAAGGCAAATGCTTAAATGACTAAGCCATCCAGGCACCCCATAAAATTTTAACACTCTTTAAAATGGGGATCTGAAACAGTTTTCTCTTCTCTGGACAATAATTTTAGCTCGTCGAAGATAGAAGAAGCAATGGAGGAAAGAGTTATTAACTAAATCATGACTATCAGGATAGAATTGACAAATAATGGAAAAAATAAATAAAATCACACTTTTGGGAAAAGCAACCTTATATTTCTTTTCAAAAATAGGAAAATCATAGGAATGGGTCTTCTCAGGATTATTAACCAGATTTATTGTACTTTCTCAACTAGGAAGTTAGAACACAGCAGAAAGATAATGAGGGTAATTGCAATAGAAGGTAGGCAGGAGTTGGGGTATAGCAATTAAGATGTTTTCTTTAATTTTTTAATGATTTTTAAAGATTTTATTTAGAGAAAAAATATTCAAGTAGGGAGAAGGGCAGAAGGAGAAAGGAAGAGAGAATCTCAAGCAGACTCCATGCTGAGCATGGAACCCCACATGGGGTTGGATCTCACCATCCATGAGATCATGACCTGAGACAAAAATTCAGAGTCAGATGCTCCACCGTTTGAGTCACCCAGGTATTTAAGATATTTTCTTAATAATTTTAACTTGATGTGACCAAATGGGAACTCTCATCCATCCTTTAGACTATATTCCTATATTTTGACTATATTCCCCTCCCAAATGTTATGAGTTCCCATCACGTTTCTCAAATGAGAAACTGAAGCTTGAGAATTCTTCCTTTTTCCTACTCCTCACATCTAGTCATCTGAAAATATTTATTTTATAATATGTAATATACATATATATACTCAGTAATATGTAATATACATATATATACTGAGTATATATATATATATATATGTATATATATATATATACTGAGTGGCTCAGTGGGTTAAGCTGCTGCCTTCAGCTCAGGTCATGATCTCAGGGTATATATATGTATATTACATATTATAAAATAAATATTTTCAGATGACTAGATGTGAGGAGTAGGAAAAAGGAAGAATTCTCAAGCTTCAGTTTCTCATTTGAGAATATATGTATACATATATACAATATGAGGGAAACCCAAAATAATCACTCATAGAAAGAGAAATGCCTTTGACAAGGAAAGGTAGCCTTTGCTTTATTTCCATTGGGATGCTGGGAGTATAGAACAGTATGAAAGTTCTTGGGAAAAACTGGCATGTGTCCTCAGGAATTTGTAGCATTCATGATCACAGAAAATGATACCTGCTTCTCACCCAGAGAAGTCAGAAGGCAGGATATTTCATCTTTCAAGCTGTAATAACCATTTTGCAGAAGAAGAACAGTTTGTTTTCACATGAATCTAGAAAGGCAGCTTGACTTGGGTCATTTAAAAACACCTTATCTTGGGCGCCTGAGTGGCTCAGTGGGTTAAGCTGCTGCCTTCAGCTCAGGTCATGATCTCAGGGTCCTGGGATCGAGTCCCACATCCGGCTCTCTGCTCAGCAGGGAGCCTGCTTCCTCCTCTATCTCTCTCTGCCTGCCTCTCTGCCTACTTGTGATCTCTCTCTGTCAAATAAATAAATAAAATCTTTAAAAAAAAAAAAAAAAACACCTTATCTTTCCTTTCAAGCCTCCTACCCACCTTTATCCCCTGCCTAATACCTAGAGAAGCCAGAAGCAACTTACTCACAGGAAGAGGAGGATAGAATGACCCAGGTGAAACAAGACCATGCTTCCTATTTTCTATTGCCCTATAACAAATTATCACAAACTTAATAGCTTAAGGGAAAATATAGTGTTGTGGGTCAAAAGTCTGATATGGAATAGCTTTATTCTCTCGTTAAGGTATCACAAGGGGAAATAAGGATATCGGCAGAACTGAGTTTTCTGGGGGTTCTGGGGGAAAATAGTCAGCTCATTTTTGATACAAGACTTCATTCCTTTGTGGTTGTAAGTCTGAGGCCCCAGTTTCCTTGCTAGCTATTAACTGGGGGTTGCTTCTAACTCCTAGAGGCTACTCTGAAGTCTTTTTCATATGCTCTCTTTTATCTTCAAGCCACTGAAGGCACGTTGAGTGCCGACCCACCCCATGCCTCAAACCTCTGATTTCTCTTTTGTAACCCGCCAAAGAAAACTCTCTGTTTTGAAAAGGTTACTGATTAAGTCAGACCCACACAGATAATCTCCCTATATTAAAGTCTCTTGAGTTGGGACTTAAATTAGATCTGAAAAATCCCTTCATAGCAGGATCTAGATTAAATTGTTTTAGTGAACATTCAGGAACTGGGTACCTTGAGGGGTCATCTTGGAATTCTGCTTATCTCACTGCTTTTGACTATAGGCCCTCAGATTACCTCAAACAGCCTAACTTCTCCAGGAAAAGAGGACTCAACTGAGGATAAGAATGAAGTTTTTAAATATCTCATGTTGTCAATACCTGAAAATCAGGCAGTGTTATTACTTGAAACCCAAGCTATTAATAGTAGGCAAGGAAGGCTCTCCCACAGAGCACAGGGTAGTGGTTATACATTCAATGGCTTTCCACAACACCTTGAAAAATGTAGCTCCTGACACTCCACCTTATTCTCATTCCAAGTCTCCTTCTCATTCTCATTTAAAAATAAACTCAGACTTCCATACAGTTTTGAGAAGACCCAAGCTCTTTCACTCCGCACATGATTCCTCCACATGAATGTCTGTGACTAGAACGTTAATCCTCATCCTCAACCCCAAAGTGTCATTCATGTGTAATCACTTACTTTATTGCTAGGTCTCAAGCTCCAAAAGTGCAGGGACCATATTGGTCTTGACTTGTCTGATGTTTGGCGTCTTGTATAGAACTTAATACATAGGTATCCATAACTATGTATTGAATAATCACTGTTATATTAGAATTAGAAAACATAGATGTCAATCAAAATAGTGGGGAGAGAATGTCATTTTTAAAGAAAATATAAAATCACAACTCTTGAGCTCTGGGCCAAATGTCAACAGGCTTACTCTGCTTGAACAAAGAATGTCTTTTATAAATCTGAATGTGATTGTTTGAAACTGAATTTGAATGATCTCTCTAAGCTGTATCACTTTGTATTAATTTCATACTGCCTCTTCACACATTTATGTGCACTTCCTCACAATGCAAAACTTTTGAAAGTATAATACTACTCATACAGTGAGAAGAAAAGGAAGCCCAGGTAAGAGTTAAGAAGAATGACTATATTTTAAGGTCAGGCAGAGAAGAAAGGTTGTTTGTTTGTTTGTTTGTTTGTTTGTTTTAAAATGCACATGCCTCGGGCGACTGGGTGGCTCAGTGGGTTAAGCCGCTGCCTTCGGCTCAGGTCATGATCTCAGGGTCCTGGGATCGAGTCCCGCATCGGGCTCTCTGCTCAGCGGGGAGCCTGCTTCCTCCTCTCTCTCTCTGCCTGCCTCTCTGCCTACATGTAATCTCTCTCTGTCAAATAAATAAATAAAATCTTTAAAAAAAAATAAATAAAATGCACATGCCTGGGTTTTACCCATAACCTCCTGAATTCTAGTGTACACTCTTAAGAATCACAGAACTAAACTTATAGCACTTTAATATCTTATGCACTTAAGATGCAATGCCTTTTTGCTATAATGACTTGAGTACACATATTATTTCTCCTTCTATGCTACTAAAATTTTTGACAGCAGGGATTAAGACAGTTTTTTAAATCTTTCGCATTTCCTTATATATAGTTGGTGTTCAGTAAGAGTCTCCTGAATAAATACAAAAATGAGTGTTTGTACTCATGAAGGTATAACTATAAAAATTTCAAGGTGCAAACAGCTTCATTCTAAAGATTATCAAGCTCAGATTTAGAACTATAAGTACAAGACCTTATTTATATGCTCATTTTGAGAGTACATTGCTTCCTTGATTACTGTTCAAAGATACTTATACTTCTCATAGATTTATGAAGACACTTACATCTTTATACCATGCACAGATTTCTCTCATCATTATTTTTTATATACCCACCAGTTGAGTTTTTGTCATAAAAATGTTGTCCCAGGAAGTGTCATACAGTAACTATGGGATACTTTTCTTTCTAACACATCAATAAATCAATGCCAGATACTCTGAAAGAGAAAGATCATAGTGTTGTTGTTTTTTTTTCCCCTTTCCAATTCTGTTTGTGATTAACCAACTGAAATGCAATTTATGAAGACTAAAAAGGTCTTTGTCTTGTTGGCTGAATTCTTAACAATTTGGGGAAAAAATTAAAACCCACAGGAAGAAACCAGTTGGAAAATACTGGATTCATGGTTCTTGTCCTTTCATGTTCCCCTGCAGTGTCAGTGCATTTTTATACCACCTAGAAGATAAGCTCAGAATTTATTATCTCTTCTTGTTGCCATTGATTCTGAAAGAAATCACGTGCAACACCCAGACATGCTCAGCCTCTGTTTCCCAATATTGAAAAGTTGTATACAGAATTCAGTTAGGCCTGATCTCCATCATATCACCCTTATCATATGATCTCCAGGTCATTTCCTTCTCTTTGAAGGGGAAAAGCAGTTGTGAGAAGTAATAAGACATCACAATTTCCAATGGCTCTCACAAAAGTCTCCATTTTGTCCTTTCAGTTCTGCTGAAATTTCTCTTCTCCATCAAGATCATTCAAGATTTGGGTTATTTTGCTCTCAAGAAATGGCCAATCTTCAGCCCTCCATAAATTGCCTTCCACTTGCCTTTAATCCTATTTTTCTAAGCAGCCAAATGCAATACAAAGATTCAATAATTTATACTGACATTTTTAAGATGCCCATGAATAAATATTCATTTTATAGAGAAGTCTTTACAATATTTTAGTGATGTCTGCGTATCTCCCATCTTGCCTCTTTCAAGATAATAGATTACAACACACTAGGCAAGATTGTATTATTTTCCTCATACAGAAAAATAAACATTTGCCTTGCCTTCCTTTAACAATAACTTACCCAAAAATAAACAAATAAAAACTGACCTTTGAAAAAAAATTTTAATCCTCTAACTTTATATCAGGTATTCTTATGAGGATCTTTAATATAGCTTCTTTCTGTGGTTGTTTTTTGTGGGGGTGACAGAAAATAGTGATGTGTAAGCTAATTACTAATCTTATGTGGAGCAAATGCTTTATCTAAAAGCTCTAAACTGAATAAGGTTAAGTCAGTGGAAGTTATTCCATAAATCTGAGTAGTCCAACAAATATCATGTCAAATTTTAGACAAGTACATGTGACTTTCATTTGCTTGGTTCACTCCTGTGTACTAGAAGACAGCTCAAGGACATAACCAAGATTAACTATAAATTTTCCTTCAAGGATCAATTTTATATTTGAACCAGGAGGGAAGTCATAAACCTATTCAGGTAAGTGCACAAGTCCAGCCCAAATTCAGTAAAATGATTTGCTTGAAACACATGAGCTCTTGTAGCTAATAAATGATCTACTTGTTACATATATAAAATAAAGAGAACAGTAACTTTAATTTAAGTGACAACAGACATAGAGGACACTCTCATTATGTTTTGTTTTCCAAAATTTTCTTTATTTTGATATTTACATTTGCTGGCTTACAGTGGAATATTCTTTCTAAATTAGGAACTGACAACTTAATTATTTGTGATTGATATGCTTTCTTTGCAGGAGTCACTGCTGAAATAGAAACACCTATCTTTACTCTTATTTATCATATTTATTCTTATTTATCATATTCAGTATAACACAAGTACAGAATGGAGATATTTTAGTTTCACTGAATTTAGGAATGCTCTTTGTAAAAAATCCTAGCACGGACAAATTTATTTAGCAAGTATTAAATTACCCTGTTCTGAATTGTGAAGTTAGTCCCCATATGGTATATAATTCACCTAAAATTGTTATGCAGATATAGATATGCCAAATATTATTTTAATGAGAAACAATTTAAAGCATATTCACAGCCAGACCTCTATTGAATACTCAGTGTAAACAGCAGAGGAAAACTGCCCTGTTGTACATCTGGGCTAAATCTCAGTATTATCTGTGAAATATCTGTGCAGTTTTAAATACTTCTCATAAATTGTCATCATTTCTAAGAAATTATGACTTTCCCCCATTATAATAGAGCCTAATAGAGCTTAAAACATTCCTGATTTTGGAATCAGACTGACCTGGTTTAAATCTTGACCTTGTGATTTACTAAGTATGCAGAGTTGCCAATATTATTTAATCTCTGTGAATTTCAAATTCTTCCTCTAGAATCCCAGTATTTATTCAATTAATACAAACCTTGCAGAGTTTATCAGGATCCTTAAAGGAAAGTACTGGTGAGTGTGAAATGTCTAAAACCATGCCCTGTGCAATGTACATAGTCAATAAAGTTGTCATGACTATATAAAGTTTTATACTGAGCTCTTCTTGATTATTTAGCTAGCCAGTGTCTATATTTTCTCTCTGAAGTCATATCTATTTCCAAAAAAAGAAGGAAAAAAATCAAGGGTAGGTAGTTCTACATGACTGCAGAACAAATTAGATGCACAAGACTAGAGAAAAGAAAACATAAAGGGGTTTCTTCATACTTCCATCTCAGCAGCAGATAACTGGTAAAGTTACATCAGAATTCTTAGTTGCAAATAACAAAACCTTAATTCAGTCCACTTAAAGCTAAAAAGAAAGAATTTGTAAGCTCCTTAAATTACAGGTTAGAAGGAACATTCGAGCGATGTTCTCAGGATTTGTCTATGTGTCACTCTCCCTGTGTTCTCTATGTTAATTAAGTACTTTCTCAAAAGATCTTCCTCTGGGGACAAACACATATTTGAGAGTTATAGGTTTACTGGTTTTTACAACCATAAGAAAAGGTCTCTAAAATCTGGTTTTAGTTCGATAAATTCCCAGTTGTGTATTTTTACTTTTGTTGTCTTTGCTTTCCTGTCAATTCCAAAAAATCATTGCTAAGACTGATGTCAAGGAGCATACCCCCACCCGTGTTTTCTTCTAGGAGCTTTTTGGTTTCAGGTCTTATGTTCAAGTCTTCAGTGCATTTTGAGTTGATTTTTGTGTGTGGTTTAAGATAGGTGTCCAGTATTGTTCTTTGGCATGTGTCTCTCCAGTTTTGCCAATACCATTTACTGATGAGACTATCCTTTCTCCCATTATATATTCCTAGTTCCTTTGTCATAATTTAATTGACCATATATGTATGGGTTTATTTTGGGGCTGTCTATTATGTTCCACTTATGCATATGTAAGTTCTTATGCCAATAACATACTGTTTTGATTACCACAGTTTTGTAATGTAGTTGGACATCAATGTATGTAATGCCTATAGCTTTGTTCTTTCTCAGGATTGCTTTGGCAATTTCTGGTTCCATAAAAATTTTAGAATTGTTCTATTTCCGTAAGAAATACCATTACAATTTGGATAGGGATTGCATTGAATCTGTAGATAACTTTTGGTAGTATGGCCATTTTAACAATATTAATTCTTCCAACCCATGAGGACTGAATATCCCTCCATTTATTTGTATCTTTTTAAATTTATTTCATAAATTCTTACAGTTTTCAGAGAATAGATCTTTTATCTGCTTGGTTAAATTTATCCCTAGGTATTTTATTGGATAATTTTCTTAATTCCTTTGATAGATTGTTATTAATTTTAGAAATGAAAATAATTTTTGTATATTGATTTCATATCCTATAATTGCTGAATTTATTTATTAGTCATAGTTTTTTTGGTGACAACTTTAGGGTTTTCTATATATAATATCATGTCATCTATGAGTAGAGACAGTTTTATGCCTTCTTTTATGATTTTGATGTCTTTTGTTTTCCTTGCCTAATTATACTGGCTAGATCCTCTAGTACTCTGTTGAATGACAGCTGCAAGAGTGAGCACATCATCTCATTCCTGTAGTTAGAGGAAAAGCTTTAAAATGATGATATTATCTCTGGGCTTGCCATATATGGCCTTTACTGTGTTGAGATTTGTTCCCTGCATGATGAGATTGCTGAGAACATTTGCTTTTTAAGTTTTAATTGATTCTCTTATTGATCCTTTTAATTGCTGAGTTTGATTTGTTGATATTTTGTTGAGGATTTTTGCCTCTATGTTCATTAGGAATATTGGCCTATAATTTTCTTTTCTTGTAATACCCTTGTCTGGTTTTCCTATTGGAGGTAATGTTGGCCTCATAAAATGAGGTCCTTCCTGTTTCTCAAACTTAGAAGAGTTTGACAGGATTGATATGAATTATTCTTTAAGTGTTTGGAAGAATTAACCAGTGAAGCCATCTGGTCCTGGAATTTTGTTGGAAGATTTTGATCATATTTTCTATTTCCTCATAATTCTGTCTTGGTAGGTTGTATGTTTCTAGGAATTTTTCTGTTTTTTTCAGGCTATCTAGTTTGTTGGTGTATAATTATTCATAGTAGTATTTCTGTGATGTCAGTTATAATGTCTCCTTTTTCATTTCCGATTTTGATTCCATTTTTTTCCTTTGTGAGTATTACTAAATGTTAATTTTGTTTATATTTTCAAAAAGCAATTCTTCATTGATATTTTTTGTCCTTTTCTATCACCTTTTTAGTCTCTATTTCATTTATTTCCACTCTGATCTTTGTTATTTCCTTCCTTCTACTAAAATTGACTTAGTTTGCTCTTCTTTTTCTAGCTCTTTCAGGTTCAAGTTAGATTATTTGAGAATTCTTTGTTTCTCTTTTAAAGATTTTATTTATTTGACAGACAGAGATCACAAGTTGGCAAGAGAGGCAGGCAGAGAGATGAGGAAGCAGGCTCCCCACTGAGCAAAGAGCCCAATGACTTGGGGCTGGGTCCCAGGACCCTGGGATCATGACCTGAGCCGAAGGCAGAGAGGCTTTAACCCACTGAGCCACCCAAGCGCCACAAGAACTTTTTTTTTTTCCTTAATGTAGGCATTTATTGCTATGAACTTCCCTCTAAGTACTGCTTTTTTCCCATCTTATAAGATCCAATATGTTGCATTTCTATTTTCTTTTTTCTCAAGATTTTAAAAAAATTTCTCTTTTGATTTCTTCTTTGGTCCAGTAGTTGATCAGTTGTATGTTGTGTCATCTCCACTTACTTGTGAATTTTCCAATTTTCTTCTTGTAATTGATGTCTAATTTCACACCATTGTGATAGAAAAAAGATGCTTTATATGATTTTAATATTCTTACAATTGTTAATACTTTTTTGTGCCTAACATATGTTTTATACTTCAGAGTGTCCCATAGGCTCTAAGAAGAATGTATATTGTTGCTGTTGGATGGATAATCTGTAAACACCTGTTATGTCCATTGGCATTGGGTCGAACATGCAATTAATCCAATATTTCCTTACTGATTTTCTTTCTGGATGATATACCCATTGTTAAAAGTGGGGTATTGAATTTCTTAACAATTATTTACTGTTCTCTACTTCTCCTTTCAGGTATGTTAATATTTGCCCTAAGCTATTTTAACTTTTTTTTTTTCTTTTTGCTCCTCTGATTGGATGAATGCCACTGCCCTGTCTCTGATTTCGCAGATCCTTCTTCTACTTCATTTAGGGTGCCTGAAGCCCTCTATTGAATTTCACTTCAGTTATTGTATTCTTCAGCTCTGTGATTTCTGTTTGCTATTTTCTTATATTCTCTGTTTGTTGAAATTCTCAAATTGTTTTCTAACCTTGGTGAGCATTTTTAAAACAATTATTTTGAACTCATCAGGTAAATCAGTTATCTCCATTTCACTTAGGTCTTAGTTATTTGCAGTTCATGTTCTTACTTACGTGTCCAACAGGAAAAAACAAAAATCAGTTCATCTTTATCCTTCTTCTAAGGAATGGCATTCTCTGTTCTCTTTACTTTCTTCTTTCAACATTTTATAAGACATAATTTTTTAGGTGATTCTTAAATCTCTTCCAGGTATAAAAACCAATTTTAAAGTAGTGTTTTCTTATGTTTAACTTGAAATATTAAGATTTTTATTTTCTGAAATCTCTAGGTTTATATAAGACCAAATTTCTTCTATTATTCTCACTCTTTCTAAGTTAATTTCATTAATTCTTTAGGACTTCTCAATGTACTGTGTTCTAAAGGTGATGTTTTTGTTTGCTTATTTTTTCAAACCATAAGCATTTTTATTAACAAAAGATAAATGTTCTTATTTCAGCTTCTAGTCATATTCATTGCATAATTTGGAGATGGGAGTTGGGCAATGAGATGTATTTAGAAATTAATGTATTTACTGCAATAGTATCAATTACTCTATTTCTAAAATTCATCATCACTTTCTTTTTAGTTCATTACTGGTAATATTAATTTATCACTACTCATTAGTTAATACTCTAATTTTACATTATTACTGTCACCATTACTAATGCTATTAACAATAAAAAGTATATAATATACTTAATTTTTGTCAGTTATGTACTAAATAAGTTCTGCCAAAACTATTTGTCATTCTTCAGTTTAAATGATGCCAAGAAATTTAAATAACTTATAGTGCAAAGTAGAGCTAAGTGAAGGCCTAAACCATAACCATTATATTTTTCTGAATTTCTACTGTAAATTATATAAATCCTCACTTCAATCTTTTCCTGAATATATTTAGGTACATATATTTCTTTAGAACTAAAAAAATAAATAAGAAATATAATCTTTGTTTAGCAAAGTTATAAACTCTATTTCTTATTAATATGAATCTATAGGTTGTTGGGGTCTGTTATCAAAGGAAAGAGACTGAGACAAAGTGAAAGTTATGCAAAGCTTTATTCTATGCCAAGAATGAGAAGTCAGACTGACTGGCCAGGGATGCCTCTGAAAAGAGCGACCCCTTCCAGATCTCACACGCTGGTTTTATAGAGCATAACTGCCGACCCAAGGTACGTGGTTTCTATTGTTAAGGCGTTTATTCCCGGAATTGATTCCCGGAATCGATACCCGGAACCAATACCAGGAACTACTGAGCATTTATTCCCGGAGTGAAGTCCGTGGATGTAAACAACAATATGGCTACCTAGGCAATATGGAGTCACTCTGGCTAAGCAGGCCCTAATAGTTAAACAGGTTTTAACATTAAATTGGCCCTAACATGGGTCAGAAAAATTAATCACTTGAATAAGTTAAGAGCATTCTCCCCCACAAAATTAGTTTTGCTCCAACGATAGGTGTACCATTAAAAAGCATGAATTGTTGCTTTTTAAACTGAAAAATACTTGATTTTTGGTAACTTAGTATCTAGATTTTAAGGCTTACAAAATCATTACATAAGAAAACAAAAGCCTATCAGCTTAAAAAATATCTAGCTTTTGTTAGGGCTTTATTTTTCAAAAACAAAATTTTAGTGTTCTTTAACAGGAATATTTGTATCCATAAACAAGCACTCTAATGGGAATGGATGAATCAGAAACGAACAGATCGAGTCAAACCAGGGTCAGCAAACTTTGCAAGTCATTATCATAAATGCCTGTCAGCGAGCATACATAAAAGCGTAGATGTCATTGCTTGGTTCTTAATAGAGAGACATCTACACCACAGTCTCCTTTTCACTATAGCCGACACCTTTGACTTTACATTGCAAAGGCAGATATGTGCTAACCACAGCAGAGGGAAAGGCAAGATGGAACCAAAGTAGAATTGTACAAGGTGCAAATATTATTAAAGCATTATTGTTTATTGAGCCCCCATCTGCCAGGAAAGCTCAAGTGATTATACACAATATATCTTCCTGGACATATTCTTTACCTCTCTTTTCCCTTGTCTAGCCCAAATTCTCATTACTTCAGTAAACTGACTCTATGTTTACATACAGAAAATGATCCAGCTGCTGTTTAAGGTAACATACTCCACTTTTACAAAATGAGGCAAAATGATTTCCATACCATTAACATGCACACACATACACACACACACCCACTAGGAGAAAAATGGCTAGGGCTAGAAGCGTATTTTGTTATCTACAATAGGTTTTGGTGTTTTTTATAATTTTTTTTAAAATCTAGGTTTATACATGGGTAGTGAGTTGTCTGAATTTATATGTAAGATATCTGATATGCATACATGCTGTATAGAAGTTAGATAGCTGTTTCCCATTGAAAGGGCCATCTCTCCTACCACGAGAGCTCCCCCCCCTCCCAAAATGAGACTTAAATCGTGTTATGACTGACTTCTCGATCTAGAGTAGACTGCTCAGATTTTCTTTCCCAGTAATCTGGAATTAGAATTCAGAGAAATTAAGTGAGTGCCTAGACATTGTGTTCCAAAATGTAAGATATGCTTAGGTGCTTTATATAGCCATATTTCACAAAGTTAATACAGAAACAGAGAAGGCTATTCCACAATATCACAGAAACAGAGATTTTTTTTTTTTTTTAGTGGATTTCCGATTTCTGAGTACTTTTCATATACTAACTGAATCCTTCTGGTTGAGGTCTGGTTTCATTCCTGTGCTTGAGTTCTGAGATATCCCAATATGTAATTAGCAAATTCATTACATCTTTAAGCTGCCTCAGAGTTTTTCATTTATGCACAATCATAACATGTGCATGATTTGATTTTAAAAGGGTAGGTGTAAGAGGCCATTGTTTTGAGTGCACAAGTCATTTTAAAAACACTACAAGGGTAATTCTCTGGCTTTGGGATGTTATTGCATTATTCCCAGTCCACTAAGCAATGCCTGGAAGACATCCTCCTTAGCCTTGAAGAATGTCACAGATATCTGATACTCCTCTGTAGAGGTCATAAATTAAGGCTTTACTATGAAAATAAATACAAGCTCTTAAAAGAAGATATTAAAAATAAATAAATTTACTTGGGTAAAAAACAAATACTTTGGGAATTTGAATCACATCTGCATTTCACAATATGTATTTTGCTGCTATCTGGGTATCAAACAATCAGTTCCACTTGATTTCTCATCCCTGAGACAGATGTTTCAGAATTAGAGTAAAATCCACTGAATCCAAGGCATAGAAGTCAGCAGTGTAAAGAGTGTCAGAGTGTAAAGAGAATGTTTCTGAGCTAGAGGTCTCTAGTTTCAAATCCCAAATCCTCCATTGACTATATGCATAATCTTGGGCTAGTTGATTTATCACTTTGAGTCATATTTTTCATCTCTGAAAAACAGGGCAAATGAGTCGATATGAGAAATAAGTCGTGATAGCACTTATCATGTACCTTGAATGGGGTCTGATACATAGGAAGGGCATAAAGCATGTCAACTCCTTTCCCCTGCACTTACATTTGATAACCCTTAGATTTAACTTAGGATTTGATATTAATGCACAATCAAGTTATTAAGACAAGGGAGTGGTAACATGGGTTCCTAAATGTTAATGTCCCCCAATCTACTGTTCCATAGGCCCTAGAGTTCTTGCAGAGATTTTAACACCAATGAAGAAACATTTTATTCATTCTACAATAAATTTTTGATATTATCTGTCTAGAACGTTCACTATAACAACAATAAATGCTAATTATTGCTAACTAGGGTAGTAACCAGTTAAGCATTATATGATTTGTCACATTTAGTACTCACAAGACGACCCTGAGTTCGCTTATTGCTAGGGTTATTTTAAAACTATGGAATATTAGGTTTACAGAAGTTAAATTTCTTGTCCAAGTCACCAGTCAGAGTGTCAGAATTGAGATTCAAAACCAAATTTGCGTGCAAAGTCAATATTATAACCAGGCTCCTTTATATCTAGCCCATTGAAGTAATGGTACCCAGCTTGTCAGAATTTGATAGGAAACCAGGAGAGTCATAGATAAAAGTAGGTAATATTATCAACCAGCATTTGAAAAAAAAATGGTTTATATGCCCACATTTTTAAAAAAGATTTTATTTATTTATTTGACAGAGATCACAAGTAGGCAGAGAGGCAGGCAGAGAGAGGAGGAAGCAGGCTCCCCTCTGAGCAGAGAGCCTGATGTGGGGCTTGATCCCAGGACCCTGGGATCATGACCTTAGCTGAAGGCAGATGCTTTAACTCACGGAGTCACCCAGGTGCCCCATATATTCCCACTTTTTTAAACTATTTAACCATAATGCACTGTGACATACTTTCCAATTTCAAAACTGTACCAGTAGTCATTTCATTTGTATTTTACTTATCTCATTTTTTAAAGCTTGTGGATTTGTTACTGAGCAACTCCTTTTATGTTGTGCTTTTCCCTCCTTCTGTCCCTCCTGCCTCTCTCTTTCTCTTTCTCTTCTTCCTTCCTCCCTTCTTCCCCTCCTCTCTCTTTCCCTCCCCTCCCTCCCCTTTCTTTTCCTTTCTTCCATAATTCCAATCTATTTGAGTAAATAAAATAGTAAAGGAGGACTAGCATTAACTTTCACAGCTTTGCAACTCTTATTTTTTGTATCATCACAAAAAATAGAGAAGCAATTTGAATATTATGATTAAAAATTATTCAGATATTTGAATATGGAAAGTTTATGGAATTAAATCATTTATCTAGCAAATATTTATTGAATGTCTACTTTATAGACATCAAAGCAGATACAGACATCAAAACATATAGTTCTGATAGATCTGGGAAATACAGTAATAAGCAAGATAAAGTTCTTGCCCTGAGGATGAAATAGACAATAAACAAACAAATCTATAGTCATGTTAGGGAATGACTAGTGTTATTTAAAAATAAATCATGCCACTTCTCTATAGAGACTGGGTCCAAGGGAGGATCAGACCAGCTCCATACCTGTTTAGTCCTCTTAAATTCTAAGCACTTTTAATGAACCTGGCTTACTCCATCAAAATTACCACAGTGTCCTTTGAGGGGCCCCTGATGTCTTCCTCTGTCTTCTCAGCTATTTTGGGAACCTAACTGAAAGTGAATTCAATCCCTCCCAAAGGCTGATATACATATCAAGAGATACATGTCAGGAGACCATTTTTAGTATTCTGGATCATTTAATAAGAGCTAGCAAGTTTCATGAAGATTACATGGAAGTTGGGAAGCAGGAATTCCCAGAGCATACAGACTACATTATAGATAAAGAGATACTCATTTCTGACCATGCACAAAAGGAAGAAAGCTCTAAGGATTGCCTTTGTGTGCAGTGATATGGCAACTCAGAGGATGCATAAGTGGGATTTATGGCTTGGAACAAAAAAAAACCCTGTCAACCAAAGACAAATCACAAAAGTCAAGGCACCTGGAAAAATTTCTAATTAAAATCACAATCTCCTATATTGAGTACAATAGTCTATATTGTCACTGTTTCTAAGGAAAAAAACAAATCCAACACAATCTTATAGAAGTGATTGTGTGTCCCACGAAAATAGGCATTTCTCCCTGACATTACCTAAACCAATTCATTAGATGAGTACGTTAGAAAGACATTTTATCCATATTATTGCCCAGAGCACTTTCTCATAAGGGCTTTGCATGAATACCCCATTTAAAGTTATTTTAAAGTTATTCGTGGTTTTTTCCCTTATCCTAGTGTATTTTTTTAAAGGCTTAAATTATTTGAAAATATATTCCATATCTGGTGATCTGTTTATTGTCTGTCTTAGAATGTAAGCTCAATAAAAATGAAGACTTTATTTTATTCCCCACTATACCCCAGCATCTAGAACACTGGCTAGCACCATTAAGAATTAAATGATTCTTTGTTAAATGATTAAAATATAGCAAAAGGACTGGCTGAGAATTTTGAAGCCATTCTATGAAACATAGAGTCCAACTGATTAAACATTTAATTTGAATGTAGACCAAAATATAACAAATACACTGCCACAGTACATTGTATTTTTATAATAACTCCTACAATTTCCTTAGTAGGAACCGGTAAACAATAACAACTTAATTGGTCTCCACCTGTTTTCTCCTTCTCCTTTTTCTTCTTCCTCTTCTTCTTCTTCTGGTTTTTCTTCTTCTTCCTGGTTATATATTATGTATTGAAATGTCTCTTTCTCTATGTTTCAATCCAAATTCCTATTTTTTTTTTTAATTTTCAAACTTGCATTTTATACCTGGTCCATTTTTTTAGGGCACATGAATATCCCCTAATGGCTTTTTCTTACTCATGTATCTGTCACATCAAAAATATGGAAAAGGTGATTTTCTCCTGATGTGTATTTTCTTAGTACTTTATGCTATGTATACACCATATATGTATGTATGCATATATTTATACATATATATACACATATGTGTGTACATGTGTGTGTATACATATATAGAGATACATGTATGAATTTACCCAAAGCTCCTTTCAACAACATTTCCATAGCAAGATGGTTTAGGGATTAGAAGTTTAGCTTTTAAGTCAGATTGCTGCATACTAGCTGATAATTCTTTACCTCTCGATTTCTCATTTTCCTCTTCATTAAAATGAGAATGAGATTCCTCACCTCATAGAGTTGTTCTGAGAATAAAATCAGTTAATGGAAACAAAAAGTCTTATAACACTGCTAGACAAGTAGTGAAATATTACTACTCGGAGACAATTCTCTAGAGATCTCAGGTTTCTACATGTCTTGTGAGCAAAGGCACTGGCAGTTGTCTTCCAGTCTATTTTTCAAGGATGTTCACAGAGTGATGAGAAAGGAAGTGGGGGTATCTGGGTGATTCAGTTGGTTAAGCATCTGACTTCCGCTCAGGTCATGATCTCAGACCCTGAGATAAATCCCAGCTTCTTGCTCCATGCTCAGCAGGAAGTCAGCTTCTCTCTCTCTCTCTCTCTCCCCTCCCCTGCCCCTACCCCCTACTCATGCTCTCTTTCTCTCTCAAATAATAAAATTTTTAAAAGAAGAAAGATAGTGTCTCTCTCATGGTAATGAGAAAGATATATTTACTGTCCATAAAATAAAGATAACATCTTTTTCTGGAGCAAAGTTTTAGCAGGTGTGCTGGAAGCTCAGTATAAAGATTGGGTTGCCTTTAGTTTGGGATCCCTCAGCTGTGATGTAAGCATGCCTTGTGTGCACTCAGAACCTGGCCCTCTTGTTTTCTTAAACGAATTGGAGCTTGCAAAATAGGTTCAAGAAAACATTGGTACTCTGGCTACTACTAACAAAGTGAGCAGGAACTCATTTTTGTCTCTAACCCAAGAGTCTCATGTCTTCTCCTAACATTCATGAAATCATGGCAATATATCTTGTAAACTAGCAAGTAAAATTAAATGTCAGACACTTCAGAGTTTTTATAGTCAGCAATATTATTAGTGGTCTTGTTTCTGCGCCCCCCCCCCCAAGTTGTATATAAGTTTCCAACTTTAAGCAAGAAAGGTTTTCTGAGATAATTGCAACCTGGATAGTCCCTCCCCACCCCCACACCCCATTAATTATAAACCCTTCCCCTTTCTTTTTTTTTCTTTTTTTTTTCTTTTTTTTAATCTTTGCACCTTTCTTACCACTTACTGTAAAATATAGCTCTGGTTAGAGAACCTGGCATTATAAACTATTCCTGGAAACAAATTGTTACATGCTAATTATCTGTTGTTTCACCATTTCCTATAAGCTACCTATCAATTACCACACTTACAGTCAATCTTCTAATACAGTAAGTTGAAACACTTTCAATTTATTAAGATTGTGCAGCCTTCAGATTTTTTATTCTTTGCTGGGTTTCCTCACTTCACTATAAACTCTGTTGCTTATTTTCTACTTTACAATCTCTCTTGCTCATACCACATGGTTCTTAATTCAAAATGCTTTGCCTTCAGGTGTTTTAAATTTTTAGAAAAGTAAAATATAGCCAAGGGCTGCAGGTTTCTATTTACCATCTGAGCAATGGTGCGTGAACAAAGTTAGTAATATTTTTATTCCAAGATGTCTTGATGTAACTTTTGTTTTCTTCATTTGTTTTTATTCAGTCCTTGATTTCCAGTGAAAAAGTTTCAAAACATTCTAAAAATGGTTTAAATCTAAGTCACTTAGTCATTTGTTTATCAGTATTTTATGCTTCACATAGGCATTTATTTATAAGTCTATCTCCTCTGGTGTTTCCTGTGCAATAAACCATAATAGAGATTACCATATCCTATGGTTTCAGCAGCATTTTATTAAGCTGTGTAATAAAGATAACTCAGCATGTTTAAAGTTTGTGAGCTGTTACTAAAACAAGTGTTTTATAATCATCAGTTAATTTTTGAGTTATTTATTAATATTATGTTAATGATATAATTAATATAAATTATTATAGTTGTTATTACTGTATTTATTATTTTGTTGGATTTGAATTTCAAAAACAAATTAAGAATCTGAATCACTTTATTTGCAAAGATAGGGTTTCACCAATATTATTTAGGATCAATCTGAAAACAAAAGTCAAAATTTATTTCTCCACTAACATCACCACTTCCCATGACTTACACGAACAGAAAGAGCACACACCTACGCATACACACAGACTTGGTCCATAAAAGTGACCATAATTCACAAGGGAATAACTAAAAAGAAAGATGGGGGGGAGATGAAAGATGACTCAGGATGTAGAAAATATATGATATTTAATTTTGTTTCTTGGAGAAAATTATAGTACCCTGCATATTATTACATAAGCTTGAGTAATCTGGTGGGCCTCATAAGTATTCAACCAACTGAATGAGTTCTTGGGGTAACTTAGAGGTGCTTATTGACCTCTAAACTGTTCCATTTGGGAATAAATTGATCAAGGTATTGAACTGTCATTTGAGTTTATTTGGATAAATAATATAACGGCCTGGATTCTAGATTCTCCATCCCAGGCTTACAAACCTACAACCATGGTAAGGATCCTGTTCGCCCCTCGTTCAATTTTGGAGCCTTTTTACCATTCCTCTTTATTTTCTGAATCCATTGTTTTCACAGATTTTTACTTTTTGTTCAGTACCGTACTCTTCTTCTTCGAACATGTTTTCAGCCACATAAACTTAACATATTGAGCTAACATTTCTCTCTATAACGATCTCAGAGTTTACATAGTGATTACAAACACATGCATGCACCCCCATTAAATATATGTAAATGCGGTTGTGTGTGTGTATATGTGTATGTGTGATCTTGTGATTTGTAAGAAGAAATACATATTTGATCTTTGTTCCTGTTTCTCCTCAAACTCTTGGAAATTTCCTAAGTGATAAGAGGTGTATAAGTGTGTCTTGATATTTATAAGGCCCTTTCAACCACACCTGAGTGTTTGAATGAGGTAACTTTTGGAATGTACCTAAGGATGGGGGCTGGTTGCCAGGGGAACCAACAACCTGTTTAGAGGACTGCAATTTCATTGCCACCCTCCTGACCTTCAGGGAGGGTAGAGGCTCAGGCTGAATCAATCACCACGGATGGCCAATGAGTAAATCAATCTTGCTTATGTAATGAAGCCTTCATAAACTCCCAAAAGGACTTAGTTCAGGGAGTTTCTGGGTTAGTGAATACATGGAGATTTAGGGAGAGTGGTGCACTCAGAGAGCCTGGAAGCTTGACACACCTTCCCACATACCTTTCCTATGCATCTCTTCCACCTCTGTCCTTGAGTTATATCCTTTTATAATAAACCATTAATCTATAAAATGTTTCTCTGAGTTCTGTGAGCTGCTCTAGTAAATTAATCCAAGCCAAGGAGGAGGTGGTGGGAACCTCCAATCTATGGCAAGTCTTCCAGAAGCACAAGTGATAACTTATACTTGAGATTGGCATTTAAAGTTGGGTGGGAGTTTTGAAGAACTGAGCCCTTTATCTGTAGGACAAGTTGATTATGTCCCACATGGACAGTGTCAGAATTGAGTTGAATTATAGGACACCCAGCCACTATCGGATTACTTGGTAGTGTGGGGGAAAAAAACCCACACATATAGGAGTACAGTACTAACAGATAACTTTCACTTATGATTTTCACATAAAACAATCCAACATCACAAACATTGATTTTGCATAGTTTTGAATAAGAGATGAATTCATTTGAGTTTTGGTTGTAGAAACTCAGTTCTAACACAGTGAGAATTTTTCCCTTTACTTTCTCTTTATCCTGTCAATTCTCTACCAGATGGAGAAAACAGTATCACTGGTTTTTTATGAAACTAAGCATTTTTCATTTAAATTGTTCCACTTTATTATTCATAACAATCTTATGAATTTTATTATGAAAACTTTACCAATGAGGGAATTGAGTGTCAGTGAGTAACTGTAATTGACCAAAATTTTTGAGGCAGAAATAGAATTCTACGCTGTGCCTGTCTAACTTTAGAAATCATGATATGTCAATAGTGAAAAATTGGGAGATATGATTATTACAATATATTTTTATGCGATGTTTCTCTAGGAGAATTTCAGTTTATTCTGTCTCCCTAAACTAACAAACAAAAGAAAAAGTGAGGTCATGCCCCAGAGGTTGAGAATAGCTAAGGGACAGAAGGGTATGATTCCAAAGAGTCTGGATATTTTTCTTTTAAATTATCTTTTTAATGTTGATATTCCTGCCTATTATCATATTTCATTTCATATTTGGATAAGTTCTGGCTCTAGATACAGACAGCTTGGGTTCCTGCCATGGTTCCTCACATATTAGCTGTGTAACCTGGGACTAGTAACTTTAAAACTCTCTAACCTCAATTATCCCATTTTTGTAAAATGGTACTAGGAGTTGTCTGTTTTCACTGACTTTTGCTGAGAAATAAATGAGATGATGTATGTGAATAGCTGGCATGTTGTTTTTCTCAAAGTAAATCCCAATAAATATTACCTGTTGATATTTTGCTACATCTTAAAATTATTATTTTATCAATCAATCATTATTAATATTAAGGCAAGTGCAAGGACATTAATGACTGCCTTGAGCATTCTGTGGTAGGCATACACTTAGCTTTAAATAGGACTCCTGGTAAACCCCTCTAACCAGTTTAGTTCTTTCAAAAGAGGAGGGGGGTTGATTTCTGATTCAGACTTCTAGAATTCTCTCTTGTGGTTCTTGAATCTAGCCTTATGCTTCTACTGTGAAAAATTGTGTATGATTCCTAGTATCATAATTTCTCATAAATTGGTAATTGTTTCAATATTAAACAGCATATTTTACAGGTGGTTCATGCAATTTCATAGTACATGTGCTAGAGATACATTTTTTAGATTATTTTTTTGTTTTTGTTAATTTAAGGAAATGTTTCTATCCCACTTGTATACTAATTATTCTAAATGCAAAATTAAATGTAAAGGCAGGAGGCAAAAGAAGCAGTCGGTATTCATACCACTCAGAGATAACTATTAGTATTCAGTTTACTTTCTTCTAGGCTTTTTGCTTTATATTTTATACAATTAAGTATTATAATAAGTATAAATTATGTCCATGCTGCTTTCTTTTTAAAATTATCTACCATTTACTATATGCAATGTTCTAAATGCTTACATATATGTAAAACCACACTGAGTTCTTAAACAATCATTTTAACAATTTTTATTATGAGAACATAGAGAAAAGTGCATAAGGCACATATGCACAATTTAAACGAAAATTATAAATTCAATATCCACTTAAGTACTACCTAGGAGAAACAGCAGAACATTGCCCATCCATCAGAAACTCCTCTCAGTAACTTTCCATCATCAAATCTTTCTTACTTTCCTCTTCCAGAGATACCCATCATCTTGAGGTTTTGTGCCAGACACTTTGTTGATGTTTCCTTATTTTTATTTCCTTAAGGATATTGATAAGGATAATGCCACAAATGGAGAACGATCTGAAGTATTTCCTTGCAAGCTGACAAGTTAGCATGCCATATCTTCATGCATGCTGGAAAAAGATACGAATTTTGTGTCAGAGACAAAGTATAGTTTACTAATCACAGCAATAGCAATAGCCAGAGAATTAGCATGTGTACAGGTTTTCCAAATCCTCTTTTCCAAAGAGGAACTTGAAGATGGACAGATGACACACATGCAGTGGGGTGTATTATAGAAAAGGAACTCCGAGCTTAACAAACCTACATTTGTTATAATGGGCAGTAAGTATGCTTAGATTTAGCCCCAGAACACATTCAGTTTAACATGTGGGACAATAAAGAAACCTATGTTTTTCCAGGGGGGAAATGGTAGGAGTGGAGTAGAAATAGTATCCCTAACTTTCGAGTCTGCTTGCTACACAAAAATACTTGAAAAGATAGCCTAAACAAAAGGCAGTCAGTGCCTCTTCTGAAAAAACATGCAGAAAAACACGAGACCTATAAAGAACTGTCATCCAAGAGCAAGCACCACTTGTTGAAAAGTGAGTACTCTCTTAAATTACCTGCAAATGCATGTCTCTGCCATGTATCACATATCCATATATATTTTGCATATCTTTCTGGATCACTTTTAGTTTGTTATTTTATCTATCCCACAGCATTATTATAAGCACACTATCTTATTTCTTTTTCCAAATACACTTATTTTTTAAAACTATTTTATTTCTTTATTTTTGTTTTAAAAGTTATTTATTACATATTATAGGGCAGCATAATAGTTACTTTACCATTCTAACACTTAACCTTTTAAAACTATTGTTTTAGGCTTAAGACAAATGTGGGAGGCAAGTACTGAGATTTCCCTTATACCCTCTGTCTCCACAGGGCACAGTCTCCCCCATTATCAGTTGAACTCACTAGGATCACATGGATGGCTCAGTTGGCTAAGCATCTGTCTTTAGCTCATGTCATGATCCCAGGGTCCTGGAATCAAGCCCCACTTCAGGGTCTCTGCTCAGTGGGGAGCCTGCTACTCCTTCTTTTCTGCCTGCCCCCCCCCTTTGTGTTCTATCTCCCTCTCCCTCTGTCAAATAAATAAATAAAATCTTTAAAAAAAATTAACTCACTAGAGTGGTACACTTGTTACCACAAATGAACCTGCACTGACATATCCTAATCACCTAGAGTCCCTAGTTTACTTTAAGGTCAATACTTAGGGTTATATATTCTGAGAGTTTAGACAAATGTTTAATGTCATATAGTCATCATTAACAGTGATATACTTCTCTAAAAATCCTTTGTGCTATGCCTATTTATCCTCACCCCTTCCACCTCTGGCAACCACTGATTTATATATATATTTTTAAGATTTATTTGTTTATTTGAAAGAGAGAGAGAGATGGGACAGAGGGAGAGGGAAAGAGAATCATTAACAGATTTCATGCTGAGTGTGGAGCCTGATGCAGGGCTCCATCAAGGTCTCCACAAGGGGCTTGATCTCACGACTCTGAAATCAGCACCCTGAAGTCATGACTTGAGCCAAAACCAAGAGTTGGGGGCTTAGCCGACTGCACCATTTAGGTACCCCAACCACTGATGGTTTTACTGCCTCCATGCTTTGTTAACATGTCATATAGTTGGAATCCTATCATATATAGACTTTTCAGATTATCTTCTTTCACTTAGTAATATGCATTTAAGTTTCCCCCATGTCTTTTTTATGGCTTGATATCTCTTTTTATTTTGCACTATTTAGCTTCCAATCTTTAATAAAAAATCTTACCTGAAAGCATTAGCACATTATGTTATCATTATATTTTATTAAATCTCTCTATATATGTTGTGACTGATCCACTCTTTTGTTATCCTCCTAGAGTTTCTTGGCTGCTGCTGAGTTGCAATTTCTATCATTTTTTCCATGGAAATCTTGTACAACTATAGGAATTAGTCACAGATATATCATATTTTGATCCTATTATAAATAGTACGTTTAAATTTCTTGTTTGTGTGTAGTTGATAGGAAGAAAATTTTTTTATATGATATACACAAATATGTATGCACAATATGTATATATGTATGTATATTTTGTTTCTTTGTTTCCAGTAACTCTTGAATTGCTCATTAATTCTAATTTTTATCATTAGATTCTTTTAGATCATATATATCATTTAAAAATACTACAGTACATTAGAGCCTCTGCCTTCAGCTCAGGACATGATCCCAGGGTCCTGGGATCAAGTCCCACATCGGGCTCTCTGCAGGGGAGCCTGCTTCCCCCTCTCTCCCTCTGCCTGCCTCTCTGCCTACCTGTGATCTCTGTCAAATAAATGAATAAAATATTTTTTAAAAATACTGTTGTAATTCAGTTATAGTACTTTCAATTTTATTCCTTTTCTTCCCTCACTGGAGTTGAAACTTGAGTAAACTGTTAAATAGAATTTATAATAAATAATATTCTTAAATGTTTGAATTCAGTGGAAATGATGTCAATATTTGGCAATTAAATGAGATATTTACCATAGAATTTTTGTAATCATTGTTATGTTATGTAAACTGTCTTCTATTTGCTAGCTTGATAAGCCTTTTAAAATCATTAATGGATTCTGGATGTTATAATGCATTTTCTACCTCTATAGAAATAATTACAAATTAATATGTGGTTTCATATTTTTAATTAGTTAATACAGTGAATTACTTGAGTGATTATGTAATGTTTAAAGACGCCTGCATTTCTAATAAAAACAAAATGTGATCATGAGATATTCTTTTCTATTGGAGGCTTCAGTTTCCAATAATTTAAATAACATTTTTGTATGTATATTCATGAGTGTGATTGGCTTTTTTGTCCTTTAAACACTTTGGATTTTGTATAAAAATTATACTGGGTTAATTATATGAATTGGACAGTATTATATCTTTGAAATTATCTGGAAAAACTTGTATAAAATTAGAAATATCTACTCCTTTAATTATTTGTAGAAAAACCAAAGAAGAAATTGACTTTAAAATTTTGTGTTTTAGTATTGCTTTAATTTTAAAAATATCAGTACAGTTAACAGTGTGTATTACATTAGTTTCAAGTATACAATATAGTAATCCAACAATTCTATAAATTACTCAGTGCTCATCTTAATAAGTGTAATCTTAATGCCTTTTACCTGTTTCACCTACCACCTCCCATCTAGTAACCATCAGTTTTCTATAGTAAAAGTCTGTTTATTGGTTTGTCTACTTTTTCTTTACTCATTTGTTTCTTTTATTTTTTTGAAGATTTTATTTATTTATTTGACAGACAGAGATCACAAGTGGACAGAGAGGCAGGCAGAGAGAGGGGGAAGCAGGCTCCCCACTGAGCAGAGAGCCCAATGCGGGGCTCAATCCCAGGACCCTGAGACTGTGACCTGAGCCGAAGGCAGAGGCTTAACCCACTGAGCCACCCAGGCACCCCTCTTTTCTTAAGTTCCACATTTGAGTGAAATCATATTGTATTTATCTTTTTATCTTTCTTTGATTTATTTCAGTTAGCATTATACCTTCTAGATCCACCCATGTTGTTGGAAATGGCAAGATTTCATTCTTTTTTTTGCGACTGAATAATAGTCTATATATATGTATATATATGCCAAAACTTTCTTTATCCATTTATCATTTGATGGACACTTGGGCTACTTCCAAATTTAGCTATAGGAAATAATGCTACAATAACACAGGGGTATATACATCTTTTTGAATTAGCGTTTTCATATTCTTTGGGTAAATACCTAGTAGTGCAATTGCTGGGTCATCAGGTAGTTCCATTTTTAATTTTTTGAGGAACTTCCATACTGTTTTTCACAGTTGCTTTCCCATCAACAGGGCAAGAGGGCTCCCCTCTCTCCATACCCTTGCCATACCCTTGTGTTCTTGATTCTTTCTAGTCATTCTAACAGGTGTCAGGTGATATCTTATTGTAGCTTTGGTTTGCATTTCCCTGATGACGAGTGATGTTGGGCATCCTTCTGTGTGTCTGTTGGGCATTTGTAGGTGTTCTTTAGAGAAATGTCTGTTTAAAAGATATGCTTTTCCCATTTTTAATTGGATTATTTGTGGGTTTTTAGGTGTTGAGCTGTATGAATTTGGAAAGTAGCCCTTTATCAGATATGCCATTTACAAATATCTTCTCCGAATTTATAACTCATCTTTTAGTTTTGTCGATAATTTCCTTTGCTGTGCAGAGCTTTTTATTTTTATACAGTCCCCCAAGCTATTTTTGCTTGTTTCCTTTGCCTTAGAAGACATAGAAAAATTTTGCTATGGCCCATGTCAAGGAAATAACTGTCTATGCTCTCTAACAGATTTTTATGGTTCCAAGTCTTACATTTAGGTCTTTATTATATTTTGATTTTATTTTATGTATGGTGTAAAAAAGTGTTCCGGTTTCATTCTTTTTAACATATATCCAGTTTTTGCAACACCATTTGTTGAAGAGACTCTTTATCATTTCATATCCTTGTCCCCTTTGCTATGGACTAATTGACCATGTAATCATGGGTTTATTTCTTGGCTGTCTATTCTGTTCCATTGATCTATGAGTCTGTTTTTGTGCCAATACCAAACTGTTTTGATTACTACAGCTTTGTAGTATACCTGGAAATCTGGGATTTTGATACATCCTGTTTTGTTCTTCACTCTCAAGATTGCTTTGGCTATTGGTGGTGTTTTGTGGTTCCATACTAATTTTAGGGTTATTTATTTTAGTTCTATGAAAATCACAGTTGGCATTTTTATAGGGATTACAATAAATCTGTAGATTACTTTGGATAGTATAGACATTTTAACAATATTTGTTCTTACAATCCATGAGCATGGGATGTCTTTCCATTTGTTTTGTGTCATCTTCAATTTCTTTCATCAGTGTTTTATAGTTTTAGAGTATAAGTCTTTCACCTTCTTGGTTAAGTTTATTGCTTGATAGTTTATTATTTTTGGTACAATTTTAATGGACTGTTTTCTTAATTTCTCTTTCTGATACTTCATTATCAGTGTGTAGAAAAGCAATGGATATCTTTATATTGATTTTGTATTTGGCAATCTTAATAAACTCATTTACCAGGTCTGGTAGGTTTTTTTGTTTGTTTGTTTATCTGTCATTTTGTGTGTGTGTGTGTGTGTGTGTGTGTGTGTAGTCTTTCAGGTTTTCTATACATAGTATTACATCCTCTGCAAATAGTGAAAGCTTTATTCCTTTCTTACCAATTTGGATGCCCTTTATTTCTTTCTGTTTTCTGATATCTGTGGTCAGGACTTCCAGTACTCCAGTACTATGATAAACAAAAGTAGTGAGAGATAACAGCCTTGTCTTCTTCCTAACCTTAGGGGAAAGGCTCTCAATTTTTCACCATTGAGTAAGTTAGCTGTGGGTTTTTCATATGTGGCCTTTATGATGCTGATTTATGTTCCATCTAGACCTACTTTGTTGAGGGTTTTTATCATGAATGGATGTTGTACTTTGTTGAAATCTCTTTTTGCATCTATTGAAGTGATCTTATGATTTTTATCCTTATTCTTGCTGATGTATTGTGTCACATATTAAACCACCTTTTCAACACAGAAGTAGAATCTGCTTGATCATGATGAATGATTCTTTAATGTACTATTGGATTTGGTTGGCTAATATTTATTGAGAAGTTTTGCATCTATGTTTATCAGGGATATTGACCTGTAGTCCTCTCTCTTTCTCTTTTTAATGTATTTATCTAGTTTTGGTACCAGAGTAATTAATGATGGCCTCATAGAATGAACTTGGAAGATTTCTTTCCTTGTACATTTTTTTTAATAGTTTGAGAAGAATACATATTAATTTTTTGTTAAAGGCTTAGTAGCATTACTTGTGAAGTGATTGGGTCCTGGACTTTTGTTTATTGGGAGTTTTTTGACTACTGATTCAATTTCATTGCTGGTATTTGGTCTGTTCAAATTTTCTATTTCTTCCTGCTTCTGTTTTTGGGAGGTTATATGTTTCTAAGAATTTATTCATTTCTTCCAGGTTGTCCAATTTGTTGGCATATACTTTTCATAACACTCTCTTCGAATCCTATGTCTTTCTGTGGTGTCAACTGTTATTTCTCCTCTTTAATTTCTGATTTTTTCAGAAAATCCTCTCTATCTAACTCTCTCTCCCATTCTCTCTCTCTCTCCCTCTCCCTCTCTCTCTCTTTTTTAATGAGTCTGGCTAGAGGTCTATCAATTTTGTTGATCTTTTCAAAGAACCAATTCCCAGTTTTACTGATCTGTTCTGGGTTTTTTTTATTGTGTTTGGTTTTGGTTTTAGTTTTGTTTTTATTTCATTTCTTTCTGCTCAAATATTTATTATTTCCTTCCTTCTACTACTTTTGGGTGTATTTATTCTTCTTCTTCTAGTTCCTTTAAGTGTAAGCTTAGATTGTTTATTTGAGATTTGTCCTTCTTCTTGAGGTAAGCCTGTACTTCTATAAACTTCTCGCTTAGAATATTTTTCATTGCATCCCAAAGATTTTGGGTCATTTTATTATTTTTTTTTTCAATTTTATTTTATTTTTCCAGTGTTCCAAGATTTATTGTTTATGCACCACACCCAGTGCTCCATGGAATATGTGCCCTCTTTAATACCCACGACCAGGCTCACCCAACACCCCAACCCCCATCCCCTCCAAAACCCCTCAGTTTCTTTCTCAGGTCGTTGTTTTTAATTTCATTTGTCTGTGTATTTTTTTTTTATTTGCTCCTTATTATTTTTCTTGACCCATTCATTGTTTAGTGGCATGTAATTTAACCTCCAAGTATTTGTTTTTTGTTTTTTGTTTTTCTTTTTCCAGATTTTCTCTTGTGGTTAATTTCTAGTTTCATGGCATTTTGTTTGCAAAAGATGCATGGTATGGCTTCAAATTTTTTTTAAAGATTTTATTTATTTATTTGACAGACAGAGATCACAAGTAGGCAGAGAGGCAGGCAGAGAGAGGGGGGGAAGCAGGCTCCCTGCCAAGCAGAGAGCCTGATGCGGGGCTAAATCCCAAGACCCTGAGATCATGACCTGAGCCGAAGACAGAGGCCTAACCCACTGAGCCACCCAGGCGCCCCTGGCTGCAAATTTTTGAATTTATTGTGACTCGTTTTGTGGCGATCTGTTCTGGAGATCTGGATAGGTGACCTGTTCTGGAGAATCTTCCATATTCATTTGAAAATAATGTATATTCTGCTGTTTTATGATGGAATGTTCTGAATATATCTGTTAGATCCATCTGGTTCAATGTGTTATTCTGTCACTGCTTCCTGTTGATTTTGTTTGGATGAGCTATCCATTGCTATAAGTGAGGTGTTAAAGTCCCCTACTATTATTGTGTTAGTACTGATTACTTCCTATAAGTTTATTATTAGCTGCTTTATGTGTTTGGGCTTTGCCATATTGTGTACATAAATATTTACAATTATTGTATCTTCTGGTTGGATTGTTCATTTATGTTTATAGAGTGTCCTTCTTTATCTTGTTACACTCTTCATTTTAAGACTATTTTGTTTATATAAATATTGCTGACCTAGCTTTTCACCTACATTTGCATAATAAACGCTTTTCCACACACACACTTTTAATCTGCATGTATTTTTAGGTCTGAAATGAGTCTCTTCTAGGTAAGATATAGATGGGTCTTGGTTTTTATCCATTCTGTTTGGTTGAGGCGTTTAGTCCATTTACATTCAAAGAATTAGTGATGGTTACATAGTTATTACCATGTTGTTGCTTATTTTATGGTTGTTTTTGTAGTTCTTCTGTGTTCCTTTCTTCTCTTTCTCTCTTCACTCACAGTGATATACCTTGATTCTTTTCTCTTTATGTTTTGCATATCTATTACTTGTTTTTGATTTTTGGCTACCATTAGGTTTATATAACATCTTATGCATATCATAGCCTTTATTAAGTTGATGGTTTATTAATTTGAACCTAGACTAAAGCACTAAATTTTTACTCTTCCACCCCTATGTTTTAGGTATATGGTGTCATACTTCACACCCTTTTATTTTATGAATTCTTGGCTGATTTTTACAGATATATTAATTTTATTATATATTATAAAATACATTTTATATGCTTTTGTGCTTCCTATCTTTCTTACTCCTACTCATGGTCTCTCCTTTCCACTCAAAGGGGCCCCTTGAACATTTCTTATAGGACTGGCTTAGTGGTCATGGATTCCTTTATCTTTTCTTTGTCTGGGAAACCATCTCTTCTTCTACTCTGAGTGACAGTTTTGCTGGATAGAGTATTCTTAGTTGTAAAATTATTTTTCTTTCAGCACGTTGAATATATCATGTCACTCTTTTCAGTCCTGCAAAGTTTCTGCTAAAAAAACAAGATGATAGACTTATGGTGTTTCCCTAGTATATAACTTTTTTCTCTTTTTGCTTTTAAACTTCTCTCTTTACTATTACTTTACCATTTTAATTACTAAGTGTCTTGGTGTGGACCTCCTTGGATTGATTTTATTGGTGACTCTTTGTATCTCCTGGATCTCGATTTGTTTCCTTCTCCAGAGTTTCCTCAGGAAATTTTCAGCTATTTATTTCTTCAAGCAAAATTTCTGCCCCCTCTTCTCTCTCTTCTTTTGGCATGCCTATAATGCAAATGTTATTATACTTGATGATGTCTCTGAGTTCCCTTACTCTATTTTCATTTTTATTATTTTTTTCTCTCCTCTTCATCTTGTTGGTTTTCTAATACTCTGTCCTCCTGATTGCTGATCCATTTTCTGCTTCCTCTATTCTATTTATTCCAACTAATGTATTTTATTTTGTGGGGTTTTTTTTTTGTTTATTTCCAGTTTTCATTTAAATTCCAGTTAGTTAACATACAATGTAATATTAACTTCAGGTACATAATTTAGTGATTTATCACTTACATACAGCACCCAGTGCTTGTTACAACCAGTGCCCTTCTTAATACCCACCATCTATTTAATTCATCCCCCTGCTTATCTCCCTTCCAGCAACCCTCAGTTTGTTCTCTATAATTAAGAGTCTGTTTTATGGTTTGCCTCTCTTTTTTCCCCACTATGTTCATCTGTTTTGTTTCTTAAATTCTACACAGGAGTGAAATCATATCGTATTTGTATTTTTCTGACTTAATTCACTTAATGTAACTTCATCCACATTGTTGCCAATGGCAAGTTTTCATTATTTTTATGACTAATCTTTCATTGTTTTTTTTTTTTTAATTTCAGAAATTGAGTTCATCATCTCTGATTCTTTTTTGTTTTCTATCTCTTTGTTGAGGGTCTCACTGAGGTCTTCCACTTGTTTCTCAAGCTAACTAATATCTTATGATTGTACTTTAAATTCTCTATCAGGCATGTTACTTATAACTCATATGTGTTTCATTTATCTCTCTTGCTATGATTTTGTTCTGTTCCTTCATTTGGGACATATTCCTCTGTATCCTCATTTTGACTCTATGTCTGTCTCTATTTGTCAGTAAAGTCAGCTAGGTCTCCTACTCTTGAAGGTAGTGGCCATATGAAGAAGAGGACCTATAGTGCCCTGAAATGCCTTTGTTCATCAGAACCTGATGCTTCTCCTATATTTGTTTCATGAGCCTTACTGTTGTAGCTGAGCCAATTTGCCTTCAGTCCACTCATCTGCAATGGTTCTCTCTGCCTATTGTGGCAAGGTTTAGGCCCTGTGGGGTTAGTCTGTCTGCCTTGGGCTTAAGTCAGAGGTGGAGTTTGCCAGGAATACAGTAGTATCAAACTGTAGGGTGCTTTCCCTGTGTTTTCTTCTGAAAATCTTGGGTTGGTGGATGGGGCCTGAACACAGACTGAATCTCTACCTCCAGGCCATCACTGGGGCTACAGTTGGACTAGGGTATGGGTTTTTTCCCCTTTCACCAGGGTAGGAGTCACTTTGGAGTGGTACTAGCCTCTTTCAAGACTACTTGCACACTTCCAGGCATTTGCCACTGTTTTGTATTGTCTCCAATGAAGGGTATATTGAAAGGGGCAGGTCTGCAAAATGCAGGGGTGGGGCACTTGATGCCAGCAACTTCTGTGAGGATCTGCTGTGGGAAGGGACCTACAGCCACCTAGGAAACCTCCAGCTGAACCTGGCTGGGTTCGAGGAGTTGGATCTGTACAAACCAACAGGGGTGGGGTGTGCTTTTATCAAACAGGGTGGAGAGTGTTAGGGAGGCACTGGTAGCCACAGGTGTGTTTACTTCGAGGCTGGGGGATGCAGGAGGGAAGTTGTTCCCACCAGCCCTTTTGTTCTTGAAGTCTCCCAAAGATGCTTGCCCCTCCAGCTCATGGTCTGACATTAGTAAGAAAATCTTCCCATAAGCCACAGGCATTTTTCAAACTGTAGCTTCTATGATGCATGTCTGCAGGGTTTTCATTGTTCTGTCTCTTTAAGGGCAGGACTTAGTTGCCTGTGACCCTCTCCCAGAGTCAAGCCTACTGATTTTTAAATTTCCAGGAGGTAAGCCCACTGATGATAAGAATTATGAAGCCAGACTTCTCTGGCTTTCAAAGCCAAATGTTATAGGGATTTGTTTTCCCCATGCAAGTCCCTTGTGCCTGGGGTACCTGGTGTTGGGTCTGCTCCTCTCCTCTCTCCCCACCCACAACATCCCTCCCTCCCTCCCTCAGATAGTTCTGTGGTTTCCCCTTAATTCCTGACCTTTTTCTGCCCTTTGTACCCTCTTTGATATGGCCTCGTCTTTATATTTAGCTGTGGAGAGTCTGTTCAGCCAGTCTTCAGGTCGTTTTCTGGGTTGTTTACATTAATTTGGGCATTATGTACCTGTAACCATGAGATGAGGTGAGCTCAGAATCCTCCTACTCCACCATCTTCCCTGAAATATTCTTCATTTTTAAATTAGAATAACTCAGGTTGTCTGTTTCTTTTTTTGTCCATTTGCTATTTTTTTAATTTGCTTATTTGTTTTGTTCTCTGTGGGATAATTTAGTGGTGAAGAAGGCAGTGTATAATTCTACATTTCCTCATTTGAATTCTTGCTCTGACATTTATTACCTATGTCATAGGTCAGTTATTTAAATTTTTATGACTCAGTTACTCAATATCTAAAATATACTCCCTTACATTGCTGATAGGAATGTACACTAGTATAAACACTTTTGAACACTCTACTATAGCTCTTCTAACATTATATATACATATACACATACACATAACACACATATGTAGAAGAACATGTAGAAACGTAGAAGAATATAACAAGATTTATTTATGATAGCCTGAAAGCATTCCAAATGTCTCTATCCCTAGAATGGGTAAGAAAACATGGACTATTCATAAATACAATTCTACACAGCAATGGAAAAAACCACACTACTAATACACATGGAATAGGTACATCTTAACCACAGTGAAAGAGAGAAATTAGATAAAAAATAATATAAATCATTGCTTTGTTTATATTACTTCAAAACAAGCCAAACTAATTTATGATGATAGATATCAGAATAATGATTACTCTTCAAAGGGGATACTAACTGGGAAGGGCACAAGGAAATATTCTAAAATGATTAAAGTATTCTAAATCTTGATCTGGGTGGCAGTAAAATAGATTTTGACATATGTAGACATTTATTTAGTTGTACACATTAGATTTGTGTACTTGATAAATGTAAAATATACCTAAAAATTAGGTAGGTAACTAGAGAAAGCCTGGGTAAATGAGAATTTTGAAAATGAAATATTTTAATCAAAAAGATTACAATAGGGGCACCTGGCTGGCTCAGTTGGTAGGCATCCAATTTTAGTTCAGGTCATGATCTCAAAGTCAGCCACATGTCAAACCTGCTTAAGATTCTCTCTCAGGTGCCTGGGTGGCTCAGTTGGTTAAGTGACTGCCTTCGGCTCAGGTCATGATCCCAGAACCCTGGAATCAAGTCCCACATCGGGCTCCCAGCTCTGTGGGGAATCTACTTCTCCCTTTGACCTCTACCTCTCATGCTCTTTCTCTCTCCCTCTCTCTCTCTCAAATGAATAAATAAAATCTTTTAAGAAATTAAAAAAATAATAAATAAAAAAGATTCTCTCCCTCTTCCTCCCTCTTCATCTGCCCTTCCCCTCTTGCACTGGCTCTCTTAAAAAACAAACAAACAAACAAACAAACAAAAAAACTCTTTTCTCTGCTGTTTAATATGTAACTACTAAGTAAAATTATATAAAATTAAAAATTTAGTTCATCAGTTGCTGTAGCCACATTTTAAGTGTTCAGTAATCATATGTAGCTAATGGACAACAATTCTGGCAACAAAGATTTTAAAACATTTTTATCATTGAAGAGAGTCATTTATAGCCAACATTTTCCTTCAGCCTTTGCAGTCCTAGATATGATGGAAAGGACAAAATAAATACATGAATATTTATGTATTTATGTACATATAAAAGAAAGAAACCAGCCTCAAACCTTATGTCTGTCACAAAAATGAACTCAAAATGGATCACAGACTAAATATAAACTGGAGAACTAAAAAAATCCAGAATATAACATAGAAAATCTAGGAGAGTGTGGGTTTGGTGAAAGGTTTTCAGAAACAACACCACAAGCATAACCATGAAAGAAAAAAATTAAAGTTAAATTCTACTAAATTAACATTTTCTGTTCTACAAAATATGCCATAAAATGAATGAAAATGCATGCTACAAACAGGGTGAAACTGTTTACAAACCACACATATGATAAAAGAGTTGTATTCAAATATAAAAAAAAATACTTAACATTCAACAGTAAAAATAGCAAACAACCCAGTTCAGTATGGATAAAATGATCTGAACAAATACTCTACGAAAAAAAAGGATAAATAGGTAACAAATAAGCATATGAAAACATGTTTAACATCATTTGTAATCAGGGAATTGGAAATTTAAATAACAGTGAGATACAACTTCACACCTATTAGAATGGCTGGAATCCAAAGAACTTAACAATACCATATGCTGGCAAGGATGTACAGCCACAGGAACTTAATTCATTACTGATGGAAATGCAAAATGGTACACCAGCTTAGGAGATGTTTGGCAGTTCAGCAGTTGTGCTTCTCGGTATTTATCCGTAAGAACTGAAAAACTGAGTCCACATAAAAAACTGCACATAAAAGTTTATAACATTTTATTTAAAATCACTTAGAAGCAACAATGATGTCCTTCACAGGTGAATGAATAAACTGTGATATGTCCATATAAATCCATATTATTCAATGATAAAAATAAATTAGTTATTAAGCCACAATAAGACATGTATGATCCTTCAAATCATATTGCTATGTGAAAGAAGCAGTCTGAAAAGACTACATACTATATGTTTCCAATTAAATATTATTCTGAAAATAGGAACACTATAGACAGTAGACAGATCAGTGGTTGTCAAGCATTTGGAAGTTGATAGAATACATGAACAAAGGGGAGTTTTTAGGGCAGTAAAACTTTTTTAATGATGCTATAATAGGTGGGTACATAATACCATGCATTGGTCAAAATCTGTAACACTTTTTAGCATAGAAAATCAAAGTTATGGATGAAAAATTTTAAAACATCTCCTTTAAGATATGGATAGCTTCCAGGATGGAAAGCAGATGGTGGCAAAAGAATTTGCTATTTCAAATGTATGAAACAATATCACTGAAGGGGGTGGGAAGAAAAGGTGCTGATTTTTTAAGTAACTTTGAAAATGAGTGGAATTACAAGACTGAAGTCAAGAGAACTATACATAAGCTCTGTGTTCCAGTTAATAAAGTAGTTTCCCATGGAGGAATAGGCTAACAATTCTGATACTACTATACATGAAAATGGAAATTGAACAATTAAGTAACGAGATGGCAGGAAGTGGGAGTGAAGTTTCTCACTCTTTGGAGTGGGAATTTCCAGAAAACTAAGAGGGAAAGTTTAGAATGACCCATATTCTAATGAGGTAGACTTGGAGATATAATACGAAGTTATAATTTGCTTAATATAGATACAAATACATATAGAAATAATTTTTGCATGTGTGGATATACACAGGTTAGCATAAACACGTTTGTCTTTGCTATACTGGGTGACATGGGCTAGAAGCAATGAACTACCCTGGTGGAAGTGAGCATACCTGGTAACATACTGGTTTCTCATATCATTCTCCAATTACACACACACACACACACGGAGTTTTCATAGAGAATCCCTGCCTCCAGGACAGATGCAAGAAATACGCAAGATGAACCTGTTTGTCTAAAGCATCTAGTAGTGCTAAGACAATAAAGACTTTCTCAGAAAATAGAAAAACTAGAACCTCCATTGATATGGGTATGTCAAAGGATCTGATGAAAGAGCTCCAATTACCAAGCTCCAACAATTTGAGCAATAAAATAAAGTAATATTTGAGACAAAGCAAATCTCTGATGCAGAATTATAAATATTTTATATAGATATCATGGGAATATAAGTCCTCATTTTTTACATATGGGCTGTACAAAGTAAAGGAGAGAGAGAAAGAGAGAGACTGAAACTATAGTGGAGAATCCTGACAAATACCTTTTGCCAGGTGATCAAGGTCACAATCAACAGTGCTAAATCATTTTAATAGTATGTGCCCTTGACAAGGTTTGATTGAAATGGCACTTTGCCTCTGAAGTCCTTTAAAAAAAAAAACAAAACATTACCTTAGTCTATTCATAAAAAAGGCATTGGACAAATTCAAATAGAGGAGCATTCTACAAGATACCTGGATCAGTACTTCTTAAGACTGGGCAGGTCTTCAAAAACAAAGGAAATCTGAGAGACTTTCACAGCCATGTGAAGAACCTTAGGATATGTGACAACTAAAAGGGAGGTAAGATAATATCTTAGATGGGATCCTGAAACAAAAAAGAACATTAGGTAAAATCTAAGGAAATCTGAACAAAGTATGGACTTTAACAATAATGGATCAATAATTGTTCATTAATTATCATTAATTGTAACAAATATACTAATGTAAGGTGTTAATATAATGGAAATTGTATTATCTTCTCAATTTTCTGTATATCTAGAACTGTTCTAACAATAAAGCCTATATGGAAGTGAAATTTATAATTTTAAAAGTAATACACTCTAAGAATTTATTTTTAAAAAGCAAAACATTAATTTTATAAATCTATGTATGTGCATATCTATCTATCTATATATGTATATGTGTGCAATCTCCAAAATATGAATCACCAATGAATTTATGAATAAATTTCAGAAAAATCAGTAATCAGATAAATATTAAGTAAAATACAAGACAATTTATTATCAGATCAGAAAAAAATAGACAACACAATTCTTTGCTAATAAAAAATTAAACCGAGATAACTTCTTTGGAGAACAATTTTCCAATATATTCAAAACTTATCCTTTTGGCTTGTGTCACTGGATCCAGATAGTTTAAATTTAGTCATGCATTTTAAGGATCCATATTAATTTATTTCTTTTTAAAAGGCTTGATTTATTTATTTGACAGAGAGAGAGAGCACAAGCAGGGGAGAAGCAGAGGGAGAAGGAAGAGCAGACTCCTTGCCGAGTAAGGGATCATGACCTGAGCTGAAGGCAGATGCTTAACTGACTGAGCCAGCCGAGTGCTGCATGTTAATTTATTTCTATGTAAAGATTTAGCATTGACTTTGCTCATTGGTTTTTTAAAACGGCAAAAAATCAAATGACCTAACCGTTCCAATAATAGATATGTTAAATAAATTATAGCTACAGAGTTACACATAGCGAAACAATGGAATATCATTCTGAAATTAAGCCAAAATTTAGAAATATATGAATGACTTGAAAAGCTGGATAAATTAAAATATTTTTAAATATTAAGAAAATATAAAACATTCAGTTTTATAAATTCAAGTAAACATATTTGGCTGCTAACCTCTAAGATGGGTCTCAGAGTGATCTTGTTTCCTGGTATTTAAGAAGTAGCCTCCCATGTTGAATCACAGATAAGATTGTACAACCATTTGTATATGACAGAATTATGATGCATAACTTCCAAAGCTGGATCATAAAGGCTTTTTGTGTTGTCTCTTGGATTGCTTGCTCAGAAAAAACCTCAGGGAAAAGTACATAATACTGATATCCAGATGATGATGATAGATGAAAATATATATAATTTCTCTTTTTAAAAATAATGGACCCATATATACAAAGGTTCCTTTAATTTCTGAATGAGTTAATGGTATACATATTGTGTTCTGAGAACTTTGCTCCACATTGGAAAGGATGTGACCATTGCACTAACCTCCCATAAAGAGGTCTACTAGACTCTCTAGATCAGCCTAGGTCAAAACTGGGACAGCTACCAAAGGTACACTGAAGAGAAACTGGAGTGGGAAACTGGTTCATCAGGAGTCATTCTCATGGGCAGTGATTATTTATAGCCAACTTTTCTTCAAATGTCTGGGGCTCCAATTCTGGAAGTGAAAATACGTCCATCTTTTTTTATTTTTTAAAGTTTTTTATTTATTTATTGAGAGAGAAGGTGTGAGAGAGAGAGAGAGCGAGCGCACATGCAAAGAGGGAGGGAGTGGGAGAAGCCGACTCCCTTGCTGAGCAGGGAACCCAATGTGGGACTCAATCCCAGGACCTGGGATCATGACCTGAGTGGAAGGCAGATGCTTAACCAACTGAGCCACTCAGGTGCCCCCCAAATATGTCTATCTCACAAGTGGAAAAATCTGAGCCAAATGGAAAGATATCTTCTTTTTCCATGGCTGAATAATGCTCCATTATGTATATGTACCACATCATTTTTATCCATTCGTTCATTGATGGGCATTTGGATTGTTTCCATATCTTGCCTATTATGAATAATGTTGTGATAAACATGGGAACGTATCTTGTCAAAATTCTGTTTTTATTTCCTTTGGGTATATACACAGCAATGGAATTGCTAGATTGTATGGTAGGTTATTTTTAATTTTTTAGGAACATCCATATTGTTTTCCATAGTGGCTCCAATTACACCACTACCAACAATATATAAGGGATCCCTTTTACACCACATCTTCCCCAGCACCTGTTGTTGCTTGGCTTGATGATAGATAGTCTAACATGAATGAGGTGAAATATTATTATGGTTTTGATTTGTATTTCCCTGATAATTAGTGACGTTGAGTATTTTTCATGTATCTGTTGGCCATTTTGATGTTTTCTTTGGAGAGATGTCTTCTGTCCCTGTTTTAATTCAGTTGTTTGGGGTTTTTATTGTTGATATTGTTGTTAATTGAGTTGACTGAGATCTTTGTGTATTTTGAATATTAACCCCTTATCCAATACATGGTTTGTAAGAATTTTCTCCAATTCTGTACACTGTCTGTGACAGAATAATTAAAAATAAATCTTATCTGAATGATTGGTTTATGGGTGAGCAAAAAGGAATGTTGGAAATTAGTTATTTAGGTAATAGAGAGTCATCATTTTATGGTGAACAGAGATGAAGCATTTTCAATTACTTTTTACTGATACCTAGCAAATAATAAACACAATTTTGTTTAGTATTTATTCTTTAAAAAATAAAGCTTAATATAGGCTCACTAAAATAATTTTTAATAATATTTAGCTTTAGAGTATTAAATTTGAGATATGGTAAAGTTCTTTGATGAAAAACTCAATAATGACAAATTTGTGATACTTAAAGTATGAAAAAGGGAAACAGGTTTCAGAATTATGTTGAAACAAAAAGTTTTGTTGAATAAATAGCTTTATAACTTAATGTTTTATCTTATAGCTATGATTAACAAATATTTTTAAACAAATATTAGTTACTTGTGTTTTTATTATGCAGTTTGTTTGCCAAAGTAGAAAATAGATAACATACAAGTATATCAAATAATAATCTATAAAAATAGTTAGTTAAAACAAACTTACAACATTTGGCATGTAAGTTTTGTACTATTTTTTCATACATTATATCTATTTTGTCTTAAATCCTCTTGTCCTGGCACCTGTTTTTCTTGTTAAACTTGATGGTGACAATGGTGTCTCAGGTCACAAGATAATTTGGAGAAATCACTAGTCATCTAGAACAAAAATGTTTTTGAAACAAATACATTTTTGAGGTGGAGTTGTGATAAACATAAATAGCAATTATCTAAGAAATAATTATAGTAAATACTAATTCATCATCACTTCCAAGCTGCTGCCTCCATTCTGCAGTGAAAATCGTGTGGAACATTAGGAAATCAGTCATAATGAAATAAAGTTGGTTTCAGTCTCCAAAAGCCATGTGATCCTGTACCACAAAATAACACACTCATTATATACAAATAATCCAGATAAATGAGTCATTTGGGAATGCCCGAATTGGATTCTGTATGGTGATATGGGCAAGAGAAAAAGCATTTGGAAAAATGAGCTAATCAGACTACGAGAAATCTTGTTGTCTGGCCACAATCCTTCTCTTATTTCTCAGAGAATCATGACTAAATATTATTAAGAATTCCTAATAGCCTCTGGATCTGCTTTTTGGAATATGGATAATTAGATTATCCATGAATTATCACAAATAAATCTTACCTTATAAATTCAATTAAAACTGACAGATAAGTATAAGTGTAGCCCCTAGATTATAATTATAGAAATAGAGCATAATTTTATTTGTTCTAAGACCTGATCATTTATATGCCTCATTAAGAGATTGTGAAGTTTGGGAAGATATCCTTTAGGTTTCAGATGTTTCTCAATTAAAAACTATTTTCATGAGTTTTGTAAAATATTCTTTAAACCAATACCAGTCTCTTAAATATCTTGCATTATTAATAAAGTGTGTTTATATACTTGTGTTTGCATGCACAGGCCAGGAAAGGATGGGTACCACGATAAAAGTAAAGCATTTATCCTCCTGCCAAAATTATAGTTTAGAGATATTTTAATTCTTTTAATCCTGTAAATCCAACTTTGATTCTTTGTTCATTATTATTAACATACCCATGTTTATAGTTATATGGATATATAACATATCCATGTTTATATCTCCATTTCATAGTCCAAATAAATGTTACCCTTAAACTCCAAGGAAAAAGTGAGGTTGTATGTTTCTTATATTGGAGGATGTATTTTTAAACTATGATATTTAAATAATATTAATAATAATAATAAAACAGAAATCAATTAAGTGGACAGCTCACATCCAGTCAGCATATCCAAAAGAATTGAGGGATGGAGAGTAAATACTGAGTGCCTGAGGAGAAGGACTGAGATGACCTGTGATCAGGTAGCATTAATCCACACTATTTAATCACTAAACATACATAGCCCATAATCCCCAATTATTCTGAAAATAACCTTAAAGATTACATATTATTCCAACTCTGCTGGTTGGCAAGAGTTGGAATAGAGTCCAACAAAAAAGATTTGTCTCTTATCCTTTACCACTAGGTAGCTAAAACTTGGTAAGAACTGAAGTCTCCTATCCTCTATTTCAGTTCATTCCAGTTATAATACATCATTTAACTTAAAAATGCTGATTAAAATTAGCTACACTCATAAAAATTTTGACTTTTTCTTCATTTATAGCCACAAAGTCTTTCCACTGTATATAGCCATCTTTGTATTTATTTATATTGCAATCAAGATTTTCTAATTGACTTAGACAATCAATAATAGTGACAGAATTGCAAAAGTAAAGATTGATAGAGACATAGCCATTTCAGTGGTATCACATAAACACAGCCTGGGTGTTCTGAAATATTTACTGGGTCAGAGAAGTTCTGTAATTAAGAAAGTTCATTAAACACTACATTTTTCTTCCTTATATTTTTATGCTTCCCTTGTAAACATTACTGACATTATATTCTACAGTGGTAATGAACAAGCCAATTCAAGCAACATTCTGAGACAGAAGACATGAAAACCTAGGTTGAGCTAACCAGAAAAAATAAATTTATAATGAAAAAAAATAATACAGTTATGTTAGGAAAGATGGATTATATGTATTTTATCCCATTCTTTTAAGTACATTAAAAATGTGAAATAGGCAAAACAAGCACAAGATGACTGCGAAAGGTAGGGAAAAGAAGACCAACTGGCTAGGAACCTAAGGATTTGAAGAACAACATGGCTCTGCATTCCCCAGGTTTTCCTTTTCCCTCATGAATTATGCCAGACAGAGAAGATGGCAACTCAGAAATACCAATAGGCATAGACAAAAAGCAAAACAAAACAAAAAAACGAAACAAAACCCTGCCAGAAAAAGCCTGCTTTCTCTAGCCAAAGTACCAGAAAAGGGCCAGCCTAGCAAGAAGAAATCTTTTAGATGATAATTGTTCTAGTCCTGCCAAATATCACTGAAAACACTGCATCCCCACACCACCTGTGCCAGCAAAGGTCCATGAAGAGCATAGCCTAGCCTCCCACGCTGCAACAAAACTTACTTACCAAATTTCCTTTCTTATAAGGGTAGGTAGAGATAAAGGGGTTGGGAGTTGAGAGAGAGGGTGATACTAAAAAAGTTTAGTTGACTGATGGCAACTACACTTGTGGTGAACACGGCATAAGGTACAGAGCTGTGGAATCTGCATACATAAATAAAATAATTTTGATAAAGAAAAATAAAGTGGAAAGGACCACTCTTATAAGCTATAATGAAGACTTTTACAGCTATAATGATCAAGAATGGTTAAGGGATAAACACACAGATGAATGGAAGAGAATAAAGAACCCAGAAAATAGCCCCACACAACTGACTTTTAAGAAACGTGCAAAAAGAATTCAGTGCTTTTCAAAAATTATTGGTGTGATTGAATTGGAATAGCTGAATATTCATAAGCAAAATTAAAAAAAAAATCTTGGCCTAAACATTATACCTTGTATAAAATTTGACTCTAAGTGAATCAAAAATTTAGATGGAAAACTATGAAACTTTTAGGAGAAAACATAGAAGGAAACCTTCAGGACCTAGTGCTTGGTGAATGTTCTTAGATATAATATCAAAAACAGGATCCATAAAATAATTTTTTTAAAAATGGACAAACGAAACTTCATTAAAACTAAAAATTTTGCTTTTTGCAAAACTATAAGAGGATGAAATGAAAAGCAAAGTCTAAATGAAAATATTTTCAAAACACATATCTGTAAAAGGACTCATACCTAGAATATATTTAAGAAAAACATTCAGACCTAATAAGAAAAATAAATGATTTGTTAGAAAATGGGCAATGAGGGGTGACTGGGTGGCTCAGTCAGTTAAGCATCTGACTTCAGCTCAGGTCATGACCTCTGGATTTGGGGATTGAGCTGGTCAGTCTCCCCAGCCAGCAGAGGTTGTGCTTCCCCACATCCCCCCATCCCTTCCCTTAACTCTCCCCCTACTGGTGCATTCTCTCTCTGAAATAAAGAAATAAATCTTAAAAAAAAAAAAAGAAAAGAAAAGAAAAAAGAAAAAAAAAGAAAAGAAAATGGGCAAATGACATGAAGAGGTATTTCACTGGAGATTCAAGGGTGAATTAGGACATGACAAGATATCCAACATTATTTGTTATTAGGGAAATGTAAATTAAAACCACAATGAATGAAATACAAAATGAAAATCACAGTAAATGAGATATTTGTATTTGATATCACTACAAATTAGGAAAGCTAAAATTAAAACTAATGACAGTAAGAAAATGCTGTGAGGAAGTGAAGAAACCAGATCTGTCATACACTGACGGCTACTGGAATATAAAATGGTATCACCACTCTGCATTAGGTTGCTAGTTTCTTTGCAAAAAACTAAGCAGACATTTACATGACCTCACAATCATATTTCTGGGTCTTTATTCCAGAGAAATGAAAATAAGTGTGCCTAAAAATCTGGACATGATTTTTAATAGTAGCTTTACTTGTAATAGCCCCAAACTGGGAACAACTAAAATATCTTCAGATAAATGAATGATTACACAAAGTGTGGTACATCCATTATGCAGATGACTCTGCAATAAAAGGAAGAAACTATTGATACAAGAAACAACTTGGATGGATCTCAGAGGCATTTTGCTGTCTGAATAAAAGTCAGCTTCAAAAGGATGCATGCCCTATGATTCTTGTATATAGCAATCTCAAAATGATAAAATAATAGCAACAGAGAATGAATTAGTGGTGATTCAAATCCTAGAGGTGACTGAGAGACTGGTGTTGATAAGGTAACAGGCCACCTGAAAAATGTGATCTTAGTAAACCTGCTGGGCCAGAGAGTCATAGCTATATATGTAAACACAGTCTTTCTGGACAATGATTGACATTCTGCTTCATTCATAGGATTCCACTGGCACTAACAGAAGTGGGTCTATTAAGTTCAAGGTAGGGATGCTTCAACATTCTCATATGCCCCAATTAAAATTGTTTTTTCTGCTATTATAGTTTTGGTATGCAGTGAAGTTCTTAAAGGTCTATGATTAAAACAAACAGACAATATCATCAACCATAAAATAAAAATCGTCTCCTATATCCTTCGTTTAATATGATTTAAGAGAAAAACAAGCCTTTTTAATGCTATGTTTTTGATTTAAGCAACAAGAGAATTTTTAACACTGACTAGAAATTTTGTCAGAATAGAATATGGGTCAATCAAAATGTGGTATATTAATAACTCTCTTACTTTAAACTGAGATGAGGAAGGTGTACACATCAGCATTGCAATGAATTGGAAGTAAACTGCTGTGGTTAATTTTATGTGTAAACTTGACAAGACTACAGTATCCAGATACATGGTCAATTACTAGTCTTGATGTTGCTGTGAAGGAATTCTTTAGATGAGATTAAGATTAAAATCAATGGATTTGGAATAAAGCAGATTACCTTCCATAATGTGGGTGGGCCTCATTCAATCAACTGAAGGCCTTAAGATAAAACTGACTTAGGTCTCTGGGGGAAGAGTTCTTTCTGCCTCTAGATTATCTTTTTTTTTTTTTTTTTTAAGATTTTATTTATTTATTTGTCAGAGAGAGAGAGAGAGAGAGAGAGAGAACATACAAGCAGGGAGAGTGGCAGGCAGAGGGAGAAGCAGACTCCTCACTGAGCAAGGAGCCCCATGGAGGACTTGATGTCAAAACCCGGGATCATGACCTCAGCCAAAGGGAGCTGCTCAACTGACTGAGCCACTCAGGCATCCACAGACTATCTTTAGATACAAGCAGCAACATCAGATCTTCTCTAGGTCTGGAGCCTGCCTCCCTAACTCCAGACCTTGGATTTGCCAGTTTCATGATTGTATGAGCTAATTCCTTAAAATAAATCTGTTGTGTGTGTGTGTGTGTGTGTGTGTGTAGGTGTGTGTTTCCCACAAACTTGCAGGCCAGCTTTATTCAAGCTGGGGGAAGTTTTCAGCACTAATGTGCAGGAATGTTCATATCATCATCGTCTTTATGAAATAGAAATGTAAAATATAAATGTCTGTCAACAATATAATGGATTATAATGGATAAATATATAATATAAATGTATATTTAAACTATGGAATGCTGCATAGATTCAAAAAACCTGAAGTGACAATAGCTGTACAATGGCATAGCGAAATTTTAAAATATTCAGCAAAAGAATCCAGACATAAAAAAATCTATACTGTTTAATTACATATTGTATAATTGATACGACTTTGTAAGAGTACATAGAAAAGCAAGCCATTGTTCAGAAGAGATGTAAAACTTAGTGGTAAAACATTAAAAAAAAAGAACATGATAACCATGAAATAATTTTATTGGTTGCTTTTATTGTTTTTATGTTTTTTATACAAAACTAAGTAGTGAAAATATTTAAAAAATGAGGAAATGAAAACCATAAAAATTATAGTGTCACTTTTATGGGAGAAAATAGGGGTTAGGATTAAAAGTTGCTTCCAGGATGCTGCTAGGGATGCTAGCAATTTTCCATATTTTAATCTGGGTGGAATTAGATGGGGGTTAACTTTAAATAATACTGCACTAAGATTCACCTTTATACTTATGTACTTTTCTGAAAATGTGTTGTTAACCATGTGCTGTTTATTAGGAAAACAAAAAGATACCAGGTACATGGGTAGCTTTAATAAATTTGCAAAGGTATTTCATACAGTCCTTTAAAGTTATTCCACTTCAAACCTGGCTGGTTTTTTCTAATGTAAGGAAAAACAATCACTTCGCTTCACTATGAATATCATAGTTTACTAAAGAGCAATAAAAATCCCGATAGTTGCTAGAAGTGGTCTTGGAATACTATGGCAAGGGCTCTTTTCTTTCTGCTTAGGACCATGTTTTAAAGCCATGATTTTATACCTATGTAATGAAAACTACATTAGTAGTAAAAATTCATCCTAATTAAAAAATGACTAATTCTAGTCAAGATGGTTTATAAATCTTTACAATGAAGACCCTCCCCTTCTATATATATATATATATATATATATATATATATATATATATATATAAAGTATCTACCAATTAAGAAAAAAGTGACATAGGGATAAAATGAGTCATTTAAGATTTGAAAGTATATAAGATAACAGACCTTACACCCTTTACAGCAATAAACTCAAAAAGGATCATAGACTTAAATGCAGAACACAAAGCTTGAAAATTCCTAGAGGACAATTTAGAAGAAAATCTAGATGACTTTGGGTGTGGTGATGCCTTTTTTGATACAACACAAAACACAATCATTGAGAGAAATAATTGATAAGCTAGACTTCATTAAAATTAAAAACTGCTCAGTGAAAGACAATATCAAGAGAACTGGAAAACAAGCCACAGAATGAGAGAAAATATTTGCAAAGGACATATCTGATAGAAGACTGTTACCCAAAATATGAAAAGAACTCTTAAAACTCAATGATAAGCAAACAGTCAACTTGATTAAAAAATGAGCCAAAGATCTTAATATACACCTCATTTAAAGATGTAAAAATGGCAAATAAGCACATGAAAAGGTGCCTCACTCATAGGTAACCAGGGAATGTAATGAAAATGACATACCACTCCACACCTCTTAGAACACTGGAAATAATAAATGCTAGTGAGTCTGTGGAACAAGAGGAACCCCCATACATTGGTGATGGGAATGTAAAAATGGTATAGTTCCTTTGGAAGACAGTTTGGTGATTTCTTTAAAAAGGTAAACAATACTCATTATATGATCCAACAATTCCATTCCTTGGTATTTACCTGAATGAGCTGAAAATTTATGTCCACAAAAAACCCTGCAAATAGGTGTTTATAATAGCTTTATTTATAACTGCCAAAACTTGTAAACAATCAATGTATCCTTAATTAGGTGAATGGCTAAATAAACTGTGGTACATTTAGACAATAAGATATTAGCACTAAAAATAAATGAGCTATTAATTTATAGAAAGATAAAGAGGAAATGAAAATGTTTTATCAGTAAGTGTGAAAGAGCCAGTTTGGAAAGATAATATACTGTATGGTTGCAACTATATGACATTCTGGAAAAAGCAAAACTATGGAGACAAAAAGATTAGGAATGGCCAAAAGAGAGATGAAGAGGCAAGAGCACAGAAGATTTTTGGAGTAGCGACAATACTCCGTATGATATCATAGTGATGGCTGCATGTTGTTATACATCTGTCCAAACCCATAGAATGTACAACATCAAGAGTGAATCCTTATACTCTGTCAATGTAGGTTCATCCTTGGTTAAAAAAAAGTAAAAGTGCCTTTGTGGCGAATGATGCTGATAATGGAGGGTACATGTGTGGGGCAGAATGTATAAGGCAAATCTCTGTATCTCTCTTGGTTTTGTTGTAAAACTAAAACTGTCCCTGCCAAATAAAAGCTTTTTTTTGCAGAGACAGAACGTAATAGGAAATAAAAAAATAACATAATAAAATAGAATAGTAGTTTGAATGTGTACGATTTTACATTCCTGATAGTCCAAAATATTAAAATTGACATTTAGATAGATGCACTTGAGGTCTCTAAAGTTCTTTTGGAAGCAGATGAGGAAAAATCTTAAATAAATAATGATAGAGGGGGACGCCTGGGTGGCTCAGTTGGTTGGACGACTGCCTTCGGCTCAGGTCATGATCCCGGGATCGAGTCCCACATCAGGATCCCAGCTCCATGGGGAGTCTGCTTCGCTCCCTGACCTTCTCCTCGCTCATGCTCTCTCTCACTGTCTCTCTCTCAAATAAATAAATAAAATCTTTAAATAATGATAGAGGTATTTCTTAGTTTTTTTCCAAAACCCATACAAATATATGATGATAAATAGCAAAGCTATACTCATAACCTTACAAGTGCATAACAATTTCAATACTTTAAAAATAATTTCCACCTATTGCTTCATATATTTTCTCTGCTTTTGGTTTGTATACATTTATAATTGTTTTAATTCCTCATGTATTGATCCTCTATGCATTATTAAATATTTCTTTATTGTATAATAAAAAATAATTTCCACCTACATTTATCATAAGACTTCACTTTCTGGTTTAAGTCCTTAGGTGAACTTTCTAGGGTTATTTCATAGGAATGGTTTGAAGAGCTTTGGAGTAGCATAGGTATTCTTGCATCCCTACTCAACCCCGCTTTTTATCTCTCTTTTTTTTTTAATCTCATCCACATTTAATAGATAAAGTGATAAAAATGAGTAAGTGAGTAAATTAATATATATTTTTTACATGGAGTCAACAATGAAATGACTTTGCTTTTCCTTTCCTTTATTCAATAGCCATTTCCTGACTGCATACTCTGTAGCTGTCACTATTTAAAGAATATAAAGATTTAAGTTAGTTCTTAGTACAATTGATATTTGATAAGTAGAGGCCTGGGGTGGTGCTAAACATTTTCCAGTGCACAGGGCAATCCCCATAACAAATTACCTGTCCCAAAGTGTCAAAAGTGTCTAGCTTGAGAAACTTTTCAGTAAAGGGATATTTCCCTGCCCCCAACAAAATTCTTAGCTTTGTAATTCTCACAGTGCCCTGCAAATCATTACTCTAGAGAGGTGAGTTTAAGTTGGCAAGGTGTTCCAAACTTAAACCAGCTTAATTTAAATACAGAATCAATTATGGCCCATGCTAGAGAGCTATTATTCATATGTCCTGTTTATAAGGGCTACCTGACCAGCTCTCAGGAATTACAAAGCGCTCTCATTAGCAGTTTCCATTAGGTCCTGGGACCTATCTTGCCTAAAATTTTTTATGCCTAGACAGTAATATGAAAGATGTATCTGGGTCTACTCACTCATCATCAGAAAACAAATGTGAGGGCACCTGGGTAGCTCAGTGGGTTAAGCCTCTGCCTTTGGCTCAGGTCATGATCTCAGGATGCTGGGATCAAGTCCCACATTGGGCTCTCTGCTCAGCAGGGAGCCTGCTTCCTCCTCTCTCTCTGCCTGCCTCTTTGCCTACTTGTGATCTCTCTCTGTCAAATAAGTAAATAAAAAATCTTAAAAAAAAAAAAAGAAAACAAATGTGAATTCATATTCTATTTTTTTTCCTAATATGGATCTCATTTACACTGTAAAAACAAAGCTTATTAAACTATGAAAGCTCAAGAAACTTACTTATAACTTTACCTTTCCAACACCTCTGAGGTCTCAGGGTATGAAAAACAGGGATGTAAACCAATCTAGATAATGACATAATCAGTTATCACACACATCATCTCCATCTTTCTCCTCCCCAAAGAACTCAAATTAGTTGCACATTTCTTAGAATATTAGAAGTTGAGCTTTGAAAATAAAATAAATGTACATGATTCAAAAGGAAGTAGTAACTCATTCCAATGTCAGGTCTTATATACTCTGACCAAGAGAGTATCCTACATCCTACTATAACCACTCCAACCCTCCCCATCTAAGAAGTTCAAACAATGCTGTTACCTATTCTTGATACTTTAAAAATATTCTTCTAAGGAACCACATGCTATCTGAGCTGGGAGATTTCTTTCTTGCATTTAGTTATTTGTTTTTGTTCTGGTTTCCCTTAGAAGAAGCCAAGACTGCCAGAATTTAGGTCTCTGCTTGGAAGAAATGTAGGACCACGAAAGCAAATATTGGAAACCTTGTAAAAGCCTCTCAGAAAAATGCCTTTAGAAAGAATGAAGAGAAAAGAAAGTCATGGTGCTTTTAAAATCAAATTCTTCTCTAGTCAGAAGGACAGCAAAAGTACATGAAAATAATCTTTGCAATAGCCTATGCAACTATAAACTTGGTTCAGTTATTGCTTCCTTTGGATTGGTTTTGTGACACTTAAGTGGTTTGTGATCAGTGAATATAAGTTGAGATAAAAACTAGAAATAAAGAAAATAAACTCTTTGCCTTTAAACATAAGTGGTTCCAGTTCCCTTTTACAAGCCTGAAGGGTTGTTGTACATATTAAAACTGCTGCACAGCTCCATCCCTGGTCACAGAAATTCTCCCTCCCCCGCCCCCCCGCCCCCAAGATGTCAGATCTCTGGGAAACAGCAGTTACAAAAGGATGCTTTTCATAGCTTGTACTAGAAAACGCTGGCATCCCATCTCCGCATAAAATAGCACTAAACTGAGTCACAATGCCGGAAGCTGTGCCTTCTGCTTCTCTTCAATGGGATCTAGATCATTTCTAGAGAAAATATTAAATAATACTGCATAGTTTTGCCCATGCATGTGACATGCTGATTCTTCTAATCTCCCGTTTGCCCTATATAATTTTAAGCTTTATCCATCAGCGTACCTCGTGCGAGAGAAAAACCGCAGTTAACAAGAGGACAGTGTTATCTAGGTATTTGGCATCAATATTAGCAAGAGTCTGTCATTTGACAATTATTTCCCTAGCATACCAGACGGTAAAGAAAATGTTTTCATTCATCCGCAAATGACTAACATTTTATTGATGTCTCAAAATGCGGTTGAATACTATTGCACTCTCAATTTCTGAGCCGGGTTTGAGAGTTAAGCTTGCATACTAATAACATCAGTAACTCCTGCCGCAAGCGCCTCGGTTAATTGCCTAGCACGGGAGTGTCAGTTCAGCGGGGAGGTGATGCTAGTTAGGGGCTCTTGGAGCAGTCAGTCTGGGTGGTCACAGGTGATGGGAACACTTCCCTTTCCCCATTTTCCCCATATATCCTCATGCACTGCGATAAAAATCACCCTGAGCACCGATATCGCGAAGCAAAACGACTCCCTGCCTGCCTCGTAAAGAGCTCAGTCTGGGGAGGCAGCCGGATGCTGACCCCTGCAGAGATTATTGCTTCGGTGCGCTTTGCCAAAGGATCCTGCTAGCATTATGGGAAACGAGTTAGAGATGTGCGGTTTTGCTTTATTTATTTCCTCCAAGGGAAGGAGGACTGGAGTCAAGGCGAGGAAAATCGTCAAAGACTGCTTAAGGGGGGTGAGGGGGCTGCTGGTGGTGGTAGTGAGCATATTTTTTAATTACTTGTTTCTCTCCACTTCCTCGCTCTGCTTCCCAAACTCCTCACTGAACAAGATTGATTGGCGTAACTGCTATTGACTCCAGCCTCGGCTCTCGCATTGATCTGCAAATGGCCCGGAATAGCTAAAGGGTCTTCAATCTGGAAACGAGTTTAAGAAGGGAAGGAGTAAGAAAGGGTGGGGGCGGGGGGGCGCGGCCCCTCGTCCAGCCCGCACCCAGCTCAGCCTGAGGCCAGGACAGCGGCTCCCAGCGGCGGGGCGAACGCGGAAGAGGCTGCGGCTTGGGGAGCAGGGGGAGCCTCTCTGCGCCGCGGAGGAGGAAATCTGTCCAGCCCGGTTTGGAGGCTGCTGAAACAATATAACCCTATGACTCGTGAAACCCGAAAACTCAGTCCTGCCCAGGTTCGGGTGCGCGGATCATTATGCCTGATAGGCTCAAACGGGATAACCTGCCTCTTGCATAACCGGACTGCCTGGCTCTACACAATTAAAACACTTGATTGCAGTCTCTTCCCGACTGCGTCCAGCCACGACCCGCCCCGTCCCTCCCACCGCGCCTGCGTGCGGCGCGCGCACGAGCCCGGGCACGCGCATACTACACACTCACACACACCGACACACACGTCCACACACACCCTCTACTTCGACCGTCCCTCACACACATACGCACTATTTAGTGTCAGCACGCACAGGGTTGGGGGGCGGGTAGCGGGCGCCCTCCCATCGGCACTGACTGACCCAATACATCCACCAGCTTCTTCCCCGCAAGGCCTCGCATGCACCGTGCCCTCAAAAAGCAGCAGCCCCGCCACCGTCCCTACCTATTTCCGAAAAGAGGCAAAGAGTGAACTAGTTGGCCGATTGTAGCCAACTTGTCGGCTGTGGCGCGGCCGCCCCGGAGAGATTGGAAAAAATTAAATAAGCAACAAAATCTCACAGTCCCTGGCGTCATGATGGCGCCGACTACAACTTGGAGGACTTTAAAGTTACGGTGTCTCAAGAGGTAAAACGCTCCGGAGAGGGAAAGCAAAGCGCCCCTCGGCTCTCCACCTCAGCTCCGACACAGAGACTTTTCTAGCGAAACATCCCTCTAGTGCACACGACAAGAAGGGAAGCATTTTGTCTAAGACGCATCTCTTTTCCCCTCACTTTGCATAATTGTGATATACCTCCTCCTCTGGATTTTTCCCCTCGTTTTCTTTCTTTTCTTTATTTCTCTCTCTCTTTTTTTTTTTCCCCTCCATTTCCCGCCCCCCCCTCCCTGCTGCATCCCCAGTCCCCGGGCGGGGTTGCTAAGGAAACGGCCGCTTGGCAACGCGCGCGAGCCCGGGGGCCAGCGGCCGCCGCTGCGCCCCGCGCTGCTTCTGCTGCTGCTGCTGCGATTGCAGCCGCCCGCCGCCGCCGCTCGCCCTGCCTCCGCCGCCGCCGCCGCGCCTCCTCCCTCACTCGCCGGCGCGCTCGCCTCCTCGCTAGATGGTGTGCGAGCCGCCCGAGAATTAGACTCACTCCGGACTTGGCCAAACGCAACCGAGAGGAGGTGTAGCGTGGTGCCAGGGGGTGGGAGGGGAGGGAGGGAGGGAAAGCGAAGAGAAGGAGGAGGGGAGGCAAAAAAAAAAAAAAAAAAAAGAGAGAGAGAGAGAGGGAGAGAGAGAGAAAAAACAGCCAAAAACAAAAAGGAAAAGAAAAAAAAAAAAAAAAAAAAAAACCCCCCCCACCCCCCCTCCCCCCCCAAAAAAAAACACAAAAAAAGAAAAAAAAAGAAAAAAGGGGAAAAAAGGGAAAAAAAAAAAGAAAAAAAAAATCCTGTGGCGCGCCGCCTGGTTCCCGGGAAGACTCGCCAGCACCAGGGGGTGGGGGAGTGCGAGCTGAAAGCTGCTGGAGAGTGAGCAGCCCTAGCAGGGATGGACATGATGCTGTTGGTGCAGGGTGCTTGTTGCTCGAACCAGTGGCTGGCGGCGGTGCTCCTCAGCCTGTGCTGCCTGCTACCCTCCTGCCTCCCGGCTGGACAGAGTGTGGACTTCCCCTGGGCGGCCGTGGACAACATGATGGTCAGAAAAGGGGACACGGCGGTGCTTAGGTAGGAGGAACGGCGTGCTTTTCGTACTTGTCTCAGTCTTTCTTTCTGTCTCTCTTTCCACCCTTCTTGCTTTTTTTTTTTTTTTTTTAAACACTGAGTAATAATGCTGATGGTGATCACCATAAACACACACACACACACACACACACACACACACACACACACACCTCTCAAGAAATCCAGGTGCTGGATCTGCCTGGAGCCTGGCCCCTTTACACTGGGGCAGGTAGCAAGCTGGACGCGTGATGCTAAAGCACTTTGCCGGATCGCCAAGTAGTCCGGGGATGAGTGAGGAGTGAGGTTTAGGAGGGGCAGGTGCCACTTTGAAACTCATTTCACAAGGTCTGTGTTTTACTGTCATGGGGTACTCTTGGAGAGTCTGACAAGTTTATCAGGTCTATTTTACTCTAGCCTAAGCGACTTTTGCAAACTGCTGGCTCCCTGCTCCCATTTATTTTCCCTTTCACTTGGACACTTAGGCTCAGTTTCTCTGTCTTCAGCTTTCTTTCCTTCCACTGATTGTTTCCTCGCTTCTTTTTTCGCCTCCTCATTTTCTTTTCCTGTTTTCCCAGTTCCTTCTTACTCTCCTTTTCCTCTGTTGCCTGTTTTCATCCTTTTCCTGTTTTCTCTGTAATCTTTCCTGCCTTTTCTCTTATTTTCTCCTCCTGTTTATCTTCACCACAGTGATTTCTGATCCAGTTTAGCCCCCCTTTCCTCCACGCATCACCTCTCCCCATTCCTTCTTTCTCTTCCTCGCTCATGTCCCTATTCTGTGATCTTGTCTTCCCTTTTTTGAGTCACATTTCCCATCCCTCTCCCCATTCCTTTCCCATCACCGTCACACACACATGCATGTTCCCTCTGAACCCTTCCAGTTACCATTTTCTCACACTCACAAACCTCTTTCCCTTCAACACACTCACTCCCATACTCTCTTTCACATCCTCACACACACTGGCACTTCCATGCTCTAACAACCACTTTCATATTCACATTCTCTTTCATGGTCTAAAAGGCACACACTCCTTCACTGTTCCCCACACGGTCACTCACACATGTGTACACATGCCCCCCCATCGCTCTGTGTCTCTTGATCCCTTCTTCCTCCTCTCCTTCCTCCCTCCTTCCTGTTCACTTTTACTTCTTTTTCTTACTCTCCCTTCCTCTCTTCTTTTCCCTAAGCTTAAGCACTGAAATGTTTTGTCATTAGTGAACATCCACAGCCTGATTTTACCCCTGAGCAACACTGTAGAGTGAGCTGCTTTTTTTTTTCTCTCTTGTGAAAATAGGAATTGATGATCAGCAGTGCTTAGATCTAAACAAGGCTAAACACTCTTATTCCTTCATTTCCCATCTCCCTACCTTCTCCCCCTGACACCCCCAGCTGACGTACACTTCAAATCTCCCTGAAAGATCTCCTTTCTCTCCACTGGGTGGTAGTTGGCTTGTAAGTGTGGATGCACAAAATCAGTATACACGGCATGTCTAAGGTGACAGAGTGTGGGATAGGTTTCTGTTTGAATTGTGCAACATATCTTAAATTTAACGATCTGGGATCTGGGTGTGGTATATGTTTTACACCTTCTGAAACACGCTTAGGACTCCGAATTCACTTGGCATACTATTATAATTTCTGATATCCACTAATGACTAATATGCTTTCATAATATGTTATCTATGATGCTGTAAATACAGAATGCCACTGAATGTATACAAAAGTAACATAAAATCTGTTTTAACTTGGTAAATGCCTTTTCATTGCTGGTGAAAGCTATGAACTCTATGTCACATAGAGGATATAAATAAAACCCCCATTTATGTTCTTTATATTAAGTTTGTTTTGGAAGTTTGAACAACAGTGGTGAGCATGAAGCACTACCTTGAGAGGCTGCAAACACAGATCATAGGAGCTGCAATCTATGTGTGTGTGGCAGCATATTACTTATTTGTAATGAGTGTGAACATTTTCAACCTAAAGGGTTTGTTACACTACTTGTCTTGGGTGAGATATCTTGGCATTTTGTTTCTAATGAATCTAATACCTGCTATAGCTAATTAAAATATCTGAAAGTGCATTCTGCTTCTAGGAGACCTAGGTTTAGTTCTCTCATTGGTTAGACTGCTGAAGCTTCTCTAGCTAGTTGGGGCAGTATCCTTCCAGTGTTGTTGCTTTGGTGCAGCCCTTGTTTACTTGTGTACACTGTAACACATCCTTTGAGATGCTCTATCCTGACTTTTGTAATATCTTAATGAGGGAGATTTTGACTCTTAAACTTTTTAAAAAGAATAAAATCTCTGTCTCTTTTAAGTGATGTCTCTACCAATTACAGTGTTTATTTTTTCAATAACCACAATAGTTTCTTGTCCTATGAAACAGAAGTCTGATCTACATTACTTTTTACCCAAAGTAATTCGCTTATAATAATTCTGTAATTCTCTAGGGAGTATCTCACTTTTTACCTTTTTACATTGTCTGTAGGTTTTTTTAAACTAGTTTAATATATGCATTTATGAGAAATTCTCTGTTAAAAATTGTTCAATTCTATCATTTATTTTTCTTGACTCTTCCTTCTGCATCTGGTATTTGCTCTGTTCATACCAATGCAGACAGAGCTTAAGGACTGTCAATTGAGTATGTAAGTCAGGTGTCACATTTTTCATCAAAAGTAACGTCACAGTTATATTTTATGTTTTTACATTGGAGATTTAGAATCATATTTGATGTTGCTCTCTAATTCATTAGGAAACAAAACAAAACAAAATTTGCCTTCAAACATACACCCCCTCCCATCAAAGTACAAAAATCTAGTGCTCAGGAGAACATTTTACTGAAATTACATGATATCATTTATTAAACTTTACCCAATATGCTCTGTTTTTAATGTAAAACATTCCTCAAAGTGTCTCTAAGAAAGAACAAATAGTGGCATAACAGCTATCAAATAACTCTAAGAGCTAAAGGCCTGAAAGTGCAAACATGTCAGTCAGTGACTCTGTTGCTTGTGGTTGCATTAATGAAATAGAAGTGTAAAGGTCAAATGATACATTTCTATCTCCTAAATGCCAGAATGTCTGTTTTAGAGAAAAAAAAAATCAGGGAAAACAAAACTTTCCTTAAGTGGCATTATAATACAACAGGGAAATCATTCTGTGATCTACTAACTATAACTATCATTTTACAAATCATCTTCTCTGTTTAGCTTAAATTGTGGACTTACAATGAAACTTCTTTTAATAACTACAGCATTCTTATCATTTTAATTTTGCTTTTAAAGTTAGTGAAGCAATATATTAAGTGTCAAAATTTCCCTTACTTCTAATAATGTTATTCACTGATAAATCTCTGAAGGATTCACTTGAGCTATTTGGACCTTCCTGATAGAGTTTTAATGATGCATCTTTTCAATACAGAACCTTTGGTACCGCCTTTACTTAAACTTTGGATTTCAGTACATGCATGTATGTCTTAGAATACATTGAAATTTGCTACAGACACAAATTAATGTTTTCATTAACTTATTAAATATTGACTTCAATTGCTCTATGTTTAATTCATATTAGTAGTTTATACGTAACTAAATTTGTTAATCTGCCTATGGAGAAATTAACTTTTTCTCCAATCTTCAAATTGCATGTTGTAGTACATGGAAGATAGGAGTTAATGTTTTTCGTGATGTGACATAGCAAAGACCAGAAGATGCTAGAACCACATTCGTCACATTTTAGGACCCTCTGTTTCTAGACCTGGAGAATCAGGGGAAACATAACAGGGCTCTGGATCAATATGTAAATTTTAGATGATTTTTAAAATATAGTTTTGCAGTCACTTTAATGTGAGACAGTTTTTTATTCTTATCATATGAACAAACACAGTTATGTTAACATGTCCAAAATGTTTAATATTCTTTGGAAACAATACAAGGAACATCCTCATTTATATCCTCTTAGTGACTGAACATTTTTTAAACACGTCATTTTTAAGCTAATTCTTTCAGTCTGTTCCTACCTCAGCTCTTAGGTATGATTTTTGTACATTTTAAGCCGCCTTCCTGATATGAATTCAAAAAATCCTTTTCTCTACTTGTCATGCTTTAATCAAAGAAAGGAAGAGATTCTTTTCTTAAATGTGATATCTTCTTTTACCTTAGCAAAGTTAAACACAACTCTGTCATTTTAATATAGTAGGTTTGAATGGAAGTTATATATGAAATCCCAATATAATATTGTAATAAAAGGGATGATTTTTGCTTACAACAGAGAATATAGAGCACATTTCCATAGAAGATATTTTTATTGGAAGCCACAAAACTTTCTCAAGTAGATTTATAAGTGGGTATGATGAGTATTTATCACTTTTCAGAACTATTTGTCTGAAACATTGGCATTTTGATTAGACTACATTAATTAGTTTTGTTTTGAAATGCTTGCTATTGGTTATAAGAAAGTAAAGGATTTATTCATGAGACTACAGAATTACCTATAGCAGTAGAAATCAATTGTGCTGTCCTTTTAGGTATCATCAGATTGTCTCACATTGTTGAGTCATTCTTGCACATTGATGCAATACATATTTCAAATACATTGTTTAACTACATAAGCATTTTCAATTTAGAACATTAAAGCATTATTTAAAGACCTAAATGTTTATTCAGTAGTGTTGGACAAATATATTTAAAATTCTGAATTTTTTTCCCTTCTTCAAAATAGAAAGGGAAATAGATTATCCTAGTGTGTCATTTTGGAAAAAATGTGTTCTAGAATACTGAATAAAATGCTACACCATTACCTGTAATGATTTGCAATGCTGTTCAATTAGCATGACATATTTCTTGGTATATCTGTTATGTTAAAGGACAGTATAGTTATTTTAAAGTTTTCTAGATAGATTTATTTTGCCCAGCCTTTTTTGTTTAGAAGAGTTGATAAACCTATGTGATTGTGTAAATCTTTGAACACATTCTTGTTAATGAAGTACTTATTTTCAGTAGATTGGCTTTGCAATTGAACAGCTCCATGGAATAAGTTAATTCTGTAATACCTGACTTCCGAAGAACTTAGGGAAAGGTTCACACTTTGTTTGTGACAGTTCTGGACCTGATTGAACAGTCCAACTTTCATTCTGTACCCTGTGCTAGTGGAGATAGAGAGCAGAGCTAATCCCTGAGCCTGCATTTCCCAGGCAGCCATCGTCATCTGTCTTCATATTGTGCAGTTGCCCAATGGAGGGTAATTTTGGAAGAAGGGAAGATATATGAAGAGTGTGACTCCACAGTGTTTCTCCCCTTCTTCATGGCTTTGGACAGTGTCCAGCAGTGTCTCCCATCTCCCATTTGGACCTCCATTCTCCATCATCTACCAGATAACTGGCTCTTGGGCTTCTGTTTACGCTCTCATCTCTTTGTTCTTCTCTCCTAGGAATAGTAGTGGCTTCCTGCTGTTTGAACTCGTGGATTGTCTTACCATTATCTATACAGCTTCTCAGTTCTACACACTTTGCAATCAATTTCTTTCATTACATTTCCTGTTTTAAATGTCCAGAATGTTTTAAGTTTTGCTGGTGGAAACTTGATTGATATATAGTGAAAGGTAATAATTTCAGTGATTTTAATTATATTTGATTAAATGACTGCTTTGCCCATGGCACCATAAATGTTGCTTACCAGCACTGGGTATAATAGCTGTTGAGGGAGACATGCATAGAAGTTAAACCATAATGACATTGGGGCATATTACAAAGAAAAAAGATGGATTTATTTTCCCACACCCAGATTATAATGAGAATAATAAACCAAATATGTAAATATTTAATTAAATATATGCTGATTAATATTTGAGGAAATAATGTTGTTGAGGGTGGGAAAATAAAGACATTGATTAATAAATATTATAAATATTGGCAAGACTCGGTAATTCCATATCTTTTTTTTTTTTTTACTGAGTGAAAGTAAAGGAGGGCTAAACTCTTTGTGGATATGGGATCAAAATGCTGAGATAATTCCTACCGACTTGCCTATTGAAATCAATAGGAATTAAAGGCCTTTCTTCTTTTATGTAGCTTAATACCTGAGGAACTAATAAAAATTTCCAGTTTCTTTTCAAGTATATGGTCATAACAATGCCCATGATTCTGGTGTTTGACTACTGTAGGAATTAGTCTTTCAAGCCATTTGAGTCTTCTGATTAGAAATCAAATCACTTGTATATCATATTCAGCATGACATAAATTAAGACATTGTAGACATCATGAAATGTACAAAGAAGAGCTGAAGGGTTTTTTTTGTTTGTTTTGGTTTTTGGTTTTTTCCCCTTGCTAACTGAGTATTAGATCATTTGGCATCCTTCCTTTAACTTCTTCAAAATACTTTCTAAAGGCACTTATGTAGGAATAGTCTACTTTTGGTGTATTTCTCCCTGCTTTTGAAAGAAAGATGGTAATTTAAAAACCATCATTAATGAAGTGAGAGCCTCTCTCAAGGATGTTCAAGAAAGGATTTCTGAATTGGGAGGGAAGTTGGACTTAATGATCTCTGCCATGCCATCCTTTTCAAAGTTTTGCTGATTCATTATAGATTGTCATAGATGCTTTCCATGTATAAGAAGAAAATAAAATTTATTGCTCTTTCTTTCCTAGATGCATCGTATTAGCTGCCTTTTTGCTTTTGTAAAGGGATTTTAAAATTGGGTCACATGCTCTTTTGTCAGGTATTTTATGTGTTTCAGATGCACCAGTGGAAACAAGAACTTCCCATCTCCTAGAGAGTAAAATTTAGGATTTTCGTACATGGTCATACTCATTATCAAATTGGATTTTAATTAGTCCCCTTATGTAAAAATGTAATATCATTTGAAAGATAGTGAAGAAATTTAATAATACGAAAAAGTTCTTTGGTGTTTTGTTGAAGTGTACTTTCTGTTTTCTGCTATGTTCATTTTAATTGACAAACCAGCTGGGTGTGTAAGCACTATAACTCTTTCTAGGGCCTTAACACCAAACCTTACATATATTAGGCTAGCATCTACTATTTTTTAAATTAATGACTCCGTAGAAGGATAAGTGGGGGGATAAATGTGTTTGTGTTTTAGTTTATTAATTATTTCACATTTTAATAATTGTAGTATATTTAATACTTTGTTGGGTCTGCATATTTATAGTGATTAAGTTTATTATATAAGTATAATCACTATATAAGTATAAGTATATAGTAATTAAATATATTGAATATCTATATATCACAAGTGTCTGTCTTAAGTGATTGCTGCAGAAATCCCAGCAGGTTAAGACAGATACATTGGAATCATTCAGTGTAAGACACAGCCTACTGGTGGATCTTGAAGAAATGTACTGGATACTAAAGGTATCTTTTTTTTTTTTAATTAAATGTACTCTGTAGAGTAGAAGGTGAGTACTGTTTGAGAAAACTTCTATGTGTATGTGTGCACCTGTGCACGCATACACATGCTGTGCCAAGATTTTAGATGTTTTGCTTACTGAGGGTTTCAGCAGGGTAAGTTTGAAATGCAGTGGTATGGTTGTAAGATTTAAAGTTGTAGTTATAATTTTAAGAAGATCAAAGATTTTAAGTTATATAGTAAGGCTTTTGCCATTTGCAGTTCTAATCAAATAAGAGGAACAGTTCAAAATAGTAATAGGTCTATTGTGACCTCTAACATTTTTTGTTTCTACCTGAACTCATGAGCCTCTTCTTCCTTTTTCCTAAAATTTCAATTAAATCAAATCAATAAAGATACAGAGGTAGAGAGAAATGGCTATTTGCTATGGACAAATCATTCTCATTTGAAGAGTAACTATATGCCTCAAACCTGAGCAGAACTTTTGTATCATTCCAACCATCTCCCAGAGGCAGGTCAACAGTACTTTATAAACCACAGGGTATTGATACTAGCGCATAGAATTTTAATGTGGTCATATGGCTTTAATTTATAATGTTGAAGAGGTTATCTATTAGCATAGTGGTTTCTAAGCCATATCAAGTTCTGAATCCTGACAGAGGACCTTTGATGCTCTTAAGCAACCAGTTGGCATGGGAATTGGTCTTTTAATCACTTTCTCTAGGAAAAGGGGAATATAGGAAAGGAGGAATTTAGCGGTGTTGCCAGCATTAAGTGCTGTTCTTTTGAACAGTAGCCAGTGTATTATACTTTCCAGATAGCTGGTAATTTGTTCAATTTAAGGAAGATGTTTATAACCCTTTTTGGTCCAGAACTAAATTGTTCTTTAGTGAATTTCACTAAGTTGTTTGGACACAGGTCCAGTGCCCAAACTGATGCTACAAGATAGGGTTTCTTTAAAGCTATAGCTATTGCCATAAAGTAGTGAAACGTTTTGGGTGATTTAAAAGGGCCATGGGGGGAGGGGGGACGGGAGAGGGTGGTGGGGATATGGACATTGGGGAGGGTATGTGCTATGATGAGTGCTGTGAAATGTGTAAACCTGGTGATTCACAGACCTATACCCCGGGGATAAAAATACATTATATGCTTATTAAAAAAATAAATAAATTTATTTAAAAAAAGAAATTAAACATGCAAAAAAAAAAAATAAAAATAAAAGGGCCATGGAAAAATGTGTTTAGTTGTCTTCAGAAACCCCTTTCCCCTTATGCAACTGAATTAAATTTAGAGATATTAAAAGGATTTAAGAGACATTGCGAACAGAATTGCTGTAATCAGAAAGCAAGTGTATTGTTTGTATATTCTCTGCAATAACATTATATACTATTGTATCAAGATATTAAATGAATAAATCAAAGGAATCATAATGTTTTCTTCATCTTACAGATAACATATTTCTTATAGGAGAACATCTTTAGATATGTTTGGTTTATAAGCAACCTGTTTTCGATTAATATCTTGTAATTGGTCAGTGGGATTGATGGCATCTCTACTGCCTAACATTGCTTGACACAATTTTTAGTGCTCAAAATCTGAATGTTGTATGAAGGAATTGAAGGTGAGAAAGAAGAAGAGGCAAGGGGAGGAAAAGAGGGATGAAGGGGGAAAGTGTGTTATGTGAGTGACTTCTGATCAAACTATCTAAAATTTCACATCACTGGGATGACAAAATTAAGCCCATAATTTGTACAATAAAACTGAATAATACAATAAAACAATAAAAATGAATTAATAATAAAATAATATTTGTATTTAAAAGAATATAATAAACTAATTCCCATGAAAATGAATAAATTTTGTTTCATATAATTCATTAAATAATTGGAATAATCCCAAATCTACACCTTTCCCATGATGAAGAAATGTATGTTATACAAACTGAAGCTCTAAAATTATATTTTGCATTCAACTATATGTCTTCCTTCCAAGTTACTAGTTCGTTTATGTTTACTTTAAAAGATAGCTAGTAACTTTGGACTTTGACCTACAGTGGGATCAGGGGCTAATTTTTTGGAGTATTTTCACAACAGGAAATTATATATAAATCTTTGAATAATTGCTTCCCTGTCTTATTGAGCATATGTCAATGATAAATTTTTTTCTCATACATCATTAATGGGAAATAATAGATATAAAATGTTATTTTTGTTTATGTATAATGTTTATCTTCTTTTGTAATTGTTTAGTTGCATTGAAACCTGTCATGCTTTGACATGTTGAGAATTTGAATTCCTACTTCTCTCATTACTAACTAGCTACATGACCTTGAACAAATACCTTATTCTCGATTAGTATGTTCCTAACAGAACTACATGGATTACATGAGATAGTACATGTAAAATGTTACCACAGTATACTTACCACATACTAAGTACTACATTTATATTAGCAAATCATTTTATGTTGCTTTTCTTAATCTTAATCTGAAATTTATGGCAGTGTTTACTTACTGATATGATTTTTAAATCATCACTTCAATTATTTGTGAACCAATTGTACAGTATCTGTTGAATGTATATTTTTGCTGTGATTTTGTTAAAATATCATTTGTTAAATAGAACACCAGGATATCAGGTAGTGATCTGTGGTTGAACAAGAAAAACAAAACAAAAAAACAAGGAGAAATGGAAATAGAGGAGTTTGTTACTCACAGATCCTGGAGGAGACACATGGCACACTCCAGGGGCCACATGGGAAGTCCAGGCAAAGAGTTCAGCCACACCTGGAGTACATGCCTTAATGAGGGTCAATGGGTGGAGGGTTTGGGGGTTCCTTGGTTCAGAGCCTATTGGTCAATTCTAACCAAAAAGAGCAGAGTTTTATCTTAGGCTCCCAGAAGGAGAAGATACACAAGGGGAGACAGGAAGAGAATGTTGCTCACAGGGACTGCTGGGTAAGTCATATCAGGAACTTGGATTTGCTTATGACTCTTCTGGAGATGCACGAGTGAAGGGGCTATAGTGTCAGTCAGTTCAAGATTCCTGAGTGCCACTTGGCCTCATGGAATGGATGTGTAGGCAGGGATAGCCTGGAGTGGTTTAGCTAAACTCTTGACATTTTGTATTTTAGAGATTCTGTTTAATGGACATACTTGTATTTTTGTTGTTGAGCCCCATAAGCAAATGCAACTCAAATCTGGAAGTGAAACATACCAAAAGAGGCTTCCCAATTATCAGGGTGCAGACCCGGAGCACTCGATAGCAGGAAACCACAAATTTTATACTCAACAGGTGAGTGATTTGACTCACTTAACAGGAGGAAGAAATCACTGTAATTGGGTGGTCAGATGTGACGTTGAGAACAGAGGGAGAAATGAAAAGAGACAGAGAGAAGAAATGAAAGGTTAGAAAGTACATGTGATGAGAATGGAATAGTTAGAGGGTGAAGATTAACGTTTGTGAAAGTTTAGGAGAAAAGAAGTGATAACTGGTGACAACATTGGAATAGCAATAGGAGAGTGAGAATTTAAAAAAAAAAGTCAGAAAAAAGTATTCTAGTTGGGGTAGCAAATAATTATTCAGGATTAGATATGCTCTTGTGATTTTTTAGGTCATCTGTATGTATGCTGAAGGCATCACAGTTCAGAAGCAATCTGTATGGGCAAGAACTTTCCATATATATCACCATTTTATCCATACACAATAAACTCAGGAGAAGCTCAGAAAATATGAATGCTTGCTTTAATTTTGCATGTTTGCCAAATGCACAGCAGAATGATTTAGGTTCGTAATCATGACGAAGCCATCATCATCATGATTCAGATTCAACTAACAGTTACTGAGTGTCTATATGACGTACTTTCTCAACAATATATGCAGTAAGTTATTGCTTTCCCAGTTTTATCGCCAAATAAATTCAGGCTTAGAAAAATGAGTTAACCTGCCGCAGGTAAAATGGGTAGCAGCTGAGCCAGAATTGAAATCTAGGTCCCTTTTTCCCAAGCCCCATGGCATTTCTTCTATCTTGTGTCTCTCCCTAAGAAAAAGATCAAAATGGTTGATAAATTTATTGCTTATTCAGTTACTAAAAATTTGTTGAGCACCAGCCATATTTTACCTACTGTTAAGTCAGTAATGATTAAAAAAAAATCAAGGTGTGTTATATGTTTGAGGAAAAATGTGAGATTATTTTAAATGAGATTAAATACATAGCATATATTACATAGTCAAGCATTTATTAGATTGGAAAAGAGTGAATTCTTAGAACTATAAATATTATGAAATAAAATCTCTCATCCAATAATGATTTCATCCCTAATTATTAGAAGCTACTGATAATACAAGAGAAAAAAATGAACAGCTTTTGACTATCATTTAAAGCTAGGCATTATCCATTGCCTATTTTATTGAATCCTCATAACAGCCTATAATTTTTCTACTTTGTAAGTGAAGAAACAAATTCATAGGTGAATAACTTTATTTTTGTATTTGTTTAATTTTTTTATATTTATTTAGTTTTTAACTTTAATACAGGTAGTAAATGGCATAACCAGGACTTGATCCTGGCGTGTGTGTCTCCAAGACCCATGCTCATCATTTTTTAGAAGTTGTAATATTTCTTGGAGCATTTTGACAAAAAGAAGCAGCAGTAGTTCCTTGCTGTATTATTCCAACTTTCCAATTAAATCATTGGAATACTCATTCTGGCATAACTCCAAACATCTGTACCAGGTTGATTTAACCCTCCCTTGGAAAAGATTAGGCAGCCTGAGATTTGTTGGGCACCATTATTTCCCAAACTAGATGGGAAGATCAAAGAGATTTGAGGACCTCTAAAAGATGTTTTTATTCTAATTTCATTGAACATGTCAATCATGTTACTGAATCATATGGTTAATTGTAGTCAGTGGATAAAATGAAACATATTGGAACTACATAGTTTGCCCTTTTTTGCTAATTGATAGAAGGAGTATATGTAGTTTATAGTCTAATTGAATGAAAACTTGTTTTTAATCTGATGGTATGTAATTGAAGCATCTTCTTTACTGTGCTTTAGTGTCCACCTTCTGCAGATTTTAAAATGTGTACCCAAGAGGAGAGTTTCATATTGACTTGTTTTTTGTCTATCCAAAGATTTCCCAAAATAAAGTTCTATTTTTGTCTTATATAATTCAAGAACATTTTCAACCTCTCTAGACCCGTTCTAACTCTTCCTTCTCTGAATTCTGAATTTCTGCACATTCCATTTTATAGTGTTTATTCCATCAGCTTTACATTATGGTAGACTGTTAAATGTTTGAGCCTGCAAAGAAATGTAACAGCTACTGTCTTATTTAACATCATTTACTTATATTATTGCAAATCCTTCAGAGAACTTTGCATATTGCTATTTGCATGGAATATATTTAATAAATATACTTTCATTGACTCTTCATCTTTCTTTCTTCTATCAGGAATTTGTTCTGTATTTTTTCTTATTAATCATATAGTTTTTTCCATAGGGAACATGTTCTTTCAGATAGTCATTCACATGTTTTAGAGTATTTTTGGGATCCCCATCAGACACTAGACACTTCCCATGAGTTTGAGCTACCATCATAAGAGATAAGATCCCCTCCATTGAATTTACATTATAGTTCTACCTATATCCTTTAACAGTGTTGTGTAGTATAAAGAACTTGGGCTTAATTTTGACTTCACCAGCTATTAAGTCTGAGACTAATAGTTTCTGAGACTCAGTTCTCTCATCTGTAAAATGGAAATATTGATTGCTTCCCCTGTACTTACTGTAAATCCTAGTAAGAAGCCAATGAATGTGTGCAAAGTAGAATTCTGTACATAGTTGGTGCTCACTGTCAATGTCTTTTCTTTCTCTCTTCCTCATGCTTCCTTTAATACAGCTGTAACTTATGGCCAAGACTATCTAGTTGAAGGAATTGTTATGTGTTATGTTGTGTCTCCCTATTCTATTTGTTCCCCAATAATTCCGAGGCTCACTTAATTTAAAATTCATGGCATTTTCTGATACTTTGAAAAGTAGGTTTAACTGGAACATACAATAGCTATCTCATTCATCTTGTTTCTATTTCTTGGACTCATTTTTTTCTTCTGGGATGTTTTCCCTCCTTCGTACTGTGCTCTCTTTTGAATAGTTTTGTATGTGGATTTCTTCCTAAATTTGTGGTCAGTTTTTGACATATTTTGAATGTCCACAAAGGTTATATTTTCTTCTTTACAAATTCTTTTGTTAGCATAAAAACCTACTTGTCATTATGTTTTTTTTTTTTCCTAAAATCCGACACTTTTCTCGATTTACTTTCATTATGGCTTTTGTTGGTTGGAATGGTAATATATATAAAGACTACTTCATAATTATCACCTGGTTCTCTGATTAACAATTTGGAATTCCTCAGCAGATGATTCTTCATTTAAATAGCATTTCTGTACTTTTGCCACTTCATTTCCTGAATTATTCTGAGCCTCCTAGCCCTAATGGAATGGATGACACTTTTCTCTGTATCTCAACAACTGATAAGCTGATTCTCTGACTTTTTCTGGATTATTCTAAAAATTTCCTTTATATGTGATATACATAATTGGTTTCTGGCAGGGAATGTACAGACTTTTTCTTTATCACTTACTTTCAAGTAGCATATAATTGATTAATGTTTATATAGGGAAATCACTAAAAGGCAAATTCTTGTTAATTTCCTTCATTTCCATTAAAAACCCTATTTACCCCCCCCCCCCCCCCCAGTACAGGGATATTGTGCTTTTTCACATTCATCCTAAACTTTTCAATATCCTCGTTTTCCTACTTCTATTTACTCTTCAAGTGTATTTAGGTTAGGCCCTTAAAAAAAGTGTCATATTTCTTTGAATCATTAAATAAAATTGAATTAGGAAACTGCTTAAGATTATGTCTGTATAAAATGGGTTAATGATAGTATTCAACCTATACGTTGTAAGAATTAAAGTTTGAAAATTCCATAGCACCATGTGTGGTACAAAATAAACAGTAAATAAATGCTATTAGGATTTTTATAATTATCATTACAATAGACCTTTATTAATAATTTTGGGGTTTAGCTGACAGCAGACAAAATTAAGATTCTCTGGTAATGTGCTTACTTCTATATGATCCAGTATGCTATAGGGACTCAGGACATGAATTATCCTTTATTTCAGATAGGGCCTTTTGCTATTGCCTCCTCTTTTGTGGGACTTTCTTTTCCTTATCAATTGATTTTCCAGAATGGCTTTTCAGTAATTTCCAAGTTCTAATCATTTTCTAAAATTAGCTTTATGCTAATTTTTTCATGGAACCTTTATTAATGGCTCAGAATTGAAATATTAAAAGCAAAAATTTAAACACATGGATATATTTATATACATCCCCAGATTTGTGTATCCAAATTTATACATATATATGTATCTGCACATTTATTTCCTTTTTGACTTTGTAAGCCTAGTTACCTTGCATTAATGTTGGATTCAACAAAATAAGTTTAGTGAAAATAAGCAGTTCTTTCCTTGAATTTTAGTTATTTATATACATGTTTTATGAAATACCTCAACTCCACTATATTCTGTGGTATTTTTTTTAAATGTAATACTACCTAAAAATAAGATTTCATGGGGTTTAAAAATTTTTTTTTGGATTTGATTAAGTAAAATCACTTGAATTCTAGAGCAAAGGGTGCTATAGTGCTTTTCCTTCCTTTTTTCTTTTTTAAGTAGAGGCTCATAAAATAGGATATCACAAGTGGGGAGGAAAAATTAAGTTCCAGGCTAATGGAACCAAATACACATAAAGGTGGGAGAATTGTGAAGAACAGTTGTCATGATAATGATGATAATGCCTATGATTTCTATAACCTGGTATGAAAATAATCTAAAATTCATAAAACTAGGAAGGAAACTCATTGGAGGTTCTCCAAATATCTTAGAAGTTCCCAGTGGGTATACTTAATATTACATGCCTTGGAGATTTAAGAAACAGATCCTTAGTTTGGTTTTAAAGGTAAAGAACTTTTGTTTTCTGATGCTGCAGTATATGTCACCAGACATTCCGTGGGACATTCAATAAATAGTTTATTTGATTGTTTTACATTTCTTTGAACTACTCTTAACCACTGACTTGTTATTCCTGGTAAATTAGAGACATACTCTAGGATAAAAATTAATTTATAAAAATTAAATTAGATTGTGACATTTGTATCTTAGTTATATTCTTTAGAAAAATTCAATAGAGGAGGTTTGATATATTTTAAGATTAAATGGGAATATTGATTCTGATCACTTTTAGTACCAAAAAAAAGAATTAAAATTAAAGGCTAACAAAAATTATCTTCTTATTGGAAGAGTCAATTTATTATATATGAAATTATTTTATTTTGGTATAAACAAATAGGTTGGTAGTCAAACAGGGAAATAGCTATTGTCAGTCAAATTAATTAAAACAAAAAGATTGTTGAAGAGTTTAGATTTAATTTTGTGTGCAGAAAAAAATTTGACATATAAATTTACATAAATTATAATGGTGTAGTTATATAAATTTTGATTAAGAAAAAATGTTATATTGTATACAGTTGTTGAACAGTTTTGTGAGGAAATGACAATTTATGTGGCATGCTATTTTATATAATGAATTATAAATTTATTGCATTAACATAAATACATTTAAAACAAATATATAAAATAAGTTCTTGCTAATGGGCCTCCATTTATAGAAAAATTAGACTTTGGTACATTATTTCAAATTTTTCTTTATGTTCAATAAGAGTTTTCTAAGAAGAAATAAAATATCAGCATTTTAAATGGTGATTCCTTCAGTCCCAAAGAAGTCGATACATTAGTAAACATTTTACTGGTTCAGACATTATATTTACTGTCATTAAGAATCATTGATCTATTTAAGTATTATAAAAATATTATAATTTATTTTTTAAAATTTTTAATTTAAAAATTTTAAATATTGCCCTTAATCTATTCTCCATATATTGTTTTACTTTGAACGCTAAACAATAAAAGATACTGTGGGATGATGGATATCAGAAAATGAAAATGATATAATTGCCAAAACTATATTTAATTATTTAGTATTAATTTTTCTATACTTAAAATCCTTTAATGTAGACTCTCTGGCTATTTATATATAGACTATAACTCCAATAAAGTATAAATCAAATATGATTATAAATATATCTTATTAATTTTGAATTAAAATTTAAACATATTTATTTCATACTTGAAAATAATAATTGTATTTTGAGATATTATATTGTTTATGTTACCTTACTTAAATAGCACAACATCCTCATGGGGGAAACAGGACCAGTGTTAAAGTTCCAGTTTTACATAGGAATAAACACAGGTTTAAGTATTTAAAGACTTCTTGGTTTATGAATAGTTATGATGCCTTTTCAAATTGAAGCTCAGTCTGAGTTCTTGCTCAATAGATTTTTCTTTGTATTACTGATTACATGAATTACTCAATGTTACAGATTTTATCTTTTTTCTCAGGGGCTTTGGGCTTCCATATTGAGTATACCTATCATAACTAGGGATACCTCTAACTTCCACTATTTTGTGCTCTATTTCTATCACACATTACCCTCTCCCACAAAATAAGTATGTGTCAAGTAAATAATGGAAGCATCTAAGAGGAAATAAAATCATATGAAAAAAAGAAAATAAAGAGTATGGAGTCAAAATTAATGTTTTCCCATTGTTACATTATACATTACATCTCTTTTATCATTGCCATGTTTTTTCTTTTTGCTTTGATACCTCCTTCCCTTCACTCTGTAGCCCAAGAAAAAAAAGTACCTGGAAGTGTTGACTATCTCTTAGTGCCAGTTCTTTAGCTAATTACTCAATGGAGAAATTATGTTACCTTCTTGCTTAATTTGGGGTATAGAGTTCAGAAGGAGAAAATTCTTTGCAGAAAGAAGTACTTACATAGTAGTGGTTCATTCAAAGGAGAGAGAGGACAGATTTTTCAAGTAAAGAGAACTTTAAATGCTATAGGCTCTCTTTTTTGTCTGTCTTGTTTTTACTAGGTATATTCATCCCAAATTTTAAAAAATATATATTATTTAAGGTTGTTTTTATTAAGCATATATTTAACTTTATAAACAGTTGTTTTTATTAAGCATGTATTTAACTTTAAAAACATTTTCTTTCCCTTTTAATTAAAAAATAAAACCAAACTACTTAAATGTAGAAGACATGGAACATTCCTTTTGTAGAAATAAAGCATCAGATTTGCATAGATAATTTCCAGTTGTAAGATAATAGAGAACTTTGATCAGTTTTGATCAGAATTTTCCCAAATGGTGTCATGGGGAAAACTAATCTATACATTGTTAATACAAAAGAAGTTCTTTTAGTTGACCTATATATGATCAACACTCTTTATTTCCTCTAAAAATTTCCAACTGGTATCCACAGCATGCAATAAACTTCTCTTTAATGTGCTCTTGAACATTTCTTTCTGTCAGTTGAATTCTGAGATAGCAGAATTGGTTAAAATATGTGTGAGGAAAGAGGTTTGTTTCTACAAAAACAATGTTGAATGTTTTGAAAATACTCAATAAAGGCAATCGTTAAAAATAATTATGTTTAACTAGATGTAGCTGGAGTAACTGTAAAATATTTGTAGGAACATTGAGAATGTTTCACAAGTATCTTTAAATGCTCATTCCACTTTGAAGAACCAGAAACCGAAAGTCCAATAATTCTAATTGGAGCATTCTGTGGTACAAGAGAGGTAGTATGATATTTTAGTGAGTAGTCATTTTTGTTAACAAAATAAGTTTACTCAATCTCTTAAGACTGGTATGTGAATATACATTTTTAAGTGAAAATAAAATATATAGGGTATGCATATCATAAATTAACTGATCAATGTGATCAGTTAATTTTTTGATTAACTGATCAAGAGAGGGAACACAAGCAGGGTGAGTAGGAGAGGGAGAGGCAGGCTTCCTGTCGAGCAGGGAGCCCAATACAAGGCTTGATACAAGGACCCCAGGACCATGACCTTAGCCGAAGGCAGACTTTTAATAACTGAGCCACCCTGGCACCCCTTAGTTTTATTTTTTCAAAATAGATCACTTTCAAAAAATGATCAAATTGAGAATATTTTTAACATATCATGCAGGTGCTAAAATGACAATACACATCTCCAAATTGATTATGAACTTAAATGTCAACAAATACGAATTTTTGTAAAATAGTGTGAAAAAGTTTTATATTTCTATAGCTATCAATTTAGGCTCATATTAATTTTTAGAATTTCTTGTTTACTTTTGACATTACTCTAAAACATGATATTTCTTCCTTGAGTAAAAATACTCAAATAGTATTTTCATAACATGCTTATTTATGACTCTTTTAAAGTAAAATCTCGCTATGAAACAAGAAAAAGTCATAATCTTATATCTGAAATCTTTCAGAAGGAGTATATTGACGTGGCCAAACATTTCTTATTGAAACTTGTGCATAAAATTTATTTTTAAGTTCACAAGAATTATTTTAATTATATTTTGCTTCTAGACTTTTTAAAAATATTTTAACTTATTGGAAAGAAGTGTGTTTACCCAATCCTCATGTAAATGTCAGCTTTTAAGAATGTTGACTGCCTTACTGTGTGATGAAATACTGAATCACGTGTGGGGTTGTATAATTCCAATTAGAATTTATCTAAAATATTTTCCAGTTTGAGCAACTATTTATTTCATCCACAGTGTATTTCACTGGGACAAGTTAGTTTGAAGAGTATTTGATAGGGTAACTGAGTATCATAGCAGTGTATAGAGTCATGTTTAGAATCACACTGCTTTGTTTAGAATCACAACTTTGCTACTAATTGTGGCTTTGGACAAATTGCTTACTCTTTGTGCTTATTCCCTGATTAGTAAAGTTGGGATAATAATAAGGCACATTTTATAGGGTTGTTATGAGGATTTATTTGTATTTGTATTTAATTACATAAAAGTTGTGAATTACTTAAAACTGTGCCTGGCTCACGATACACACTTAGTAAATATTGTGAATTATTACATGCTCTTTGCTAAATATGGTTCATAGGATTTGATGGGTTGATCTATTTATTTATTTATTTTGTTTTTTAAAGATTTTATTTATTTGACAGACAGAGATCACAAGTAGGCAGAGAGGCAGGCAGAGAGAGGGGAAGGGAAGTAGGCTCCCTGCTGAGCAGAGAGCTGAATGTGGGGCTTGATCCCAGGACCCTGAGACCATGACCTGAGCTGAAGGCAGAGGCTTAACCCACTGAGCCACCCAGGCACCCCCAAATCTTGGTATTAAATGAAACCAAGGGATGATGGATACCTCTATAATGTATAAACACCCTCGGGTTTCAAAGTCAGAGCAATGTTGATTCTTTTACTTCCTAGTTGTTTTGTGTTCAGGCAGTTTACTTAACCTTTCAAAGCCATGGTTTTGTTATTTATATAAAGGGGCTGAATCTGTGCTTCATAGAGTTACTATGAGGAGCAAAAGAAGAAATTTATATAAACACTGAGTGTATGTCAGGATATAGTAAGTGATTGATAGATTTGTGTTATTGCTATTATTATTATTAGTTTAAATTTATTGTATAGCTAATTATTTCAGAAAGTCACTTTAAATGAAAAAATCTACAAACACAAAAATCATCTAGTAAAAAGTAGAATTACTACTGAGAACTGTGAATAAGAACAATGTAAGGAGTGATAACAAAAGATAAACTGCTTGCATTGCAGTTTTGCCCAAGACAAAACTACATATAAGAATAGTTTTATTTATACCTCATTATTGTCAGTGAACATTTATTAGGCTTGCCTATGTTTGTGCTCTTATAAGGATCCATTAATAGACAAGTTCCTCACACTTTAGAATTTATCCTTTCTACATATGAACTTTGTTCCTAAGTACCAGGTTTAATATGTTGGAAAACTGTACTGTGTTACAGTATAATAAAATAAAAATTGCGCTTCTTGTTATGGATGAGATAAAACTCTCTCTCTAGTTTTGAGATATAGCTTTTATTTTATTATTATTAAGGATTTTATTTATTTGAGAGAGAGAGGGAGAGAGTGAGAGCAGGGGCAAGGAAAGAGGGAGAAGCAGACTTCCTGCTGAGTAGGGAGCCCTATAAGGGGCTCAAGCCCAGGACCTTCAGATCATGACCTGAACCAAAGGCAGATGCTTAGCTGACTGAGTCACCCACGTGTCCTGAGATACAGCCTTTAAATATAAAATCCACTACTATAATTTAGGTGACATCTTTATGAGCTATAATTCATGTCTTCACATGCTACAAGGAATCAGGATTTGATTATGCACAGGAAAAAGGGGACTTGGGGAACAAATAATAAATATAGGTCAACATATTAAAGAAGAAGAGAGAAAACAGTGATATGGAGAGGACCATTAGCTGCTGTGTAGACTCATACCCTCTTTATCCTCATCTGTTAACCATTTCCTGTTAACCAGGAAGCTGGCTGCCTCCCTTTATTTCGTCAGCATTTGCACAGTGCCTTAATTAAGTTTACTGTATTGAAATGAATTGAATTGCTATCCATGGGTCCTTGGTTTTTTTTTTAAGAATTTATTTATTTATTTGACAGAGAGAGATCATAAGTAGGCGCAAAGCTAGACAGAGAGAGGGGGAAGCAGGCTCCCCACTGAGCAGAGAGCCCAATGCAGGATCCCAGGACCCTAAGATCCTTACCTGAGCTGAAGGCAGAGGTTTAACTTTCTGAGCCACCAGGTGCCTCCATGGGTCCTTGTTTTTAATGTAATTTTCTAATGCGGATCTCATATACATGGTAAATGCTGATATAGTCTCACTGCAAACTTTGGCTTGATTAGGCTAGTCACCTAGCTATTCTTTTGGTCTTGTCATAGTTCAGATCAAATGACAGGAATTAAAAAAAATTAAAATATATGAAGATAAAAAGCTTACAAGTCAGCAGAAAAATATTATCATACTTTATATTGTTAAACACTTTTTAGGGAACTCCCATCGCTTATTTTTCCTTGTGATCCTCAGAAAGACTCAAGGGGAGAATTATAAAAGAGATAAAATAACCAAGGTCACATAGCTATTTAGAAAAAAAACCTAAATGAGATATCCTGTCTGCTAATCTATTGTTCTCATAAAATGAAAAAAGTGACAGGTGAATTTTAGTACACAAAAATATGTTAGTGCTTTTAAAATGTATTATATTAGATTATTTTGCATTTACAGGCTATTTCCTCAGTACTCCTTATCCTTTGTAAAATTTTTAAGGTTGAGTTGCAAAATAAGAATCTATATTCTATATATTTGTATCATGTTCATTACAAACTTACATATAATAATTCCATCATAATACCCTGTGGGATTCATGGTAATAGCTAATTTTATTTCATAAATGCCCATAGCATATCTATGTATAATTAATCTTTCTTTTGGGGCCATACTCGTTCTTGATAATTTTAATAAAACCAGAGGACCTTGGGATGCAGGTGACCAGGTACTCAAACACACACACACACACACACACGGCCATCATGTAACTCTGAAAGCCCATTTTAGTGTTTCTCAATCTTGATATTTTTGATACTGGAGGCTACTTGATTAATTCTCTGTTGTGGGGAATGTCCTATGCCTTGAGGATTTATAGCAGTATTCTTAGTCTCTGTCCATTTGATATCAGTAGCACCCAAACCCCTGAATTATGACATCCAAAAAGGTCTCTGTGTATTGTCAAATGTCTCCTGCTGACAAAATCACCTCTGGTTGAGAACCATTGAGTTATAGCCCAATTCATTAACCCACAGTTAAGAAAATCTGCATGAATGGAGATTTGAGAATGGCTGGGAATATTAGGAGATACCTGTTTGTTGTCTATTGTCATTCTTACCTCAGGATCCTGCACACTTTTCAACTTCATCTTTACCATAAAACAGTGACAAAAACTTTTTCTGAATTAGAAAATTTTAAACATAGTCACTCTGAAAAGAAGAGTTCAGTGATTTATCTGGGGTGGAGATTTGAGAATGGCTGGGAATATTAGGAGATACCTGTTTGTTGTCTATTGTCATTCTTACCTCAGGATCCTGCACACTTTTCAACTTCATCTTTACCATAAAACAGTGACAAAAACTTTTTCTGAATTAGAAAATTTTAAACATAGTCACTCTGAAAAGAAGAGTTCAGTGATTTATCTGGGG
>NC_081570.1:59480769-59508137 GCF_022355385.1 Mustela nigripes | reverse complement strand
AAATGATTCCTAAATGATTGACGCTTAGATTTTCTTTCTTTATTCTTTACAAATATAGGATATCTAGTCTTCACCAGCTTTGGTTCCAAAGAATGAATGATCAGGCACCTTTTGTGGCCCCAGATTACAGTTAACATCTCTAGACTAAGGACATAAAATAGGGCACAAAACCAGATGTGCATCCATAAACCAGTGAGTAAGAAAGAGATACTTAAGTAGATATTTTGTAAAGGTGAATATTAGGTTGCTTTCCCTTTTTTACTTTTAATTTGTTCCTGATAGAAAAAATGCTACTAAAAAAGAAAAATGTATGTGAATATAAATGTCTCAAAATATATGAAGGAGGGACACAGAATATAGGATACACAGATTAATATAGCAGCACATATATACTTGTATCAATATTTCTATTGAAACCGTGATGATAGTAACAACTCCCCTTTATTAAGTGCTTACTATTTGCCAGGAATGTATAAATCAATCTACACATATATTTATATTTTTTCATTCACTACTTACTCAACTTTGTAAAGTAAAATTGCTATGAGCGATTATCTGTTTGACTAAAGAAAATATACATAAAGGAATTAAACCACAGAATTAATTTGGGTTTAAATCAGGGTTTGACCTACTCTAGAGCATCCTCAGTTAATTACTCCAAATCTTGGATTTTTGTACGCCCATTCCATTTTTGTCTATTTATCCTTTAATATAGATTCAAATTTTAGAGTTAACTTGTATTATTTCTCTAATCAGGTAAATAAAATTTGATTAAAAACAGCAAATAAAACTAAAAAACTTAATTATGCACAGTATATATATTCTAGTTTTTACATAAAATCTAGCTCATTAATTTTCTTCTCTTTCTGTGAACTGCAGTAATGAAATAGATGTTAGGAAACAAATTATCTTTGATATGTATAGAGTAATGCAGTTACATGGTTAGAGTAATTATAATTCGTAATTCAATTTTAATTTCAAATATTTATTTTCTACCTCCTCGTCAATTTAAGCCAGATAAAGTAGATAAACAAACAAAAGCACATTCTTCTTCTTTTCTGTTCTGAGTGGGGTAAAGGAAAATGATCTGGCCAGCTGGTGCAGAGTTAAAATTTACAGTAAATGGCAGTGAAAACAGACTTGTTTGGAATCTCCAGCTGGATGCGCATTGTGTCAACACTTTCGTGATATTTCTTGATGATATCATGTTAGTATGAAGAGCACTTAGCAGACACTAATTATCATCTGGTGAACACTCTTCAGATGAAAAGGTGAAAATCTATTCAGTATGTGCAATGCATGCACAATTCAATTGTTAACCTAAACTGCAAGCTACAAAGACTTAATGTTTTGGTGATAGTTTAGGTGTGAACAAAACAGGTATTGTGCATTGTTCTGTAAAATATATGTTTCCCAGTGATTGGATTCTAATTTCTATTATTTTTATTAATGAGCAGGCCAAACAGTTTAGCTCTGTATATTGCAGTTCATGTTATTGTGCAATTATCATATAAAACTCAGCATAGAAGCTTCTAGATTGCTTTTCTGTATTATTTTCTGCTATCATTTAATTTGGAGAAAAATAAATATTAACTACATTTCCATGAAAGTGTAATGTTTTAAAATTAGTATGTATTTTTGACACATCATAGTAGGCATTCTTAAATAAGTAAAATTATGTACCATACTTGAGACAGAGTACATTAATGCTTAAAGTAAGTTACGATGTTGTCCTTTTTGGGTTGTTTTTGCTGATTTTTAAGATGGCGTATTTTTTTTTTATTATACTCTTGATATAATTTCATTCACTTATTATTTTAATATCTATTTGGTACCTAATATCTACCAGCCATTTAACTATTATTTCATGTTTCTGTAAATAAAATAATTGGTTTTCACAAATTTGACCTGAATTATCTATCACTCATGCTATCTATTATTCAGATTGTTTGGAAGTATAATCAGTTACTTCAACAGCAAACAAAATTTTATTATTAATGGTGTTTGTGTTGGATTAGTACAGAGGGGAGTATCTTACTTACCTCTCCTTTCAACTCAAATATGGACTTGATCACAGATTTATTTTTCATAAGGCTTCAACTTCATTTTAGTGCATGCTAATTGTGAGAAAACCAAGTTGACAAACTGACAGAATGAAAGATTGAGCATTTGAGAAAAATAGAAAACCTGTGAATAATGAGAAAAAAAACTCCAAACCTCTCTCTCTCTCTATATATATATATATACATATATATATGTATATATATAAAGATTTTATGTATTTATTTGACAGGCAGGGGCCACAAGTAGGCAGAGAGGCAGGCAGAGAGGCAGGCAGAGAGAGAGGGGGAAGCAGGCTCTTCATGGAGCAGAGAGCCTGATGTGGGGATTGATCCCAGGATGCTGGGATCATGACCCGAGTGGAAGGCAGAGACTTCAACCCACTGAGCCTCCTGGATGCCCCCACAAAAATATATTAAAATCTAATTAGAAATATATTTATTTAACTACATCTATAGAGTTGGGTATGTAAATCTTCCAAGAGGCTATCTGAAGAAGTGGGAATGACAGTTCAATTTTTGCAAAGTTGCCTCTAAAGAAAATGAAAGATACAACTTTTTTTTTTTTTTTTAAGAACAAACATAGTTTAATGGAAAGAAGAAGACAAAGCACTTTACATAATATGTCTCAACATTTTCCTGGCTTTGAAACACATTTAACCCTATGTTGAATAAAATGCTTTTTTCTTGATGTCTACCTGAAGTGGGATCCAAGGTATCGTTTTTGAAAACACAAAAGCTTTTAGAACTTTAATCTGATGATTTGAAAGACAGCAGTGCTCCTCTTACATTCATTTCATCCAAGCTGTAAGCATTCTTTGAGTGCCTCCTAAATACATACAGTTTTACTAGGTATTGAAGGAAAGTTATAAAAGTGTTGTTCATTAGGGAACATTTGATTGCAGCTGTAAGAAATGCACCTATGAGGGACACCTGAGTGGCTCAGTGGTTTAAGCCTCTGCCTTCAGCTCAGGTCATGATCCCAGGGTCCTGGGATGGAGCCCCACATTGGGGGCTCTCTGCTCAGCAGGGGGCCTGCTTCCCTCTCCACCCCCCGCTTCTCCACCTACTTGTGATCTCTCTCTGTCAAATAAATAAATAAAATCTTAAAAAAAAAAAAGAAATGCACACATGAAGGAGCTATCAAAGTATTAGTTATTAAAAGAAATATAAAGACAACACATGATACTTAAATCCAGGGAAGAGAGAGTACATGTGATATAGAAACAGAAATGAGGTAGGATTTTGGAGTATGTATAAAATTTGGGTTAGGAGAAAATATGGGTTAGTCTTAGTTCTGGTACAGAATGTCATCTAGCTCTGACTTAGGAAATTCATTTCTTTGGTCTTGGGAAAATCACTTGCAACAATTTAAGGTTTCAGTTGTTCATGTGTAAAATGATGGAGTTTTAAAAATTCTGTCATTCAAGACTTTCATGTTGAATTCATCTTTCCTTTCAGCTTCAGCTAGTGTCTCATTGCTGATTACTTTTTTTTTTCAACAACTTATCCATGTCAAGTTCCAATTTACTTAAGTTTCCATTTCAATATCATGGATTCAGTACGTATTTATTATGCCTGATATTGAGTCTGTTGTTAGTATACTGATATCCAAATAATATTGCTGTTGATTTCAGTTAAAGACATAATATTGTATTACTATTTCCCACATCTATTCAATTAGAAATGACTGAAATCTGTTATAAAGACATCATTTTCATTTCTGTTAGTGACAGTGTTCTGGTATTTATCACTTCCTGTGTGAACACTTATTACACCCTGTATAGCACTTACTCTTAGCTTATTTTCTGTCTTCATACTCTTCTCTGTGGTTGGATGGAAAAAGATCTGTCCTTGGATTTGTCCCAAGATATGGTAGAAAGCATAATGTATTGAAGTGGAGATGAGTGTTGATTTATTATTTAATCCCTCTTCAGGCTTATTGTCACTCTATAGAAGTATTCTGATTCTGTGACTTGATCTCAAATTCATTGTATGGCTTCTCTGCCTAAACTTCTGGGCATGTAGCCTAATGAGATGGAAGGATTTCCTAGAGAGTCCCCAAAGCATCCTAACATGAACTTTCAATTCTTCAAGTATTTCCAAATGAGAGAATGAAAATGAACTATTAGAGATTCTTTGTTAACAAGAGGGAAGAGATGATGGATGAGAAGGTGGAGAATTATAACCCAAAGTCTTGAACAGAAACTACTACACAACAAATTCAGTATAAATTTTGAAGCTTCATTACCAGGTAATTTAAAAAACCTCCATATCTTTGGGTCAATAAGAATCAGTGCTTCCAACTGTATGAAACATTCCCAGTATTTATACTTATTAAACTATTCTTTGGAATAAAAATATTGTTTAATTAAAATCACAAACAAGCACAACAGTAACAGACCAAGCTGCAAATGTGTAGCCCTCTTGACTGGGCATAACCAATTTATTATTTCTAAGCAATTTAATTATATTCTAGGAGGGGAGGTGAACAGGAGATATGCTAAATGGGTTATGGGTATTAAGGAGGACACGTGTTGAACACTGGGTATTATATGTAAGTGATGAATTACTAAATTCTATTCCTGGAACCACTATTATACTATATGTTAACTAGTATATAAATAAAAATTTGAAAAAAAAAGTTAAAATAATTGTATTCTAAACTTAGAGAGTTTTCACTTTGCCCTAAATGTGATTATTTATAAAAAAGGTCTGAAATAGATGGTGTGAGGTCACATCATATACTATTAGATCCAAAAACCTATATACTATATGTCATATGAAATGCTGTATCTGTAGACCCTCAAATGAACACTCATCCTGATTAATTTGGAGTACCCAGAGAAACTGATATTAAAACCATTCTCTCTGTCTCTGTCTCATGCACACATAGAGATACCCATTCCGTATCCTCTCTACAAATTTTTTTAAATGTAAATTAATATGTAAACTGTAGAGTACATTCCATATAGGAATTATAAAGTAACAGAACTTAGTTATGGAAGAGGAGATATCAACAAATGTGTTACAGACATGGACTAGAATTGCTAAGTGAGATTTGAGATTGTTAAACCCAAGTCATGATGCTAGGATTTGGTATATTAATGCTGAAAATGGTTTTTGAGCCCTGAGAGGAACTTGACCTAAGACCACAGTGGTAATAGAATTCTTGAATAAATTAGTTGCCTTCCTTAGACAAATACTTAAGAGGTTAGATTGTATACATTTTTATGTAAAACTTCACATAGATACTCTTAGGAGATTCAAATTAAATAATGGTTAATGAGAAATGGTTAATGAGAAAAATGTGCTTTTATACTTATTAATACTATGTTATCTACGAAATACAAAATACTGTGCTGAGATTTTTCTAAGTAAAACTTGTATCTAATCATATTCTTGAGAAATAATTTACTCAGTTCAACTGGATTGTATCTTTTAATACAAAGGAAAACAGTTTTGAAGAAATATTTTAAGAAAATTGTTTAATTGTAAGAATATAATTAAATCTCTCAAAATAGTGTGTATTCTTGTTTGTGCTTTTTCTTTGTCCTTTATTTTTGTGTCTTTGAACATATATCTTTTTATGAAGTATTTTAATTATATCTATTAATTATCTATTGTATAAATTATCTATTGATAGATTTCTGGCTAATATTTATGACAAATATAATTCATAGAATAAGAGCTACATAATGCATAAAACTTGTTTTGTTTAAAATAATCCCTTGCTTCAAAAAAATCAGTGTTAAACTTAAAAAGAAAAGTAACAATGGTCAGCAAAACACAATATGCCTTTTTAAAGACATAGTATAACCTATCAAGATATAATATGGTCTTACTCTTCTCTTTCTTATACATATTCACAAGAGAATTTCTACTAAATAGGAGTCAATTTTAATGTCCCATTACTCTTTCCACACATTTTCTATTTTGCCAAAGGATCTCACATAAGTATAAGAAATCCTCTGGTGAATTCAGCTGGGTTTCCCTACAAGAAAAAAATTCATGAGTTCATAAATCTTTCAGACCCTTCAATTTATCTGGAGAGTTATGGATAGCATGCTGGGTAGCAGTACATGGAGCAGATCATCTTGAAAAATAATGCTATCTCCATAATGGGGAGGTTGCGATTTCCCAGTGGGAGTGAGCTGTTTAGGCTGTATAGATAAGGCCCTATTGCAGATTGCTCTTGGCAGAGAGAATAATATTCTACTTGGTTTCCATTTTGCTTTGAATATATTTTGGTGTCTGGGACTTTAATTAACTATGTCAAAAAGAATACATGTAATCAATATAAAAGTTCTAATAAAAATGGACAAAAAAAAGAATTTCAGTTAAATATATTATTCTCTTATTAAGGCTCTCTAATGTATGAAGGTACTAAGGACTCCAAGATTATTAGAGAATATTTTAATGCTATGTATGTTGTATCTTTAGACAGAAAGCTGAACAAGAAAGTAGTATTCATTTACTTGTTTTCCATTATTTCTTTTAGATTTGATTATTATTTGAAGGTAGAGGTTTGTATTTCATTGTCCCTAATTAAACAAAATAGCAGATACATTTCCAAACAGTTATTTTTTCTAACAAATAATCATTTCTCTTTTGTCTGAATGTCATAATATGCATATATATGTAAAGACTAAAAATAATTTTCTTCTAATTAGAGAGAAAAGCCATTAGTTATAGTTCAAAGGTAGTGTATTAGTCACGCTTCTCCAGAGAAATAGAATCTATGTATATAGTCTCTCTCTCTCTCTCTCTCTATATATATATATATATATATGTATATCCTGTGTGTATATATGTATGTATGTATGTATCTGTTGAGAGAGAAAGATTAATTTATTTTGAAGAATAGTCTTAAGGGACTGTGAGGGTTGGCAAGTCAGAAATTTGCAGGCAGACTAGAGACTTAGGTAGGGTTTGTATGTTACAGTCTTGAGAATTCTTTCTTTGAGAAACGTCAGTCTTTGCTCCTGATGCCTTTAACAGATTGGATGAGGTCCTTCCAAGTTATGGAAGATAATCAGCTTTCCTTAAAGTCTACTTTTTAAAATATTAATCACACCCGAAAAATGCCTTCACAGGAGAATCCAGACTGCTGTTTGATCAAACAACTGGGCACCATACCTAGCCAAACTGACATATAAAATTAACCAATATGGGTAGTAAAATGCAAGTTTTTATCATCTCTAACATATTTTTAAATATTTTATTATTTATTTATTTATTTATTTACTTATTTATTTATGAGAGAAAGAGAGAGAGTACAAGTGTAGGGGGGGGCAGAGGGAGAGGGAGAAGCAGACTCCCTGCTGAGTGGGGGCCCTGATACAGGACTCCATCCCAAGACCCCAAGATTATGACCTGAGCTAAAGGCAGATGCTTAACCAACTGAGCCACCCAGGTACCCCTCAATTCTAATGTTAATATAGATTTCCGAAATGGCATGAAAAGGGTCAAGAAAAGGCAACTTTTTTTTAACTGAAGTATAGTTATTATACAGTGTTATATTAGTTTCAGGAGTACAACATAGTGAATCAACAATTCTATATATAATGCAGTGTTTACATGCAGTGTTCATCTGCCACAGTACATTATCACAATATTTTTGACCATATTCCCTACAGTATACTTTTCATTCTCATGACTCAAATATTTTATAATTGGAAGTTTGTTTCTCTTAATCTCCTTCACGGATTTCATCCATCCTTCTTCCCCTCTTCCCTTTGGTAACTACCAGTTTGTTCACTGTGTTGATGAATCTGTTTCTGTTTGTTTATTCATTTTGTTTTTAGGATTTCACCTATAAGCGCAACGATAAGATACTTGTCTTTTTCTGTCTCACTTATTTTATTCAGCATAATACCCTTTGGGTCCATCCATGTTGTCACAAATGGTAAGATTTTCTTCTTTTTTAGGGCTGAGTAAAATTCCATTGCAAATATACCACATCTTTCTCTTTTTATCTGTTGATGAATATTTAGGTTGCTTCCATATTTTGGCTATTGTAAATAATGCTGCAATAAACATAGGGGTGCATATTTTTTCAAATTAGTTTTCTTTCTTTCTTCTTCTTCTTCTTTAAGTTTTCATTTTCTTTGGGTAAAAACCCGCCAATGGAATTACTGAATTCTATGGTATGTTTATTTTTAATTATTTGAGGACCCTCCATACTGTTTTCCATAGTGGCTGCACAATTTACATTCGTACTAACAGTGCACAAGGTATGTCTTTTTTCCATATCCTGACCAATACTTATTAATTAACTTTTTGGTACTAGCCATTCTGACAAGTGTGAGGTGATATCTCATTGTGGTTATGATTTGCAGTTCCCTGATGATGAGCGATATTGAGCATCTTTTCATGTGTCTTGTGGTCATCTGTATTTCTTCTTTGGAAAAATATCTATTCAGGTCCTTGGCCCATTTTTTAATTGTATTACTTATTTTTGTTTCTTGTTTGTTTTTGTTTATTTGTTTTGCTGCTGATTTATATAAGTTCCTTTTATATTTTGGATATTAACCCCTTATTGGATATATCATTTGCAAATATCTTCTCCCATTCTGTAGGATGCCTTTTTGTTTTATTGATATAAAAGCTTTTCAGTTTGACGTAGTCCCGATAGTTTATATTTGCTTTTGTTTTCCTTTTCTGAGGAGACATAGCCAGAGAAATGTTGCTAATGGAATGAAAAGGGGTAGATGAAGATAACTTTTATAGATTTAAATAAAATTAATAGATATTATTAGCAGATACAGTGTGTAAGCTTGTTAGGATCTTGATTCCTAAAAAAATAGGTATATCCATCCATTACATAGAACTTGAAATTTGAATATAAATTGAGTTTTATCAGGTTTTTTTATTTATATTTTTCATCATTATTTAGTATTTCATCTACAGAAAGTCTTTACATTTTACATATTTCTAAAAACTAATAGGTTTATGAATATGACTAAATACCAGCAATATTCTGCTCAGAAGTTTTGATTTATTAGTGTTTCAATAAAATATATTATTTGATCAGTATAGGAAAGTATTACTTTTTTTAAAGAAGTCAATTAAAATAATAATTTATCTGTTCTGTAGTTAATATGGTACTGCATATTATTCAAGATGTCTAAAAGTAACTTACCTATAAAAGTAACAATAACAATAACAATTAATCATTTACCTGTTATATACAGTTAATATAGTACTTCATATTATTCAACAATGTCCAAGGTAACTAATAATCCATAAAAGTAATATGTTAACACAAAACCCACATATGATCTAGATATTATATATAATAAATATATATTAAATAGAAACTGATTTGTGGCTCTTTTTGCCCTAATGAGTTAATCTTTTAAGACAAAAGATAGTTTTAATCTTTTAGGAAGAGAAATAAAAATTCCTTTCTATAAGTTTATTTCCTGTGTTCATGCATTTATGCCTTGGATAAATAGTCAAGAGTAACATCACAGCACGTGAAGGGAATTTTATATATATATATTATACATATAAAATAGTTAAGATAAAATATGTCACATGTAGTATGTAATATGTAGTATTATTTATGCAACATAAAAGCATAAATAATGTATATTTATTATATTATTTAATATATATATTAAAGATTTTATTGAGCAATGAATACATGGGGTGAAATATTTTACAGTTCATAATGTATATTATATATTTGATATGGCTTTTTATTTTTTATATATGTTTAAAATATGATGCTAGTTCTTCTATTAACAGAGTCACTATCTGATCAATGAATCTTTCATTATGAGTTTCAATAATAGACCAGTGACTCATTCATTTATTCAACAGATTTTTCTTTTCTTTTCTTTTTTTTTGGTCCAATAAAATTTTAACAGTAATTTCTCAGGAATATTTTTAGGAAAGCCCATTAAATGTTTTATAAGTAATATACAGATACTGAAAAATTGCTAAAGGTCACTAGCATTTCTTACTGAAATATTCTCATGTGCTTTCCTTGGGAGGATGAAAATTTCTGAGACACTTATTAGGAACTTTTGTTTATACCTTTTTAAATAATACAGATTCAGGAACAACAGAAGCTTTCCAGTAACAGCAAGCTCTTTGACTGTTATATAAAATACTTGGTTCTATCCATGAAGCACTTATGTGTTTTATAAAAATATTCAATGGGCATTATTAATATTATCATTAATTATAATTCTTTTTTTCTTTTCACAAGAAAGTTTGTGTATTTTGTCACCTATTTATAACATTTTAAATTGTATAATTTATTTGTGTGAACATTTACCTAATGGCAGTCTCAGCCATTAGACTTCTGTTGAGCAAGCTCCATGTGTTTGGTTATCAATACACACTCAGCACCTAGCAAAGGGCCTAACACATAAGTAAGCTTACAATTATTCTTATTTCAATTAAATTTATAAATGAGTTATTCATGTTTTGTAGATTTATAGAGCAAAGACAAGAGGAGTAAATTAATTTAATGACATAAGAGATTGGATTCCTGTATGTTTGGCTGCAAAGTTAAAAATTTTCTCCACCATGTCTTTTCTTACTGTCTTTTTTTCAGTGTTTAGCCAAAGATTTTATTGAACAATGAATACATGGGGTGAAAAATTTTACAGTTCATTATAACACATGATTCTGAGGATATGCCTGTAAAAGACTTATACTTGTTATATAGAAGAGCAAGAAAAAAGTTATTTTTGTATAGACTGTACATGATAATGCTTTCAGCAGGTGTCTACATTTGCTTAAGACCTCTGATATCTGCTTCCTATTTTTCTTGCTACTGCTTCTCTTCCCCGGCCCTCTAACAAGTCTTTTCTCAGCACAGCAGCAAATTGAACAATTTTTCTTAAATGCTTAAGTTAGAAAATAGCAGTCTTCTGCTCAGAGTCTTCTAATTATTTCACATGTCATCAGAAGTAAAATCCAAAGACCATCAAGCTGTTGACAAAGCCCTGTATAATATGACTTCCCATAGTTTATTTTATTTTAGCTCCTACTGCTCTTTGTCTTATTTTTGCTATCCCAGTCAATCATGTCCCTGCCTCAGGACCTTTGCACATGTTACTCAATTTTTGAAACATTCTTCCCTAGTCATCAGCATGGCTTGTTTCTTTACGTTCTTTTGGTTTCTAATCAAGGCCCATCTTAAGCTTTTTTACTGGTGCTTACATTCACTTGATTATACTATATTTTTGTATTTATTTATTTACTGTTGGATATAGGATATAAACTGAGGAGGGGAGGAATTGTGTTTGATTTCTTTGCTGCTGTATTTCAGGCACTTAGGCATCTGATACAACATATGCAGTAGACATCTGTTGAAGAAATGAGAGAGGATTTAGTAGGTGTGTTTTCTTTTCATTCCTCCAGATACTTCAAACTGTATTCCTTATAGTAAATTAGAACATCAGAATTAAAGCATTTGGGGCATTTAGCTTGATTACCTACGAAAATATAAACACTCACTGAAACTCAGTTTAATGTTTTACTTTTACACCTAATAAGTTGTTATGTCTTGGAAACGCCTACATTTCTATCTCCAATCAGTCTCTTACTATTTGACAATGAGCAAGGTACCTAAGCTTGCTAACTCTCTTTTCTCAAAAATAAAATAAATCTAAAAATATTCTCATACCCTATCTTTTATCCAGTTGGTCAACTAAGAATATTTATTATGATACTACTACATGGCCAGGCACTAAAATGCTACTTTACAGAATTGTCTTATAGAAAAATATGCAAGGTACTTGTTCTAGAGTCAGATTTCAGTAATCAAAAGTTATTTGTATTTGCAAAGAGTCAAAGACAATGTAGACTGTAAGACTGTAATTTAATGTTCAAGTCTAGCTGTAATTTCATGCGGGTTTAGTGACATCTGCTGCATCTTTCTCTTACCTGAGGCAGAGAGGGTATGAAGTAGTAACTGAGATCAAGAGCTCTGAAGTGGGCTTACTGAGTTTGTATCTGGCTCCTATACCTACTGGATGAGAAATCTGGGGTAAGTATTTTGTTTTGCTTTGTTTTTATGTTTTATTTTTTCTTTTCTTTTTCTTTTTCTTTTTTTTTTTTTTTTTTTTGTAGTGGGCATAAGGACATTAACACCTAGATCATTTCATGCCATGAGGATTAAATGAATCAATATAAATAAAGTACTTAGATGGGTGCCCAGATGGAAAAAGCATTCTTTGTTAGCTGTTATCTACCCTATGTTTTATTGCATTTCATTTCTGCTCTTACATAATGCATCAAGTCTTTTGAAAGTAGATAGTTTGTAAATGTAAGACAAAAGGTAAAAATTGAGATAGTTCACTTTAGTGATATTTGTTGAACTTCGCATCAAATGCTTTATACTTTTTTAATCTAAGTTTTGTCAATATGTATAATGAAAATATTTCCCTATTTCCTATTATTTCTAATGTATCTTTATTGCGTGAACACTCACACTACTGTTGTGTTGTGTTAAACCAAAGTTTCAGTGAATGTGGAAAGTGTCCTTTTAATTTCATATTGTCACTCAGCACACATTCATTGCTCATCTGTTGATAAGTCCTGTGCTAGTATTTGGATTATAAAATAAATAATACAAAGTAAAGAATATTAATAAATAATGACATTCTAAGTCTTTTGGAAACCTACCCTTGTATGCTAAAGGTAACAACAAATGGATCTGAAAAGTTCTAAAGTGCAAAATGATTCATGTATTGCTTAGGGCAGTCAGGTAATGTTTCACAGAGAAGGCAACGCTTGAGCTGATTGTTAAGGAAGAGTTTTTTAGGCAAGCTAAAGGGAAAAGAATTCTAAGGTAGAGGTGCAAAGCATAGATATAAAACAATAGCATGATTTGGGGTGAATTAAAGTTGCTGTGTTCGTGTTAGGCCATTATGTGTGGAGGAAGCATGGCAAGAGGTGAGGCATGAGAACTAGACAAGGACATGATCATAAAGATTTTTAAGACTGGTGACAGCTTGAGTATTATTTTGTTGGTTGTAAATTGTTTCAAGCATCAGAATGATCTAGTTGGTATTATATTTTAGAAAAGCAATTGATGGCAAAAAAAAGCATAAGACTGGAATAAGTATTAATTTAGATCCTTGTAAACAGACAATGGACAGATAAAATCAGTTTGATTTTATGGAATGGGATAAAACACTTTCTCTGATAAGATAATTATAATGCATCTCATTGTAAAAATGGAATTTAAATGTTTCAAGGGAACAAGTACCTTATGACACATAGTGGTAAAAATATTAGTAAGGTAGTAAATAATATTTTGATTTCTTGTTTTAAAACTCATGTTTAATTTGTATTATGTATTAATTTATCCCCATTTAGGATTTAATGTTTTTTTTTTAAAGATTTTATTTATTTATTTGACAGAGAGAAATCACAAGTAGATGGAAAGGCAGGCAGAGAGAGAGAGGGAAGCAGGCTCCCCGCTGAGCAGAGAGCACGATGTGGGACTCGATCCCAGGACCCTGAGATCATGACCTGAGCTGAAGGCAGCGGCTTAACCCACTGAGCCACCCAGGCGCCCCAGGATTTAATGTTTTATAACATTGAATTTTACATAATAATTTTTGACACTTTGGTTGAGAGTGTTAGGTTACAAACTTAATTATATATATTAGAAGTCTAGAATTTAGAGTTGTTTTAGATTAATGTAATATTTACTTAGCAGTTTATTTGCTTATTTATTGATTTATTTATTTAGGGGTCGGGAAGGGTAGAGAGAGAATCCCAAGCAGACAGCAGCACAGGGCCAATAGTGGAGCTCAATCTCACAGCCCTGAGATCATGACCTGAACTGAAATCAAGAGTTGGATGCTTGACTGACTGAGCTAGCCAGGTGCCCCTTTTTTGTTTTTATTAAAATGAAATGTGAATGTCATATTTCATTATTGTATATGCAGAAATTTTTTATGCCTGGTTAAAGTGTTTTTCTCATCTAAATTTATTTCTCCTATATTTAAAATTAATATTTGACTCTTGTAAATGAATAGGAAACTGCATTTTATTTTCTTATAAATAATAACATTCTTCTGTATTACTTTGAAATGCTATGATTAAATAGTTGACGGCTATGTGACTGTTTACAAAATCTGTCTGAATTATTAAAATACAAATTGATGCCGTATTACACCAAAATGTGCTTCAGTTTTTTAAGAATTATTAATGGTGCCATGACTGTACCCATTGACTCAGAAGCTAAGTAGAACTTGTAATGTGGAAGAATTTCCTTCCCTGGAGCTTACCAGGTGTCTCAGATATTCCAATAGATATAGCATTATAAGCCTTTTAGGTCCTATAAATTTCTTTAATACATCCTAATTTATTTACTGAATAAATTATTTAAAATATCTTTAATTCCTTCTCAAGAAATTAAAAAAAAAATGAAAAAACTCTTTATTGGGCCAAATGACCCAGCATGGAAATTCTGACAACAAACAGTTGATCCTTTTATTGATGGATTTCATATTTGTGAATTTGGTGTAATTTATTTCTAATCCACAAATCAATGCTTGGGGCCCTTCATGGTCAGGAGTGAACATGCACAGAGCAGCAAAGAATTTGAGTTCACCACTGCATACATTCCCATGTGAGGTCAAACAAGGTGATGCTCTTCTTATTTCTGTCCTCACACTAGAAACAAGTGTCCTTTTTGCAGTCTCTTTAGGGCCACATTTTCCACCCTTTTTTGCCTTCTGTTTATAATTTCACTGTTTAAAATGGCTCCCAACCATAACCCTGAAGTACTATCTAGTGTTCCTGAGTACAAAAGGCTTTGATGTAGCTTATGGAGAGACACGCGTGTTAGGGAAGTTTCATTCAGGCATGAATTATAGTGCTGTTGGCTGTGAGTTCAATGAGTTAATGAAGCCTTAACTCTTGTTAAGGCTCTGAGTGTCAATGTCTTAAAATGTTAAAGGATCTTTAAACAGAAACACATATAAAACAAGGTTCTGTATTGATTAGGTGATGAAAATATTGTGACTAGCATCTCCCAGGAATCTAAGGTTGTATTTCCCCTAAGAGCAGTTGTTCAGTATTTGCTGATTCAGTGGTTGCAGCAACTTAATAGAATATAACTACTGCGAATAATACGAATTGGCTGTATTTACAGTTCCCAGCTGGTAATGGACGTTGTGATGGACGATGCCTAGACAGGCAGTGTTTTGCTTTCATGCTTATGTGTATGTGTGTATTAAGCAAAACTGAAAATGGGTATGATTTCATATTTTGGGCCAGAAAACTTTTGATTCATGTGTCATGCTATGTAAAGTAGATAGAACAGGTTTACAAAATCTAACGGATCTAAAATTTCTCAATCTCTTGGATAGTGGAAATAAGGTCAGAAAGAGAATGATCTAAAAGATGTATATCTTAAAATTGGTAACCAATAAAACTAAGGCATTTGTAGCAGCCTAGATGCAGTAATCCTCTCTTGCATCCTGAATATATATTCTGAATATGAATAAATAAGGAATTCACACATATGGAAAGAAAAGTTCTCTACCACTTATTACCAGAACAGAACAAAACAAAACAAAAAAAGAATGTTGAATAAAGTAAATTATTAATGACACATAGAATTAACTTGGGATCATGGACTAAAGTGTGTACTGGAAAATCAGATTAAGTTGCTATACTTAGATAAATCTGAAAGGATAAATCTAGCTTTCTCTATAAATCTCCTATTAACCTAAAACAGAGAGAATTTAATTTCCAATTCAAATTTCAATTAAAAACCTTGATCAAGAATATACTAACATCATAATGGTATTTATCTAGATTTCTATCATACAGAAATTAATATACTTATTTTTAGAAATAATTCAAATTGGCATAAAACAGCACTATAAGTAGTGTAATATTTGAGATTCATAATGCATATAATTAGGTAATGAGAGATAATAATTATATATTATCCAGTAAATTTACACATATAGCAGATCTCATTTTCCTATATCATCTAATTATAGTCAAACTGTAGTTTTTGTATATTATTTATAAGGAAAATAACTTTTTAAAAATCTACTTAAGAAATGTACCTAGTATCAAAACTGCCTGGATAGTGACACAGAAATGTAACTATGACAAGACTGTGCTTCAAAGTCCACTGGTAAAAACAGACACATACAACATTCCTAAAATTCTGGATTATTTACTGTTTCATTCTCATAACCACCGTATTATATAGATACTATTTTCTCCCACTAAATTAAAGCTTATTCATATGCTTATCTAAGAGTCATCCTTCTAAAGAATTAAAGTGATGTTTTAAGTTTAGTGTTTGTAAGGATATGTTCAGTGATTTTTAACTGAGGCTAGAAGTGCACATTTATGGTGTACAAATAATTTGACTTGATTTATATGGCCTACCTTGATTAATACAACAAAAGCATTCTATTTAATTGTAAATATAATCAGAGTCATGCTTAAATAGATATAGAACTTGTTATTGAAAATTATTTAAGATATATAAATAATGGAAAAATGGAAAATTTTACTTAATTATTCATTTTAATATATACTTCATTTATATCTTACTACATTTATCTGTTGTAATTGCAAGATTAATGTGAGTATAATTAACACTACTTTTAGTAATCATATTACATAATGGTTTCCAAATACATTATTAATATAAGGCTATGTTAATATAAATTAGTTATATTAATATAAAGCTATCTTTTGTCTTTCTAGAACTATATTATCTTGCTTTATAGAAGGATAGCATCATACCCTGGGAATTTAATAACAATATGCTATAGGAATATTTACATAAAATTTCATTTGCCTCCAGGCAGAGTTAGTGCCCCCTTCCTGTGTAGCTATAATGTTGTAGTCATGTAGGGCAGATGCAGGAATGAGACAAGAATTTGAATCTCAGCTTTATCATTTACTAATTTAGTAATCGTGGGTAATACAATTAGCCTATGTGTGCTTTGATTTTTTTTTCATCCGACAAATGGGAATAAGGTATTTCATAGCTTTTTGGTGGGACTTAAATAGTACATTTATAATCTATTAAGACAGTCTGACATATAAATACCTGATAGGTGTTAGCAATTATTATTAAGACGATTATATTTTATATACAGTATCAAAAGCAAATTACTAGTTTATGGTAATAGAAACTAGTAAACCCAACAGAGGTTCAGTAAAGAGCTGGTGAACAAATGAATGAAAGCTCTTTCTTGTCATACGGACCTAAAATCAGTCAAAAGATTTACTAAGTAACCATGTGTCCTCGAGCACTAAGTCTTGAAACAGGACAGATCTGATCTCTGCCATCAAGGTATTTAATATCTAATTGTGAAAATAAAATGAAATATATACATGCATATTCACATATATAATATATATTTAAGATCTATTACATTTGTGGTATATGACTATTCATCAGTGCCTTATACTTTAAATTTTTCCCTTTAGAGAACACAGTTTAGCACCTCAACTCATTTTAGTGCAACCAGAAATTTGTAGAAACTTGTTTTTAAAGGAATAATAGTAGATAAATAATAGATAACAGGTAAATAATAGAGAATTATTTTAAGTTGTAATTCACTTTAAACAATAAATGCATGGCTTAACAAGAAAAATAATTTAGCATCAAGTATATTTGATGATGATGATACCATAAGTTACCATTATTTTGTCATTTGATATTAATATTTCATATTATAAACCACATCATTACCCCTTTGGATGGAAATAAAAATAATAATATAAAAATAACCCTAACTATAAGAGTTCACCACACATATAAATATTTTTCTTTACTTAATAACCAATGCATGTTAAATGCTTAGTATATGGCAAGTATTGTTCTAAGGATTCTGTATCTTACCATCTTATTAAACTCTCACAATGTCTCTCTCAGGTAGTTATTATTATTAAACAAATTAACAGATAGTAAAACTGAGAAAAAAATGAGGGAAAGTAATGTGTCCTCATTCACAGTCCCGAGACAGAATTAGGATGCAAATCTAATAGTAAAATTTCATTTTTATCACCCTTATGCTTTACTGTCTCTATTATTAACGTGCTTTATTTTGAATGATCTAGAAATAGAGAAATAGGAAGAACCACTAAATATGTATTTAACTCCTCTTTGTTATCTTTTTTCTTTATTTTATATAAAGGTCTACAAAATTTGGAAAGGTAAAACATGATATTACATGTTTTTAACTGTAAATTGTGGTAAAAACCTATTTCACAGAGTGCTTAATAATATGTATTACATAGGTTTATTTTGTTGATTTAGGATTCATACCCATACTTAACTACTTATTTGTTGATTCTGTAGGACAAGTATTAATTTATATAAAACCTGAAGCCACATTAGATTTATGCTGTCATTTTTGTTTTCCTTCATTTACTATAAAAGTAATTTTTAATTTGGATGGTTTCTGGGTAAAATGGCAGCTCAAGAAATTCAAGGATTTAGAATATCTGCAACATATAGATCATTCTCTTTTATATAATTGTGCAGATATTGCCTACTGATTCTAACCAAGGCACAGCTTCACAATCTTAACAGGTCTAGGCACCCTCTAGCCCTTGGCCACTTAGTGTTTAAGAAGAAAAGTATTTGTGGTCTCTCTTTCATATATTTTATAGAACATGAATACTTGGTCCACATTCTTAAAGTTCAAAACAGACAAATAAACGTGTGTGTATATATGTATGTGCGTGTGTGTGTATATACATGTGTGTGTATATATAGTGTATATATATTATATATATATATATGGTATGTGTGTGTACGTATGTGTATATATATAAGTTCTCACATAGAATTGATTAATTCATGTTGAATTAGCCTACTTATATCTTCAGTAGAAAGGGAAAATCAGGTATCTGGAGACCTGGGTTGTGGCCATTTCTGAATATTTGTTATTTGGATTCAAGTTAATTCACATAATCTCTTAGACTCAGGTTTTTTCTATTATTAAAACACACAAGAAATGCATCCATTTCTTCCAGATTGTCAAATTTATTGCCGTAGAGTTGCTCATAGTATGTTCTTATAATAGTTTGTATTTCTTTGGTGTTAGTTGTGATCTCTCCTCTTTCATTCATGATTTTATTTATTTGGGTCCTTTCTCTTTTCTTTTTGATAAGTCGGGCCAGGGGTTTATCAATTTTATTAATTCTTTCAAAGAACCAGCTCCTAGTTTCGTTGATTTGTTCTATTGTTTTTTTGGTTTCTATTTCATTGATTTCTGCTCTGATCTTTATGATTTCTCTTCTCCTGCTGGGCTTAGGGTTTCTTTCTTGTTCTTTCTCCAGCTCCTTTAGGTGTAGGGTTAGGTTGTGTACCTGAGACCTTTCTTGTTTCTTGAGAAAGGCTTGTACCGCTATATATTTTCCTCTCAAGACTGCCTTTGTTGTGTCCCACAGATTTTGAACCGTTGTGTTTTCATTATCATTTGTTTCCATGATTTTTTTCAATTCTTCTTTAATTTCCCGGTTGACCCATTCATTCTTTAGAAGGATACTGTTTAGTCTCCATGTATTTGGGTTCTTTCCAAACTTCCTTTTGTGGTTGAGTTCTAGCTTTAGAGCATTGTGGTCTGAAAATATGCAGGGAATGATCTCAGGAATGTTTTAAAGATTAAATTAATATATAAAAAGAATTTATAATGAAAGTAATTATGTGGGTATTTGCTACTATTATAATTATTGATTTTATGTGAGATCTTGTCCACCATGACAAAATTTATTATATTTCTTCCCAAATGACTTTGTACATATATTCCAAACATATAACATTGTAGTAATTTTGCTTGTTAATTTGTGTGGTTCTCTACCTATGCCGTGAACAGGTAAAGAGCAGGAGCCATGTTACATTAATTTCATGATCTTCTGAATATAGATGGTCCATAATTAATTAATTTTACTTTTAGGAAGAATGGCAAATAGAAAGAATGAAAGAGTAAAGAGGGTAGAGTTTTATAAAGAAAGTAAGATTTTGGTCTTGCCTTGTAACATAAATTTGGAAGGATTCTCCAGTAATTCACCAGTACACAGCCTCACTCATACAGATGCAGAAGGACTCTACTAAATACTAGTCTGTGAGATGCCTGCACCTGGGTCACATAAGGATGGGCATTCTAAGACTGCAAACAGGACACACCCACATCTACTGAATTAGGATCTCTTCGTGGCCTCAGAGTCTACATTTTAACAAACTTTTAGGTAATTCTAATGCAGAGCCAAACACATAAGCCATGTTTGTGCTGCATTTTAATCCATTCAGGTAAGGATATTCAGCTTCCTCCAGAGAGAAGGTAAGACAAAAAATATTTCCTTAGGTAGCTGAATGAATTGTTATCAACCATTACCATCACTATAACTGCATTACAGCCTAGCCTTGAAAACCAATGTCTCTTAAACCATGTGCTGTGATAGATTTTTAAGTAATACTTTTTTCCCTTAAAATAATAGAAAATAGTTTCAATTGCATCATAAGGCCCTATTCCTTTTTTTGTTTGTTTACTTTTATCAAGGGTTTTTTTTGGTATATCTGGAATGATAAAGAAAAACACTCCATTCTGTAGAGGTAGGCAGGGAAGAAGCAAGGAGAAAAGAGATGACTGAAACAATCTAGGTCATTACCCATCTTTATATTCCTATGAATTTCATCCTGTTACCACACCAGTATGAAGATAACTATCCTCAGAGCCTCTTCACCCTTCTAAAGAAAACAACAGAAGGATATGAGACATCTAAGAGGAGGAAGATGAAAATGAATTAAAAGGTATACAGAGTATACCAGGTGGCTCTGTAGCTAGTTGAAGAACTAGTCCAGATAGTTACAGGTAAAGATATCTATCATACTTTTGTTTTCACCAATTTTTTTAAGAGTTTATTTATTTATGACAGAGAGAGCACAAGCAGGGGGAGCATCAGGCAGAGGGAGAGCGAGAAGCAGACTCTCTTCTGAGCAGGCAGCCTGATGTGGGTGGATCCTAGGACTCTGGGATCATGACCTGAGCCAAAGACCAAGGCTCAACACCAAATTTTAACAAGCATTTATAATCTGACTATATACAGAAGAATGCAGATATACTAAAATATGAAGAAATGTAATATCGCTCTATCATCAGGGAATTGAAAATCTACAAACAGATGTTGACACATTTATACATTTGCATCAAGGTACAGTCCTGTTAAAAGCAAAGTATAAAAGCTACGGTAGTCTTGAGGAGGGGGAGCAATCTGGAACAGCCGCCCTGATCAAGAAAACTTGGCCACAGGATGTCCCTTCTGGCCTAGAGGAAAGTATTGAATATGGAGGGCATGGTGAGATGATAGAAGGAAAAAGGTGGCAGTGTACATTTCAGTACATTGTAAGCTAAGGTGCAGAAATAGGAAAGCACAAGGTGTACTAGGAGTATATCAACAAACTGTGGCTGGAACATTGGCTGCGAAGGTCGGTGTGTGAAGGATGAAATGGAAGGTAGCAAGGATATATGAAATAAAATCATATTTGTAAAAGCATTTTGGGAAATGTGAAATGCCAAGCATATGTAATATAGCAGTATTATTTTTAGGAAGGAGCAAAAAGTAAGTGAGACCTAGAGGCAGGAATAGTACAGTGTTTTGAACAGTAAAGAGAATTACTTACTGAGGCTAGAACAGACTTAACAAAGAATAATGGAGGAGGTGATTAAAGTGAGTTCTGAGGAGTCCATTAAGTAATTTCACTGATATAGGACACCACAGTAGGTTCTGCACGTGAAGTAACATGATTAAGCTATGCACTGAGACACAACATTTGAAACAGTTAAGAACTGAGAATAATCTAAGCAAAAGATACTTATGAAAGCCAATTTTACATTTATTTATTTATGCTTAAATTTATATTTTAGAAAGAGGAGAGAGAGCATGAGTGGGGTGAGGGGCAGAGGGAGAGAATCTTCAAGCAGACTTCCTGCTGAGTGTGGAGCCCAAGAGGAGACTAAATCTCAAGACCCATGAGATAACCTCAGCCAAAACCAAGAATCCTATTCTCAATCAGGGGAGCCACTCTGGCGCCCCAAAGCCAATCTTTTAGAGTAAGGTCAGGGAGATTAAAAACCCAAAATTGAAGACCTCAAATAAAATTCAATTTTGAAATACCTATACTGGGTCTAGTCTATCATTGGAAATAACTGGTTGTCCCTTGTATGTTTTATTGCACATGTAAATTATGATTTTATCATTTCAATATTAATTATTGATTATGGGTTATTTATTTCTGAAGAGGTGCTTTTTATGCTATAAAAGACAAAGGGGAGGAATGTAAGGGTATTAAAAAATTTATCTTTTGATTCTCTTATACTGAGATCCTTGATTGGTGTAAGTCAGTTTCAGTTTGCAAGGTATCTGATATGATAAGGTTTCATTTTTCTAATATTTCAGAGTACAATTTTAGGTTAGATATACAAAATATTCTACAGAGATTTCTGTTATGAAGAAAGAGCTATTAAGATTCAAGTGACACTGTGTACTATACAGCTGAGAATTCTAACCCTGGGTTAAAATATTTTGTTATAATTCCAGTTTCTGTTTGTTCAGGATAGTTAGAAAAATATTTTCTATACTATATTGATTCTTCTAATAAAAAATACATTCCTGACATTAACCAGAATATCCAACGTTTTTTAGGAAACAAAACAGATTAACAGAGGGAAAAGCAAAAAAAAGAGGGGGGCAAACTATAAAATACTCCTAACTATGGAGAACAAACTGAGGGTTGCTGGAGGTGGGTGGGTGGACAGGATGGGTTAAATGGGTGACGGGTATTTAAGGAGTGCACGGGTTGTAATGAGCACTGGTTGTGTAAGTGATGAATCACTAAATTCTACTCCTAAAACTAATATAATGCTACATATTCACTAATTGGAATTTTTTTTTCCTAATTTTGAAATTTTTAATTTCAGTAGTTAACATACAATATAATGATTCAGCACTTCTATACATTTCTTAATGTTCATTATAAATGTATTTTTTATATTTTATTTTATTTTTTTAAAATCATTTTTTAAATTTATTTTCAGCATAACAGTATTCATTGTTTTTTGTACCACACCCAGTGCTCCATGCAATCTGTGCCCTCTCTAATACCCACCACCTGGTTCCCCAAACCTCTTTTTTTTTTTAATTTTTTATTTTCAGCATAAGAGTCTTCATTATTTTTGCACCACACCCAGTGCTCCATGCAATCCGTGCCCTCTCTAATACCCACCACCTGGTACCCCGACCTCCCACCCCTTGCCCCTTCAAAACCCTCAGATTTTTTTTCAGAGTCCATAGTCTCTCATGGTTCACCTCCCCTTTCAATTTCCCCCAACTCCCTTCTCCTCTCTATCTCCCCATGTCCTCCATGCTATTTGTTATGCTCCACAAATAAGTGAAACCATAAGATAATTGACTCTCTCTGCTTGACTTATTTCACTCAGCACTAATTGGAATTTAAGGAGAAACTCAAAACAGAAAAAAAAAATAAAATTCAAAATTCTAACCTTTATTATTCATATTTTCTTATTTAACATATCATCTTTCTTGACATGTTTTCACAAATTATAAGGTTAAAATTGGGAATACTCATGTAATATATAGATCCATGAGAGTCCTATGTTACACCATAATGAAAGTATGTTAGAATATAAGGAACAAACATGGATGTTTAAAGAAAGTTACATTTCTTTGTGTCTTCCTCAATTTCTTTCATGAGTACTTTATAGTTTTCTGAGTATAGATTCTTTGCTTCTTTGGTTAGGTTTATTCCGAGGTATCTTATGGTTTTGGGTACAATTGTAAAGAAGGTTACAACATACATCTTCATTTTTCACAAATGAGACTTGCATATAAAAAACCATGATAAAATCCTGAATTACAGATTATTTAAAGTAAGCGTGATTTTATACTTTACTGTGGGATTCATACTTTCTCTAAATAATGAACTTTCTGTTACATGGACAGGTTTGTTTACAGATTAGCCAGGACTGAATAAGGATTCCAAAACCACAGAATCTCCTGGGTGAGATGCCTGTGACATTCTTCCAGAAATCTCCCAACTATCAATGTTAATACCTTGCTAGAGGGGAATACAGCCTTGACTTGACAATGGCAAAGCCTCAGGTATCTCAGTCTGGTCCTCTTTAGCATATGGAATTTCTTTTGAAACCTTCCTTTTCCTTACTTCCCCCAACTCCGAAGCACAGAATCACCACTTCTCAAGACCTTGGTGCAGCGACTCTTTCTGCCCACAGGTAACATCCTGTGCTTTAATAAACCACCATTTTGCACCAAAATAAATAAATAAATAACCACAGAAGCTAATATTTAAAATCATTATCAATAAATATTAATCAGACTGAATTAATGTGATATGTATATGTTCCAGGATATTATAAAATGAGAGACATTATTTTCCAGTTCCAAATACTAAAAGTGTGAAAGTGAAATGTCTTGTATTTTAAGTTAGACCCTTTCTTTCCAGAGTATTTTATTAGGGAGGCTGGGTGGTTTAGTTAAATTTGGAAGGCTTAAAATCCTGTGTTCTCATTTTGGTTTTGATAAACAGTAGTCACAGAGGCAGGTTACATACAAATAACACATACATGCAAAGATAACTTATGTAGAGTTGTAAGCATCACATGAGATAATTTAGTAAAGCTCCTGTACAGCACCTGTCATGAAATAGATGCTCAATAACTGTTTTTACTTCCTTCTCCCTCTCCCACCATATTTCATTTCTTGTCTTACTACCTATAGTTAAGGTTTTCTGAAGATTTATTTTTGAGAGAGACAGTGTGTGTGTGTACATATGCATGAGTGGTGGAGGGCAGAGAGAGAGAGAGAGAATCTCAAGCAGATTCCCACTGAACTATGAGCCCAAATGTAACCCATGAGATCATGACCTGAGCTGAAACTAACAGTCAGATGTTCAACTCCAGTTTTTATTTATGATTTAAATGTCTGATATTCTGGAGCATCTGGATGGCTCAGTCAGTTAAATCTTTGTCTTCTGCTCCATTCATAATCCCAGGGTCCTGGGATCTAGCCCTGCATCAGGCTCCCTGATGGGTGGGGAGACTGCTTTTTCCTCTCCTACTCTCCCTGCTTGTGCACCCACGTGCTGTCTCTCTGTCTTTCTGAAATAAATAAAATCTATTTTTAAAAAGTGTCTGATAATATGCATTTGATTAGTTTCCACCAGTTGCTTTGACAAATGTCAAATCTTTGTTAAGCAACCCATTCAGTAAGGATACTATAAGGAATCCCTTACATCTCCCTCTTAACTCCTCCATCAATCAATAGTTATTTCTTTAGCATTATAGCAAATACTAACAATGCTAAGATATGGCCCCTGCCCTTAAGAACCTCAGATTCCAGTAAGAGACGCATGAAAACAAATAATTAAAATAGAATTGGATATTGACCATTTAAACACATGCCAAATTTTTTAAAAACCCTTAATTTTACAGTGTACTCTATATACCGTGCTAAATACCCATATCAAATTGGTTCAGTAAATGTTTATTACCTGCTATGTGTCAGGCTGATAGAATTAAGAAAAAAAAAAAAAAAAGTCTCTACAATGGCATGAAGTTTCAGGGACCATAGTGAAAACTGAGCAGTACTTGGGAATGTCAGTCCTCCTAAGGCACTGATGTCACCTTCCAGCAACGTGTCTTATGATACAGACCCTTATATTCTGCAGTCTTCATTCTTTCAGTTATATAATCCTATTGCATTTCATCTGGAATAATCATTTATGGCTTTAGTGTTCTCTCCTCAGTCTATTCATAAAGAGCCTCATGCTGGTACAGTCCAGCAAGATACTTGTCGTCATAAAACTTACACAAAATAGAGTGAGTAAGAGAGGGTTTTAAAGATTTTATTTTTATTTGTTTGACAGACAGAGATCACAGGTAGGCAGAGAGAGAGAGTAGGGGAGCAAGCTCGCCGCTGAGCAGAGAGCCCGATGCGGGGCTCCATCCTAGGACCCTGGGATCATGACCTGAGCCGAAGGCAGAGGCTTTAACCCACTGAGCCACCCAGGAGCCCTGAGAGGGTTTTAAAGTACTGAAAATGACTGAGATAAACCTGTGGTGCTGGAGACCTAGTGAGTGGAGGCTAGTGACCAGATTGAGTTATGGACAAACAAAAAAAACAAACAAAGACACTGTGCAGTAAAATACATTTCCTGGAAGGTCTATGCTGCATTCTTCCTCCTAACAATGTTATGAGGCTCACTTCCCACATAATGAACTCTTCCAAACTGTTGAGAGAAATATTACTTCACATGAGCCTTCAGGTCTAAGAAACAACTTTTCCGAGAATAATTACCTTATTTCTCAACTAAGAAAAAAGATAAAAGATTAAAATATGGCAATGTCAACCAATCACTATTTGGTATGGAAATTTATTCCTGATAAGAGAAGAATATGTTCCCAGTCTTTGTTGCTTTTCCATGAGAATGATCTTTCATCCCTAAGTATATCAAACCACAATTGAAGAGTCAACACTCTGTGCTCAGGAAAATAGGTCTAATTTTCAATAACTAACGATTAAATAATTTTTCAGTCAAAATTCTTTCCTAAAATTTATCCTGTAAAAAATTAACTGTTGTATTCATTTTGTTAGTACTTTTGTTTGTTTTCTTTGAATTTAGAAAAAAATTTTTAGAGATAACTTTTAAGTATTTCAACAGTGATTTGTCAGTTATTTTCTTTTTAGACTACTTAATTTGTTGTTCACATAAATTTCTATTGTTTTGGGTAGCCAAGTATAATTCTAAAATTAAAATCTGTAAAGGCAATCTCAATTGAAGCTATATAATTTTCATTCAATAAAAATTACAAAACTCCTCAAATACAATAACAAAAATAAATGAAAGGAGGAAATATTAAAAATTAGAAATAGAATTTACCTCAAATTTGCCCTATAAACTTCACTTATTTTGTGCTAGAAGGAATACCAAAAAGGAATTTGAATTGGAATTGACTGCTGTATTCAAAAAATTTTTGTTGTATTCGGTAAAATTTTAAAAAAAAATCTAACGAGGAAAGTCTGACATTTTCCCTCCATAATCCACATTAAATCCTGCAACTAAAAAACTGAAATGGAAACTGAACCATGATAATTTCATTAAAGCGTTTGCTTTTTTAATATAAGAAAATTTCTATAGCGTGGTATCCTGATTTGGAAATTAGATATCTGTTGTTATACAATTATCATAAGTATAATTTGAGAAATGATGACTTCTCTTGTGTGTTTTTTTTTTTTTTTTTT
>NC_081570.1:59430794-59475769 GCF_022355385.1 Mustela nigripes | reverse complement strand
GAGGGTTGCCGGGGGGAGGGGGTTTGGGAGAAGGGGGTGGGATTATGGACATTGGGGAGGGTATGTGATCTGGTGAGTGCTGTGAAGTGTGTAAACCTGGTGATTCACAGACCTGTACCCCTGGGGATAAAAATATATGTTTATAAAAAATAAAAAATTTAAAAAAAAAAAACATTCCTGAAATAGGTGCTATTATAACCCCCATGTTAAATGTGAAGAATGTGATACAAAATGAGGTCATGTACTTGTCCCAGTCTTGAATGGTAGAGCAAGATGCCATATCCAAGTAATCATGATTTAGAATTTGTGCTCTTAGTTAAAAGAGTTTATGGAGGAGCGGTATTTAAGCAGATAGTAAAGGAAAGAAAAATTATTTCAGAAAAAGAAAAGAAAGATGGAAAAACATATGTGAAAAGAAGCTATGAAAGATTTTAAAAGGGCAGCCTTCCAGAGTTAGTCTAGAAGGAGTGACTGTGAAATGGGTATAAAGACAGTGACACTCTATCACTTTTCTTTTATGTCTGCTCTCCTTGGTTGCTCCTCTGGCCAACAGGTTTCATGCATTTGTTTCTTTCGAACTTGGAGTGTCCCTCTAGGCAGTGTATGAATCATGATTTGACCCTTCTGGACACTTTTGGAATTCTTCCATCCCTCTAGTGATGACAATGAAAAGTTTTAGAAACAGTAATGATTATCATTAAAGTGCACATGTTATTAGAATAGCTGAGTGATGTATATTTATGAATGAGTAAGAGTTGACCTAAAAGGCTGTATTGAATCTTAGATGGAAGGATTGAGTTACAGGATCAGTGTTATTTCATATAATTCATTATTTGGGAGGCTGAAACAGGAGCATGCATATTAAGTTTTGGGTGATAGGAAGTTGTATGCAGTTGATAGAATCTTGAATGCTAAAAAAATCCTTGAATACTATAAGAGTAGAATTCAAATGAACTTTGACAGATTTGAGAAATAGCTTTCTAGTAGATGAATAGGACCAATTCAGAGTATATTTTGGTTATAAGAGATGAAAAGATGGAAGGTGACTAGCTAAGAGTCATATTTTGGAAAGTATCTGAGATACAAGGACTAGGTAATGGCCATTATTGCTTTGTTTATATGAATTCAGCATAAATCTAGATTTTTTTTAATGAAGATAACCATAATTTGATTTATGTATGACTTGTGAAATGTATATGAAACCTACTTCTCTGATTTCAGCAAACCAGTTTCTAACAGTAAAGCCTATATAAATAACTTTTTGGGTGCCACTTGTACAAATCAGCAATAGATTTTTTAAAGTTAGGTATTAGATGAAAATAATTTTGAAATCAATTATCATTGTCATTACACCAGAGAGAATTTTGTGAGGGAGATAAGTAACTCCATTGTTAAAGAGCACATTTTAACTTTTGGTGTGAACTTTGCACCACTTGCTTTGTTAGAATTAGTTTGGCAAATGATTCATGTGATATTTCCAACAGAGAAATCTGCTAAGTATTCTACCCAATGGTTGCTTAAACAGTTAAATCCTCTGCAATCAGAGAACTCCCACTGAACTAGTGATTATCTGTATGATATATTCTAATGTACTGAGCAACTGTGTAAAGATCATGTGGTTTGATTGTTCATTTTACTAACTTCTTAAAGGGATTGAGTGAAAAAATTACACAGTGTACTGTTCATTGTACAAAATCTGCTTTTTGATAAAAGCAGAACATCTTTAAAGAATGTGGAATTTAGAAATGTAATTTTCATTACATGTTGGAACAGATTTTTCTTATTTGGGAAAACATCTTTGAAATCAGAGGGTGAATCTAATTCTCTAAACAAATTTTAATTCACAGGCATTTTAGAATACATTAGAAACTGTGATCATTAGCTCTCTTTAAAAATGAACTTAAAAAAAAACAATAAAAAGATATACTTAATAACATAAATATAACACCAAAGTATTTAACAAATAGTTTAAGTATATCTTCCAGATTCTAAGTTCCTTTTCCCAGACTTGAGCACTGCTTTTGCAATACAGATTAAAAACTCTCAATTGATAAATGTTATCTTTGTCAAAATGTAAATCATCTGTTTTGAAAAAATATGAAATTTATTATATAATTCTGGCCTATTTAAAAATAAATGATAGAGTTAATTCTTGATAAATAAAATATCATTTATAATTAAAATATTGTTTTATATATAGGCATATCTGTGTTTGTGTTTATATAAATATCTGGAAGCTAAAAGTATCAAAAAGAGCTAATAGTTTAGATAACACAATAGATTCCAGTATCAACTTGCTTAACCATTACAGTAACATGTGATAATATTATGTCAATACTTTATAGAATTTTCTACAGGTCAAGTTGGAAAAATAATTTTTGGAATCTAATGGTTTTCAGCGTTTGTAGTGGTTTTCAAAAATATAAACGATTTAATGACCTACACATATGGAAATGTAAGCCCGAACATTGTTTATTAAATTAGGGATTAAATGTTACTGAACGTCTGCTTTATACTTGAGAAGAAGAAGACATGCAGAGGACGGTAGATGAAATCTGAACACTATATAGAGACCCTTCTTAAGATTTTTTTTTTCTGTTTTTAATTCTGGTAGTGGGGACATATTAACAATAGGGTGATAGCAGTATACTTAGCAAAGTGATTTTTTTTTTTTTGTGATAATTCCCTCACTCTGCTTTCCATCACCCTGTTTATGACCTCTATTAAAACGCCATAGATTAGATTTTTCTCAAAGAAATATAGCTGAAGGAAGTCATGAAAGCTTTACCCTTCAAAAATTTCTGATAATTCCTTGGTCTGTATGTAATCTCAAGCCTTCCTTTCTGATGAGTAAGACATCTCTAGGCCACTTAGTGTATTTTACATCATAATGATAGCTACTGATGAAGGTCAGCGGGCACTTTCCTAATAATAATAGTTGCCTTTATTTAAAGCTCTTTGTATGTGCCAGGCATTCTTCTAAGAGTATTACATTTGATGCCCAGGACCTTATCAAGTCAGGTACTGCTGCTAATTGCTGCTGTTACAGTGAGAAAAGTGAGACACAGAGAGGTTAAGTAACTTGCCCAAGAACATACAATAGTGGGAAGCCAGTATTTTAACTCAGGAAGTTTGGCTCTTTTGTAGAATTTTATTTGCGTGTGCTCTGGATAACACTGGATAATATTAGAGGTCCATATCCTATGAAATTCAAGGTATTTCTCTGGTACTTTGTGAATTCACAGTAATGCTCCTTTTGATTTTTTTTCTTCTTTTTTTAATGCTCACTTATGCTTATTTACAAATATGCAATTACTTATCCTTACCACATCAAGCAGTGTTTCTTACTTGATTTCCACCAGGGAAAAATCCCTACTCATAACAAAGCATTTGTTATGGGAAAGGAAGGTCTAAATTTAGCTCTGCAAAGCTACACACTTTGAATGTAACATAAGCATTCACATTCTCAGAATTTTCTTAGCTCCTTCATTCAAACACAATGCCTACCTCCTGTTGCACTATGGAGATTCCCCTATAGAGATTCCCCTACAAATTGCCCAGCAGATTCCCCTATAGATTAGAGATTCCCCTACAGTTTCCCCTGTAGATTTCCCTTCCAATTTTGTAACATCTTCTGGCTTTCTCAGTCCTTACCCCTGGGGAACAAAATGATTTTTGTCTCATGCAAAGCATTCTCTTTCAGCCTTTCCTTCAGGACCTTACTTTGAGATTGTGCCTTTTACCTCAATCCATCTAACTTTAGGGGATTATGCAGGATAGCACTAAACACCCGTAACTAAGGATGCTGGAAATAGCAGTCAGGATGATAGACTTTTGAACAACTTTCACTATCACTTATTAGGTACCCAAGAGGCCCTGTGTTTTATAACATGGCTTCTCATTCTCCTGAATTTCCCATGAGGTAGGCATTATCACTGTTACTTTAGAGATGAAGAGATGAATGTCCAAGAAAATTAATTGCCTTGCCCAAGGTTTCAAAACCACTAAGTACAATAGTACACATCCCAGCTCAGATTCTAAAGGCTAGAGTCTTCCCAATGTGTCTTCTCATTTAGTTATTGTGAAGAGTAATTGCCCTGTCCAAGATTTGATTCTTTTTGTCTAATAACTAACTATATGAGGTTACTTGAAATATAATCCGTCCTGAAAAAGAAATAAAATTACTAACCAAGATAGACTAGCTATTAAAACTTATCCATAAACTCTTAGTTAAAAAAAAATAAAATTACTAGATGCTGTTAATGACACTGAATAAATGTGTAGTATGTAAATTTATAATGACAAATATTTAGGTATAATCTGTTTCTTAATTATATATTTTCCTTACATTTTAGAAATGGTCTTAGTTCTTAATTAGATATTTCTTTATGTTGTAACCCTCTGCTAACTATTTCTGTTCAAAAAATTGTTTGCACAGCACAGGGTATGACTACTAGGGATATTTTAGTGAAGAATTTCTTTAATAAAGTTAGTATTTCATAAGAGGTAATTTTAAATCTATTAAAATCAGTTTTTATTACCAACAAGATACTTTTCAAATATAGCACTACTGCAAAATAATACCTAAACAAAATAGTTTACATTTTAGGTGTAACAATTCTAAACTAATTTTATTTAAAAATAAATCTCTTGAATTTATGTCCTTTAATCCCGGTCTAATGAGAAACTAAGAGAGTGTGATATGGGTAATAATTTATAGTCACTTGACTTGGATCAAGTGCTGGGTTCAGATAAAGTTCTGTCATTTACTTATGAGGCTATATTTAATAAGTTACTTTTCTGGTTCTCAGATAATCTATAAATAATAATAAATAGTAATAGGTCTATAAGGTTGTTGTGAAAATTTTATGAGGAAGTATATACGGGACACCTGGTTATTATACTAAAACTGAATCAGTAATTCTAACATTTGAAAATTTTCAAGCTAACTTAAGGTTATTTTTAAAAAAGCCCAGATATTTTCATTTTACATAATTTTTAAGAACACTTTCTAAAATATATTACCTATTTGTTTTTTAGTAAGCAGAATATATTAAAATATTGAAAATTTTTCTTGACAGAATTATTACCAAGAATATGATTCTTATGTTTTTGCTCATAAGCAATAACAGAATAGAAATTTTTTTAAAAGATTTTATTTATTTATTGGAGAGATTGAGAGAAACAGAGATAGGGAGAGAGAGCAGGAGCAGGGAAGAGAGGGAGAAGCAGGCTCCCCATGGAGTGGGGAGCAGGTTGTAGGGCTGGAACACAGGACCCTGGGATCATGACCTTAGCTAAAGGCAGATGCTTAACAGACTGAGCCATCCAGCTGCCCCAAAATAGGAAAAATTCTTAAAAAGAAAAATAATGTCGTTATCATTTAAATTATAAGCAGTAGTTTTCTTGACTATGTAATACAGTTTCTGATCTGAAGGTCTCAGCATGGGCATCCATGTATTTGTTTAAAAGCATGGGTATTCATGTATTCAGTGCACATGTTAGATTTCTGCTGTCTAATGGAGAAACTAGGGCAATAAGATTCAGTTTTATAATCAGGTCCTCCTTTAATGTTCAGATGTCTTCATTCACTCCCTGTTTCAAGACTATTGGTAAGATCCCAAATAAATTGGAATGCATAGTTTTAAAAACCACTGAAAAAAATCATAGCCTAAACATAAATCATGGTTTTAAATTAATAATGATAAAAACCATTCATGTCTTTGCATAATGCTGTTTACTTAGCTAATCTTTGATACATTATCTTAAACCTGAAAACAAACCATCTTTAAACCAAACTAGAGGAAAATAAATTACCATGTATATTTCAAACGTGCTCCAGAATTTTTGTTTCTCTATATCTCTCTCTCTCTTTCTCTCTCTCTTTCCAGTATTAGAGGTAGCATCATTTAGCAGTTAATAGCATGAACTCTGTAAAAAGAAACATGTTTTAACTCAGCTTACAATACACTACCTATATAACTGGTGGACAAGTTGCAAAGTTACTTAATTGTGTAAGCCTGTATTTATTCATACAGTGAATAAGAAGAATAGTGTGACTTAACCTCATAGGGAAGTTGTGAGAATTACATAGAATTTTACGTGTAAAGAGCACAAAATTCAGTGTTTTTGCATTTCTGCATCCCCTGCATGAAATTTTTCTTACAGATACTCAAGGCATTTTGTCAGAGAGAATATTCTTCACCCCATTTTAAATAGCATCCTCCACTTTCCCACTTCCTGTCAGTAGATCTCAAATAACCTGGCCACACATTAGAAGAAAAGGTCAATGAATTTGACAGCTTTCCTAACCAATTTTTCTTAGGGTCATTCATATTGACATAGTTCTCAAGATAAATGTTATTGAAAAGGAAGCCCCTTTTCAAAACTTAGAAAATGTTGAATGCACAAATCAGTGAAAGCGTGAGTTCTTGGGAGACAGTAACTTCGGTAGTCAGTCTGGTATACTTAAAACATACCACAGTCTTCTACTCTTAGTCAAAATGTTTTTAATTAAACCAATTGTTATACAGCTGTAATGTTGTCATTTATCAGCATAATGAATTTAAACTGAAGGCCACTCTTGCTGTGAGAGTGAACTGATTAACTGGAGGGTCTGCATTGGTAATAATTAGTCAGAAAAATGCAGTGGTGCAAATCAATATCTTGGTGCTGAGACTCTCCTTGGGGAATTGAAACCATAACAAAGCTGTCAAGCTGCAGAGAAATGGGGATGTTGCTGATTTGTGTTGCTAATTTATTCTCTGATACTTTTAACTTGTATACTGGATACATCAAGAAGGGGAAAAAAGATATTTCATTTAATAAATTGTATTGAAGTCTTAAGTGGTAAACTGGTTACATTTTTGAAGGATAGGAAGAAATAATCAGAATTATTATAATGCTACTTTGGGGGGGTCAATGTTTAGCATATATGCACCACTTGCTACTTAGTGTTACACTTTATACGCAGGTAATTTTGTTTTCAAATTTTTGCATTTTTAAGGAGAGATGATATTATAAAGTAGGAAGGACATTTATTTGGCTAATGGAATTAAGTCATTCTTATGGCCACTTACACAGCATGTTTCAGGAATGCATCATAGAGAAGAGAACTACCTGTCACTCATCATAGATTTCATAGTTTGAGAACTCATTATGGAAGAGTCCAGTTCTGGTAGGATTTTCAAAAGTCTCTTTCTTGTATTACACTCTTAAGTTTTTCAGCAACCCAGTCACAGAATTTTGTGCAAGATACAATTTTTGAACATCAGTTTATCTCTAATATTTTAAGGAGGTTGTAATTCTGCTTCAGAATCTGAATGCCACTCTCAAGTGTATTATGGTATAAGAAAACATGTACTTGGGTAACTTCAATTCATATATATGATGATTTCTGTGTTAGAGGTAAGCCAAGGTGAGAAAGGATGTTCTCATGTGTGGAGAAGACAAAGGTGCACTGAATGAAGAGTGCCATCTCCTGTCCTGAACTTTGGGCTTATGTGATTTGAGAATTTAGATGGTCATTAGAATTGGAGTCCCTCCTTGTAATGACAGGGACAGTGGGACATTCATGTGATTTGTGGAAATTTGTGTAACTTGGAAATAACTCCAGGTTACTTTGTAATTATGTTTTATTAGGAAATAACTGTTTCTTTGAAAATAAACATTCATGATATATGAAAACATATTTTAGATTTTCACTAAAAAAGTATACCATTATATGAGCAATTTGTAAACTTCTGGACTGATCACATTGGTGTCTTAATATTTTGTACTCAATATTCTCCTTCTCCCTGCAATAAAATATAGCTGGATGTTTTCTTGTAGAAAGGGGACTTAATAGTTGGTACTAACTAAAGATGTGATTTTAAGTAGTATTTTTTTATGAATTACATGCATGAATCTTCATAATACCTAATAATGAAACTTTTTATTAAGGATTTTTATAAACTAATTTATCACCATTTCAGATCTATGTGTATTTTTTGTTATTGGAAACAAAAATAGCAAAATTACCAAAGCATATGGAAGGACTGAGTCAGTTTTGCAAACATTTAAAAAATCTCAGCAGGACAAAAATACATCTGGCTTCATAAATACTGAACTTAATTTGTCTTCATGCACCCTTGTTAATCAAACCTCGTTTTCCACAATATGCTTACCCTGTTTTCTGCTGTGCAATTACTAGAATATAATATAAACATTTACCTGAAATTTATAGCTTTAGGATTTTTATATGCCATTGACTTCAGCAGTGTGATGAGGAAGATGCAAGACTTCTCTCCATGAGAAATATTCTTGTTTCCGTGCCTGATACCTCAAATACTCTCCTACCCTTCCTTCTTCTAACTACTTCATTCCTCCCAGATTGCCTACCTCGGTTGTCTTGTCTTACATGGTCTTCTCTGTTGCTCCATTTCGGTACTTGGTCCCTACAATACACCTGATCCATAGATGGTCTCTCTTTTAAAGACTTCTCCTTTCTTATGAAAACTTTATATGTTTTAGGGGCGCCTGGGTGGATCAGTGGATTAAGCCGCTGCCTTCGGCTCAGGTCATGATCTCAGGGTCCTGGGATCGAGTCCCACATCGGGCTCTCTGCTCAGCGGGGAGCCTGCTTCCCCCTCTGTCTCTGCCTGCCTCTCTGCCTACTTGTGATCTCGCTCTTTGTCAAATAAAATAAATAAAATCTTAAAAAAAAACTTTATATGTTTTATTCACATTAAAATATAAGTTCAGAAAGTAGGGGTGTCACCTTCATGAGGTGGGGATCCTGGTGATCAGCGCTGAAATGATGGCAAGACTACTGACTGACGATCAGTAGATAACTTTATTTCGTAAAAATCACTTCTTTTATACTTTACACAAGATCTTGTTACAAACAGGATATAGATTTATGTGCAGGACATGAGCCACATGCAGGTTATGGGCTATGTGCAGGACGTGGGCTACATGTGAGATGTGAGCTACATGCAGGATGTGGGCTATGTGCAGGGAATCAAGTGAGGCCAGTGAACAACAATTATCCCTTAGCGTTAAATGATAAGAGCGAGTTAAGGATTCTCCACACTTACCATATCCATCTAAAGGAGGACAAGGAAGCACTCCAGGGATCTTCCCATGTTTATTCCAGGCCTTGGCCCAGGAAGACTCTTGCCCTCCATCTCCTGGAGTTTTCTCACAGGATCCAACACAACCCCAGTCACATTGGGGAGGATCCGGATTGTGTTCTAACATAGGGGTATTGGATATTTCTTTTTATCTAGCTGATAACCAGTTCCTGGTTCTCCAACTCATATTCATTAACTTTTGTTTTATGGATGGAAGGATTTTAAAATTCTTATCTGATCTTTTCTATTTCCATATTTATTAATTTCTGTATAATTTCCATATGGACACTGAGTGTTTTGATTGTCACCTCCATAAATTTTCCACTTGCTTAGACAGAAAACTATATAACAATTAAATGCTCAGAAGAGCTAAATAAGGGTGAATATTAAGTAGTGATCTGGACTATAAGAATCTCTTCAAAAATTGAACATTTGTATCTTTAGAAATTAATCTTGGCTTCCTTTGTTGTTGAGTTTTTGATAAATTTGGTATCCAGCTGCCTGCCACCAAGCTTGGCTTCCTGAGATAATTTCCAGCCAAATGTTTTAATTTGGTCCTGTCCATCTCAGGCACCTAACCTATCAGCCATCTGCCATCCTGGATATAAGAATTACTAAGAAAAAAATTACTTCAAAGCAAAACATAATAGAAAGACAAATAAAGCTTTTTCAGTTTCATTTGAGAGAAAAAAAAAGATCATTTAGTAAAGGTAAAAAATATTTTCAGAATAAAAGGCTCTATGACTCTGCCATGAAAGTCAAATATAAAGTTACTATTTGTGTTATACAATTTTTTCAGAAAATTGTTTATTCTAGAAATTAGCTTGGAGTTTTCATTATAATCAAATTTAATTAAATCTAATTTGAAATAAAATTATTGTCATTAAAAAAAGTACTTAGAACACCAAAGAGATTCCATTTATGTGGGTTAAATCTACCAATACTTAACATATTAAAATTGAGAAATTTAAAATACTTACTCATTTATTAATAAAAAGCAAACCTATTATATGTTTATACAAATAACATGTCCTTATAAAATTAAAACATCTTAAAATGAGATAAAATTAATATATCTTAAAATGAAATAAAATCATCTTAAAATGAGATAAAATTACCTTCTTTATATGTTTCTTTAATGTCTGCCTTAATAGAAATCAGCTAAATTCTCTTTCTGATTGTGCATTCAATTTGTGATAATATGATTTTTGATTGCATATAGGAAGAAAATCTTGCCTTTTCAGTATTGATTTGAAAGAGGATGAATACATTAATAGCCTTTTGGGGGAAATTGTGATGTTTTTCTTTTATACTACACCAAAACTTGACAAGTGGTATTTTCAAGATGATTAATTGCAAAATAGAATCTCAAACCTTATTAAACTTTGTGTGTTCTGTTAATACAAAAGCCATCAATATATCCTGCACTTTGAATATATCTTTGTCAGATAGAAAATGCTGGTTTACTGAGTTGGGCATGTATCTTACACTTATATTAAATAATATTAGAAAAACAATCTGATTTGTTAATATCACCACTGATATCATCCAAAAAATAATATGAGAATTGGAAAGCTCTCAAGCTCATGGTGGTGGATTCAAAATGGCAGAAATGTTAATTTTTGCTGGTTTGCAAATTTTCAACCAAAACTGTCACAACAGTGTTTTATTTCCAAGTACACTGACATAACATTGATTTTGACCATTAGTTATTCCTTCAAGTAAAAATGGTGTTCATGAGAAATGTAATTCAGCTTACATCTCAATCACCCGAGTGCTTTCTTCAAGACAACTGCCATAATTTGAAATCCAACAGAAACCCTTTATGCGTACATTCTACTTCTTCACTTAAAATATGAAAAAAATGTGTCTTCTCAAGATTTTATTATTCTTTTCTCAAAATTAGTGGCACACACTCTGTCACTGAGTTCACTATTGTTAGTTTTAGGTATTTTACCTACCATTGCTTTTGCAACATCATTGAAAATGTTAATGTAGGGAAAAGGCAAGTAGCTTCTTATAATTATTATGAAAATAGTTTGTACCTATGGAATAAATGAGACTCATGGACTTTGAGGTCTGTGGACCACAATTTGAGAACTGCTAAACTTTCCTGTTACTGTAAATTTAGGAATGTCTTCCAGAGTCTAGTACCTACCTCAATCACCTAATCTTTAATGCATAAAAGGGAATAATGGACATAAAATATAAAATGCAACTAAGTATTAAATTTCTATGGTTTTATTAACACAAGGAAACGTCCTATAATAATAATTATTGTTATTATAATTATAGCTATCATTTACTGAGTACTTACATGTGTGTCTGACACATAGATGGGATACCTTAATTTCTTGCAATAATCTGTCCTTTAATGGATAAGAAAACTTCAGGTAGGGAGATTAAGAAATTTGCCTTTAATTTCAGAGTCCATACTTTCAGTATTTACTTAATAAAATATAGAAAAAAGAAAAAGATAAATAAGTAATTCTTAATCTTTCTTGTTATTCAAGAAGTATATGTGCACAAACTTGCCTGAAAATAATAGTGCCCAATTACTCTAAAATAAGTACATTTATTTTTCACTTGATTTTTGTAACTTCATAAGATAAATGCAAAAGTAAAATTTTCACAAATTTTAGAAATGACTGTATTACTCATTACATTATGGGGGGAGAGAGAACAAGCAACTTACACTGTTGTTTTTTTTTTGTTTGTTTTAATGTATATTTTAAACAGATGAAGCACCCATTGTTTTTAAAATTCTAGCAGAATACTTTATCAAAATAAGACACAATTTAAGAGCTTAATTTTGTATCTTGTAATCATACTTATCAAATTGTTTTCTAATGGTATTGAATATAAAATAGCTAGCACTTTGTAGAATATATGAGCAATTAAAATATTCTTACTAAAAAAACCTTTAAATCATTGCATAATTGTTGAAAGAAAATAATGATACATTTCTGTTTGAAATGAGGTTGCCTCAAGAGACTGATACAGTCTGTAATGAAAAAAATGTTTTCTCATTTCTGAAGTAAGCCATGTTTCAGAAGCAATGCTCCTTAATTATAATCTACTTTTTTTAAATATGCCTATCATTTAAAAAATACCTGTCCTTATCTTTCCAAAGAAGCTTTACTAGAAATTCTATTCTAGTTATTCAAGTCCTTCTACATAAAAATTATATGGGAAGAAAAAATATCTGCAGATTTCTGTGGAAAGCTGAAAATATGTAATTCTAGTTCATCATTTGAATGAATAAATGTAAAATAAAACAAAATCCCATTTCTATTCAGAGAGTTAATAACAAAACCTTATCACAATGTAACAGAAATATGTTGACATAAAACTAAAGCTATACTTTCTTTGATTTATCTGTACTGTGACACTTAAAATTATATAAAGTAATATTTAAAATTTATATCAGTGTTTCATAGTTTGCCAACTTCTTTATATATAATCCATTCCACTCTATTAAGCTAGATACTGCATTCTTTAATGTGGAATATATGCCTAGGTGAGAGTTAGGATCTCTATTTTACAGTTGAAGAAGAGAGGTATCAACATTTTCCCAGATCACACAGACCCTTTCTTATAATCAAATGGAATTGTCTGGAGGTACTTATGGTTTTCTTTCTTCTGATTATTATTGGATTTCCACATTTCACATATCAGTATAATAAATAAAATTATTGAAAAGTATTTTTAAAGAGGACCATTCAGTTTTATCTCTTAAGTACATTAAATCAACAAAATAAATATTTTTTATCTAAAATATGTAAATTTTTGGTTAAAAAGTACTTAGCTATATTTTCTAATAAATGATATTTTCTTTGAGTCCAAGGGATTTTAATTGATAATCATTCACTAAGTATTTTTCAAGAAATGACCATAGCCAGAAACTGAGCAGGATGGCATTATCAAATTCATTTTATATTTCAACATTTTCCCAATGACCAACTTTCCTGAACAAGGCATAAGAATAGTATTTTGTTGGACTTGGATTTCACATGTTTGTAACATCTATAAAATACTTATAAAATATTTCTAAAAATTCTATAAATAAGAAATCAAGTTAGTACCGATGAATTTTTTTTTCTTTTGTAAACTTGTCAAGATGGAGCTTAACTTTTTTTTTTTTTTTAAGATTTTCTTACTTATTTATTGAGAGAGAGAAAGTGATAGAGCATAAACAGGGGCTCATTCTATGCTGGGCTCCATCCAGGAATCATGACCAGAGCCAATGGTAGAAGCTTAACCAACTGAGCTGCTCAGGTGCCCCCAGAGTTCTTAATAGGCATAGTTAATCAGTGATTTGGCTTTTTGAAATTGTGTTTACTATATCTGATTTTTTTTCCACAAAAAGTCTTCTAAATCTTAATTCACCAGCTTCCCTTCTTCCGTTTCTTCTGTCCAAAAAATGACTTCAATTTTTATTTTAATCAAAAGATCAAAGCTTTGTGAGAGCACACACAATGCCTCTGTCTTTTTAGTCTATGTTCCATCTCCATCCTGGCCCCTATCTTTTATTTTTTGGTATTATATTCTATAAGTGCGTACATTGTTCCCTATTATTTTCTTATCTAATATTTGATTTATGAAACCAATTGTTTTCCTTACATACATTACTCTGTAAACTTGTTTAATAAGTCCATATATTGCCTTTTAGTTTAGTTTTGCCTTTCTCTTTTCTCAGACTTATATCATCCTTTCCATTCTTTTACAGTCTTTTATATCAGATATAATTTTGCATCCCTTGCCTTTGCCTTTTGTTTTATTTTGTTTATTTTTGCCTTTGATTCTTCATCTTTTGGTCCTAACAATATGTGCCTTTAATTCCTCATGGACCTGACACTTCCTAGGAATAACTAATTCCTCTTACCCTAATATATTCCTCTAACACCTGCACTGTTGAAAACTAACTCTCTTTTTAAAATATATCTCCATATGTCTTTTGTTAGTCTTTATGATTCATTTTTCTTGGTTCTTCTATTTCTTATCCCACTCCGATCTTCTAGTGTTTGTTGTCTGTTTTTTGGTTTTGGTGGTGGTGATTTTGTTCCCTTCCTGTTATAAGACTGTATACATCCCCAGATTCCATCCTTAGCTTTCTTTTGGCCTCTCAGCAATTTTAGCCACTGTTAAGTTCAGTTTTATATAGAAGTTTCAGCAAATCTCTGTCTCTAGCCATAATCTTTGGGATACAAATGCTCAATTCTAAGAGAATGGTATCCTATTATCGTAAATGCAAATGCCCAAATCACCCATCACTGTATCCTTGCTCAATCCCAAATTACTTTCTCCTGAATGTTATCTTCCCATTCTGCCTCATAGAGGCAGTATAGGAGGTATTTAAAGAAATGGATAAAGTCATATGAGGCATCATATGTAAAAGGTGATGTTTGGGGCTTTAATCATTCTTACAGTACACTCAGGCAAGATGCCCACAGATGAATTTAACATTTGCTATTATTCAAAAAGAGGGCTTGACTTCTTTATGAAAGTATTTAATTGCTTACTAATGACTTGAAGATTTATTTTAAAACCAATATAAAACATTTCTTGAATTGATATAAGAAAAAAGAATACAAGTACAAATTTTGTATAACTCCTAGTACTGTTCATATGACATAACATTTAAGCATTTTTCTAATGAATTTTATAGACACATTCATCCAGAAATATAGGCAGTTATATACTTTTTGAATTCATCAGCTTTTCAAATTCTGGCTAGTATAAAAATCAATTTGTGTTATTTTTGTTAATTGTTGAAATATTTTACTTATATATTATGACATATTTATATTTGTGTATTTATAGCATATTTTGATATATGTATTTTGCATAGTTTTTTGAATAATTTTTTGAATTTTTTTGAATTCGTGTTTTTGAATAATGAACATAAATATAGTGTTTGTGTAAATATAATATGCATTTCATTTTAAACTTGTGTGAAGCTTACCTTTCATTATAACTTATTTACACATTTTTACACTTACTTCAATGCACAACTCGTTACGTACATGAAGTTGGTGAGGAACATATTCAGGAAAGAGGCTAATGTGATATATCCTTTATATCCTTTATACATTTAAGCAACAGAAAAGGAGATAAACTCAGAAGCAATTTTTTTTAAGTTTTTTGCACTGACAACAAAGTAAAGATCAGTCACTTTAAAACACTAGCTTTAGCATTATGGCCCCATGGATGAAAATGGAAATGAGGTTTGATGAAATGAAATGTAACATAACTTTTCTCCCTCTTTTGATTGTTGTCTTGGCTATGAAGACCCAGACTCTTTGGTTTCTAACTCATTAGTCATCGTGCTGAAAAAAAAATAAATAAATAAAATAGATTTGTAGAGTGAGAACAAAGTAAAATGCCAAGGTTAGTTCATCATGAGATGTGGCCATTAAATAAGGTCAGAACTGTAAATGTAGAAAGATAGCAAGTTATGTAAATAGCAGCATCAAATTATGAGGCACTTTAACACCCCATACAAAATTAGTATCACTGGGTACTTGCATGCAGTGAACTTGAGGACACTGGTATTTCTTGAATATTCAGTGTTGCTGTTGGTTCAGATATTTTCATAAATGTTGAAGTTATTTTTGTTTTCTTCTTATAGTATGCTACATTTCTCAGAAAGAGGTTTGTGCCAAGACTCTAGTATAATCATCTGGTAATAATATGTATTTGATGCTTTTAAAAATAGCATTTTCCAAAAAGAAAAATAGCATTTTCCATACATATCACAAAATTTCCTGACCTTCCTCTTTCATAGAATTAATCATGCCATCTGTGCTCATATTGTATTTAATCATACTTCTAGTATAACACTTATCAAATCACACTATATTAGAGTTAGATGTATATCTCTGTCTTTTTCACCAAACCATGGGCCCATGAAAGTACAGAAATCTCATTCATCTCTGTATCCCCAACATCTGGCATCATGTCTGACACATTCTAGACATTCACTAGGATAGTATCTGCATTGTTTTGATAAGCTTCAAGTAAATGAATGGAAGTACTTTTTTAATTTAATAAAAATCACTGGTAATATATCACTTATGAGTATGAAACTTACTTAAATTGTTAAAAAAATAACAAAGGATTGTGAAGGTAAATATATACATATACGTATATATATATGTATATACGTATACATATATATATATTTATATATATATATATATTAGAAGACTAATGAGATTCAAATTCTAATTCCTGTTCAATTAGAAATAGAAATAGACTGGAGCATGCAGTTTTAGCATCTGCTTGATCCAGCATCATCTTCAAAGCAGTCTCTAAGTAGATGAAGGCCAGAGAATCAGTCTCTTATCTTCTGGTTCTTAGAGTCTTGCTGTGGGTGTGTCAGCCCAATCTAGTTTTCCCATATCTGGAAATTCAAGTAGATTGTGACTGTGGAGTAAGGAGACCTGATATTAGGTCTGGTACCAGGGAGACCTGATACCCAGGTGGTTTGGGTAAGAATGGAGAAGTAATAGAAAGTTAAAGGAATGAGCAAAGGGTAAAAAGAGAGGCAAACCAAGAAACAAAAAAAAAAAATTTTTTTTTAAATATTTTATTTATTTATTTGACAGAGAGAGATCACAAGTAGGCAGAGAGGCAGGCAGAAGGGGTGGGTGGAAGCAGGCTCTCCGCTGAGCAGAGAACCCCATGTGGGGCTTCATCCCAGGACCCTGAGATCATGACCTGAGCTGAAGGCAGAGGCTTAACCCACTGAGCCACCCAGGTGCCCCCAGACCTCTTTTTTTTTTTTTTTAAGATTTTATTTATTTATTTGACAGACAGAGATCACAAGTAGGCTGAGAGGCAGGCAGAGAGAGAGAGAGAGGAGGAAGCAGGCTCCCCACTGAGCAGAGAGCCTGATGCAGGGCTCGATCCCAGGACTCTGGGATCATGACCTGAGCCGAAGGCAGAGGCTTTAACCCACTGAGCCACCCAGGTGCCCCCAGACCTCTTAATTATAGAGAATAGACTGATGGTTACCAGAGGGGAGGTAGGTGAGGGGATGGATAACATAAGTGATGGGGATTAAGGAGGACACTTGCTGTGATGAGCACAGGGTGTGGTATGGAAGTGTTGAGTCACTATATTGTACATCTGAAACTAATATTACACTGTTAACTAACTAGAATTTAAATTAAAACTTAAATAAAAAGAAAGTCAAAGAACCTGGGCACTGCAATCTGAGTGTCAGTATTTTAACTCAAAATCAGTTTCAAATTATGTATTAACAATATAATTTGGTGATTATTATTATTTTTATGTTTTTGCTAAAGAAAATTGTGTTTGTGTTTTCTCCCCAGTTACGATGCTGTGACAGAAAGTCTTACATAGGCAATATAATAGGGGTTTCATATTCCAGGCACTTAGTTTTGTCTATCATTAATACAGTTTCATATTTGTTTGTTGTTTTATACTATACTCCACAGGGGCATATAACTTTAATTTTAAGCATTGTTATATGACCTTACAGATCTGATGACTTGATGTAAATTTGCCATAAAAAATTGTAGAGGGAAACTGGAAGTATTTTTTAGTGTTTCTCACAAATCAGAATTGAGGGCTGTACCCTATTAACATCTTTAATTACATATCAGTATATTTTCATTTTGAAATTAAATCTAAGAGTCTTAATTATTCTATATATTGACTTTTAGTGGAAAATCAGAATCTATGTATATATGTAGAAATCATATAGTTCACTGACATTGCCTGGTTATTTTTATACAACTTTTTTTTTTTTTTTTGTCCTTGTAACTCAGACTGGAACAATACTGGAAAGAAGTCAGCATGTAATTAGTTTGGATATATGAAAAACAGATTGCATTGTTTCACATGCTGTGAACTGTGAGTGATCCACAATGCTGTAAAAGATAGCAAGCATCAACAGTTTTTCCCCCTTAAATTTCAAAATTGTTGACTTTTCACACATCACTGCTTAAAGAACTGAAAACACAGTGGTTCTACTGATATGATGACTATTGACTAGAATGGCTGCACTGGTTAGCATTTATTGGCTTACGGCTTACTTCTTCAAAGAGTCTTTTATTCTTAAAATCAATTTTGATCTTATTTGGAGCTTGTGTGCTAGAGAGGGAAAAAAGAGGAAAATGGTGAGGAAAGAGGAAATGATGAATTATTTTTTCTCATTAAATGTAGAGTTTAGAAGAATCTGAAGACCATCACAAGATCCTATTGGATGGTCTCTTTGATTATAGTTAAGGATAGTTACATAGTCATTTACATAATTCCAGCTATCACGAAGCTATCACTGGGTGCCTTTTTTTTTTTTTTTAAGATTTTATTTCTTTATTTGACAGATAGAGAGCACAAGCAGGAGAGGGAGAAGCAGGCTCCCCGCGAAGCAGGGGGAACCTGATATGGGACTCGATCCCAGGACTCCAGGATCATGACCTGAGCCAAAGGCAGTAGCCCAACCAACTGAGCCACCCAGGTGCCCCATGTGTAACTTTGTTTTACGCAGTTTTGCTCTTCTAGCATTTTCAGTTCTTATCCTGACATTTCATTCTATGGATCTTTGGTAGAATCAAGCCAGAGTCATGTTCAGTTTGGATGATTTGATGATTATGACCTTCTAATTTTCATTTCCCATACATTTTTATTAAAATTAGGTGTCTATTAAAGTGACTTTAATTGACTTTTAAGTATCAAAAAATGGCTAGTAAATACATACATATACCCTACATTTCACCCTTCCCACATATTAACATCCTTGAAATCATGACACATCTTAAAATCCATGGAATCTTACACTTGTGGTCAGTCAGGTAGCAGTAATGGCATTGCTGTGCTTTCATGTGCATGTACAAACCTCTTCCAAGCTATTCATATTTTTCTCATTTCACATGACTTATATGCATTGTGAAAAGTACAAGCATAAAGTTTACTTGCCATTTAAAATGTCTTCAACTATTGCTCTAATATACGATGTTAAAGTGAAATTATGAGTGTTATGTTCCTAAAAGTCATGAAAAAAAAAGAGCAAAAGGTATACATTTGGTATTTGTGGGACAAATGTTCACTTTTGGAGGAATTAATATACTTTTCTTCCCAAAGCTATTACCAAGTACTTCATATGATCTAACAAAAGAAGATATAATTAATTGAAGATGTGTTGTTCATTGCTGAAATATGTGTAATATAATTCTCTGTTGTTTCCACACAGTGTAAATGAAGGCAAATAGACATTGGCAGATCCCTTGAACTAAATGGAAGAAATTTCAAAGTATGTGGAACTGGTACTAACCACTCATATATCGGTTATAACTATTGTTATGTCATTTTATAGTAGTATATAGATTAAATTCTTATCACTGCTAGTTCATAAAGGAAACGTGTTTTAAATTAAATACAACTTAGAAATGATGGATATATAAAATTTACTATCTGAGTTAATTCTTTATTGAAAAGTTAGGTTGAAAGGTCATTATAACTCAGTGGAGTATCCACTCAATCTTACACTGGTGTCAAAATCCCAAGCTGTGTTTAACATCCACATATTTAGGGTGATTTTTAATTTTGTACTTTATATTACATTCCTCTTTAAGTATAAGGAAGTGGTGTCATTCATCACCTTTGTTTCATTTTCTGACCAGCAATTTATCCAAATTTATCAAATTATTTTCTAAACTGGCATGATCTATTTAAAACTTTTAGTTATTCTTTAGTCAAAGAAAATATAAAGTAGAAAAAGACAACATAAAAACGTGATAAATCAGAAAATATAGTATTTATTAAGAAAATCAACTTGAGGGGTGCCTGGGTGGCTCAGTCCTTAAGCTTCTGCCTGTGGTTTGGGTCATGATCCCAGCATCCTGGGATCAAGCCCCATATTGAGATGCCTGCTCAGCAGGAAGAACTGCTTCTCCCTCTCCCACTCCCCCTGCTTGTGTTCCCTCTCTCGCTGTGTCTCTCTCTGTCAAATAAAGAAATAAAATCTTAAAAACAAAAAGAAAAGAAAATTGAGCATTCACTTTTATATAGGAGTAGGTTTGGTTACAGTGATAGAAAACACTAAATAGCAGTTGTGAAAAAAGACAGAAACTGATTTTTGTCCCACTTTTTTTTTCTTTTTCCCCCAGAAGTAGGTAGTCCAGGGCTTCCTGACTATCACAGAACCAGGTTCCTTCTGCCTCCTTGGTAGGGTTTATGGTTTCCCTAGCTGTAATCACATCATGGCTTAAGGTCCCGCCAGTTCCAGAACTGACTAGAACACCTTGTTCTAGTCAACAGGAAAGAGGATGGGAAAGGAAGTCACAGTCACTTCCTGAACTGTCTTTTCCTTTCCTGCACCTCCTACCCTAAAGTCAAACTTTAGTCATATGTATGCCCCTAGCTATGAAGGAGGCTGAGAAATGTGGTCCTTATTTTGGGCAGCCATCACACTTGTGATGAGCGCTGGGTGTTGTATGTAAGTGATGAACCACTGATTTCTACTCCTGAAACCAGTAATGCACTGTATGGTCACTAACTAGAACTTAAATAAAAATTTGAAAAAAAAAATAAACAAACATTCCTCAGGTGGGACAAAAATGGAGATACTTTTTCAGCCTAAGGAGAGAACTGGCTGGGGAAATGCCAGCAGCCTCAGCCTCACCCTCCCACCAATCCTAGGACATCTTTTGGCCCCCAGGAGAGCAGTGGCATATTACACTTTGAAAGAGAAGACTTTTTTTTATTTTGCTTAAAATGTTGGGAGATAAATATAGTATTAATTTACCACGAGGGTGTGGTTATTTTTTACGTGTCTTGATGTCCATGTCATGTAATCAATATTTGCTAATCATGAATTTTGTGCTTCGTACTTAAGGTGCCACATTTTTAAACAGAATTACTGTTCAAATGGAATTGGTTGCCCTTGTGGAGGTGTGCACTGCACTGGTCCTGGCACTTTAAAACAAAAAAGGCAAATCTAAATATTAAATCGACTCTTAACTGGTTTCATCAAAATCTGATTTCCCTATGAGTAACCTAAACTGACTCTTGATTAGCCTATAGCTATGGAAAAGTCTTACTTTGTTTTCAGATCATATTTTAAACCAAGTGTAGAAGTGTCTTGTTCTATTTTTGAGCAGTTTATTTTAATGTACTCCTTTGCTGTGGTTTTTTATTCTGACATCTGTAGGTTGGGAATCCAAATGCTTTTCCTTGTTTGACTATGTAGTAGATAGTTTTTCCTATAGATGAAAGTAGAGAATGTTTCAGCATTTAGAAGTTCACATTGCTGATGTTGAACTGTGCACTGACCTTGTGCTAATGAATGGGATGGCAGGTGTATAACTATGTGTTTTTAGCGTATGAATAATTACTTTTAAAAAGCTCATTTTTAAGGATTTAATCTTCAATCTACAGTAATCTACTTTTTTGCCAAAGAGATATCTGAGTTAAGTGATTGATCAAAACAATTACTATTGCAGAGTTCAATATGTAAAATACACTGTTTCACAACGAAGATAGTGAAAGTTTTACATCTATTGATTAAGGTTTTATTTCAACCATGCCACGTTGCAAAATAAGACTGAATAAATTAAGGTATTATATGCAATTTTGGGGTATTGTATCTTAAATACTGAACAATAAGGTTTTCTAATCTTTGGTTAGTATTTTTATCAATATAATGATTAAATTAGTTTGAACACTCCCTTTATCTTGACATCAAATCATTTCTGATAGAAGGAACAATAAAACATTAACTGTTGGTGGAACATAAAAGGCCCATATGATATAGCTCTTTGTACTTTCTCCATTCTCTTGTGACCCAGGTAACATTACTCAAATTTTCAGATAATTTTAACTACATGGTCTAAATAAGGTCTGATAGTGTTCTACTGCAATAGAAATTTGATGCTAGCTGCATTGTCTGATTGTCCCAAATTAAATGTTAAGTTGTCTCAAGTCTACTTGCCAATGTTATATGGAACACAGGAAAATGAGAAAAAGGTTATTAAAATTTTAATTTTAATCTCAATTATTAAAATGACTTCTTGTGGGACTGTGTCTTATTATCTCAATTTGCCAGAAACTCTTTTATTAAAGTTACATGTATGTCATTTTTTCTCCTTCAGTGATTATTTTTGGAAGTACAGAATTGCATCTTCCCTGTAATTTTCACATAAGTGCATATTTTCATCAGTAATTCAGCATGTATTAAGATGAAAATAAATGCTAACATAAACTCAAAGTTAAAACAAATATAACATCATTAAGAATTTCCTTTGGTACTCTTAACCCCTCCCCAAAATGCTTCCTTCATTGACATAAGACAGTTTTTTAGATTGTATCATTTGGAGGAAGGCAAAGGCAGGGAGTGGGTGAAAGTGAGGGAGAGAGAAGACACTAACAAATTTACTGAAAGCTAATGCTGGAAATACCTTTGGGTTATGCCTACGCAACTGCTCTCAGTTTTCCTCAAACTTAATTTACCACTATCACAACAACAAGAAAATTTGCAGCTTGGTGTTGCTCTTTAAGTCTTAGTATATAATGCCTTATAATTCACTTGCTCACATAAGGTATGCAATATTTTATGTATGCAGTTATGAAGAGTATGGTCATTCCTAATTCTATTTGTATTTCTAGGAATTTCACATAGGTTATGTTCCCTGGATATTATGATACAGAGCAATAAAGCTGTGCAGGTGTTAGACCACATTCCCTACTCCCCCCACCAAAAAATAAAAATTAAAAAAAAAAATCTGTAACTTTATCTTGTAGGGCTTTTCAGAAATTTATAATCAAATATTTTGTCTTTCACTCCATGTTTCCATAAAAAATACATCACTTTTATCTCTGATTTAAGTCTTTGGGTTTCTCTTTGCCACATTGCTAGTTTTCAAGCTCATATACTACATAATCTAATAAGAAAAATAATCTGAGTTATATAGTTATTAGAAGAATAATTTTAATTAAAATTTACATAGATTTTTAAAAATTTATTTATTTACTAAGAGTGCACAAGGTGGTGGGGGGAGTTGAGGGGCAGAGGGGAGGGAGAGAGAGAATCTTAAGTAGTCTCGATGCTCAGTGTGGAGCTTGACACTGGGCTTGATCTTAGAGCCTGGAGATCATAACCTGAGCCAAAATCAAGAGTCAGATGCTTAACCAACTGAGTCGCCCACGCGCCCCAAAGTAGATTAAAAAAAAAAAAAAAAAAAGTTATGCATGGTATCTAAAAGTGTGGAAGCACTTTAGGTCTATCACTCCCTAGGACACTAATTTATCTGAACTTTGTAGTGGAAATTAGGAATGGGCTGCTAGAGCCACCAGTGGTAAAATTTGAAATTATAAGGAAATACTGAAAACAACACTAAGAGCAGCGACTTTTAACTCTCAAAGGGATAGACTTCCTTTTCTTAAGTACTTTGGTGGTGGTGGTTTAACAATTTAATAATGAGCCTCTTTCGATTAGACCACTAGCCTATTACAGTGATTAAGCTTGGATATTGAACGCAGTGCTGTGTGTCTTTGATAAATCCCTGGGCCTCATTGTCATGATGGGACAATGATACATGACAACATGATGTCATCAGATATGTGCATGAGAGAGAAGTTCCTTTAATGTGCAAGACACAATATACTGCACTGGTGCTCAACTACCTGTGTTGGATGCATGTCGATCAGTCCATACAGCAGATGATAAAGCAAACATTCTCCCCATTTGGGACTCATTTGCTTGGCTTCCAGTGCATGGGAAGAAGGTAAAAACGTCGGAAAAAATAAACATGAAAATCCAATTAGGAACCCTGAGAAGCTTGTTTTGCCATTCACGTGGCACATGGTCAGGAACCAAAATCTTCAGAGCAAAAGAGAAATAAGAGAAACTTAAAAACCCCTGTGTGAAAGGTAACTTGAGCTTCCCCAAATCCTAACCAGTTCTTCATGTCTGTCAGACACTCTCATGATACCAGTACCCTCCCAGGTGCTGAAGTAAACAGTCTTTACCATGAGGTTGGGGAGTTCACCTTCCTCTTTAGTATTTCCCTGGAAAGCTGAATGTGTAATCTCACTCTGGCTCTGAGTCAGGCAATTGATTTTCATATTTTTGAGAGAACCAGCTAGGGAATCTTGGCAACTTCCCTGAATGTGTTTGCTCTGCACTTTGACTCTAACAGGGATTACTCCCTGATACGTTCCCTACTTTTTAGACCCAAAGTTAGATGGTCAATAAAGTATTTATTTAGAATAGCCTGTTCCCACTAAGAATAGAAACTTGTCACTTCTTTTATCCTGTTTTTTATTACTTTGTACAAAGATACTAGCTCTCTGTCCTTTGCCATCTGATATGTGTACATGGTGCCAGGGCTAGGCTTCGTGGCTCTGTAACAATAATCTTTGTCCAGTAAAGATATAGGCCCCTATTTTCATATGTATTTTCAGAAATTTTAAGAGAGATCAACGTTTGAACACACATTAATGCCTTTTATTGTGTTCAAATACTTCCTTTTGCAATTTCAAGTAATGATTTGAATTTCCTGCTGATTTTAGTGCATTTGCCATTTCTGCATTCTTTTCAGATTTTCATAATATTAAAATATTTATCTTAGGTATGATATTCTTTATATTGTATAAGGATGATGTTCATTGAAGCAAAAATGAAATAATACCTTAGACCAATACCATTAATAATTTTGATATTATAATTAGATTGTGTATTCTCCAAGTATGCCTTCATATTATGATGGTAAACCCTTAGAGTTGATGGATAGGACGGAGTTCCAAAGATTGAAAATGGTATACGGTAGCTATGTTTTCAGGGTTGTAATTTGACCGGTGATTCCAATCTATATGTGATTGAAAATAAACTAACAATGTATACATGCAATTTTCTAAAGTGAAAAGAATACCATATAATCTAAGAATAAATAAATATATTACATGAAAAAATAATATCCCTGATACTGAATTAGAAGAAGAATTAAATGACATTTTTGGCCTTAAAATTTAGTTTCATCTTTTTTTTTTTTTTCTTTTCCTAGTGAGCTCTTTGTCCAATGTGGGGCTTGAACTCATGATCCCTAGATCAAGAACTGCATACCGTACCAACTGAGCTAGCCAGCCTTTCCTAGTATTACCCTTTAAGGATCCTGTATGTACAGTTCTTTGATGCCAAAAATCTAAGCAATATGGGTGCTTAGAAGGAGTGACAGAAAAATGTAGTTCCTAAATTTTCTGTTTTGAGTCTCAAAGATACCAACATTAAAGAGATATTATTGAGGGGCACCTGGGTGGCTCAGTGGGTTAAAGCCTCTGCCTTCGGCTCAGGTCATGATCTCAGGGTCCTGGGATCGAGTCCCGCATCGGGCTCTTTGCTCAGCAGGGAGCCTGCTTCCTCCTCTCTCTCTGCCTGCCTCTCTGCCTGCTTGTGATCTCTCTCTGTCAAATAAATAAATAAAATATTTTAAAAAGAGATATTATTGATTATGTGCCTATTTTTCGGACACTTTATGTTGCTTTATATATGTATTGATTATCACAATTTTTATGTACTGAATTTGCTTGATTATTCCTTATGAAATTATTGCAAAGATATACAAGGAAAAACTTGTTTTGCTTTTCAGTTATGAAGCATCCTAATACTGGTATTACCTTGGTGAAAGAGACAAAATAAAAGTAATACACACTCGATTACCTGAAAAAATTAATGTTTCCATTGTCTTACAATTCTTGCTCCTTTTATGTGAGGCACAGAAAGTTTAAGTATATTCTTAAACCTCAGAATTAGTGTTTCTTTCATATTTCTCATAGAGTTCCTTCCTTGTAATGTCCTAAAGATATAGACTGGAAATGAATGTTCTTTTCCTTAAAAAAAATCAAATATTGTTGATGTATTAAGTAAGAATAATAAATAAAAGAGTTGTAACCAGGCCACCCATAATGTTTTAATAGAAAAAAAAAGCCTATAAAAAGTAGGATATTGAACTGAGGGGAAACTATCCTACCATCGAATGCTAGAGTCTCTGGGCACTTATAAAAAATTTGGATAAAATAAACCCTATAATCCATAAACTATAATCTGGTAAATCAAAAGCACCATCCAGAAAACCCACCACTCTAATTTGGCACTACCCAATTTGATGTAATAGTGGTAATTTGTGGAATGTTTAAAGCTTAATTAGTTTTTTAGTTACATAAGTGAAATATTATTCTTTTTACTGAATCATTGCTAAGAATATGTCTCATAAAGACATGTACATATGCCCTCCTAGACTATAATTTACATTTTTAATATTTGTAATTTGCAATTAACACTACCACTTGCCTTTTATGTAGAAAAACATACTGAAGCAGTACTCTTAAAATTTTAAGAAAAAAAAATCCATATTTTGTAATGTTCTTCCTAGAGTATATTATACTGTGATGTATTTTACTATCTGCCAAAACTGCTCTCTTTTACAGCAGAAGATAAATTGTTCTTTATCTCTGAGCAGTGCCTTTTTGCCATAGCCAGTGGGATTCAATACCACTGATTCTTTTTACAATCTTGGTTTAGAAAATTAAAGAAACTCAAGTAGCACTGCTGCAATCCATTCATGGCTAATACATCTTGTCTCGCATGACTGAGGACAAGTGCCCTCCAGATTAAATTTTGCTGCTCAGCACCCTGCATTTTCATAAAATATAGTCCTTACATAGCTCCATGAATATCCCAAGCATGTGGTTTAATTTAAACCAACATGCTTGAGTCACCCATTTAAATAAAATGTTTGTAATGTTCCCAAACTATTTTATAAATGCAGCTTCTTAAAATAAGCAAACACTGTAATTTCAAACGAGATAAAACAATATCTATACTCAATCTATACTCAATGGTAAGCATAAAGATCTTCAGGAAGGGTGACCTGAGTTATCTTAGGGACTAGACATTTGTTTCTGAATATTGATTTTTGAAAGAGGAGAATGGCACTGACTGCTGGGCTACCAGTCCCTTTACGCCCTGGACCAGCAGACTTGGTTCCCTGTATACATGGCAAAACAGGAGAGCTACTATTGAGATGAACGGCCTAGCAAAAAGTTACTTTCCTGCAATGCTCTCTGTAGGCTGCATGCTGTCCCATTTTTAATCACAGTTTACATGTGGTATTTAATACATATTTTGATAAAATTTATTCATAAGAATGATAATTGTGGGAGTTTGGTAAGGATAAATAAGAGAAAAAAGGGATTGGAGAATGTATAAAAATGGTTCTCACTAGAGAGTTGCTTATTGTGATAAATACATATAACAAATGGATGGTTTTATTATAAAGAAACATATTCTGAAATCTAAGGAAGCATTTTAGACATGTATATGCTTATTAGAAAAACCAATTGAGGTAAGTATCAGATGCTACAAGTTTCTTGTGTGTGTGTGTGTGTTTGTGTGTGTGTGTGTGTGTGTTGGTTGCAACCTATTCCATCAGATAATGCCTCAAAATGATAAAAATATTTCTTTAGAAATTATTCATGGAACTTTTGACCACCTGGGAACAATGACAAGATCAAAATGAACCAAAAATCATAAGTTCACACTCTGATATGTGTGCACAATAATATTCTATAAATCAGTTGGAGAGACAGTGTGATCTTTATTAGCAGAATACTAGTAGAGTGTTATGCATCTAAAACATAGTATGTGTGCTGGGAACTTTAGGGAAATCACATCAAATGATCTATATGCATAAGAGTTCTTAGTACCAAGTCATCAAGTAAACCTTTAAATAAAACATTTACTAACATGGAGAAGAAAATATAACCATGGAGAAAAAATATAAAATTAATTGAGCCTTTTACGCAAGTTGAGAGTACAAAGTCATGAAAAGGACAAAAATATATGTAGTAGAATCTATATAACATAAAAAGTAAATAACAAAGAATAATTTAATGGGTTGGAGTGCTTTAATTATTGTCTAGCATATGTGTTGCCATATATCAAAATTTTAAATGATTTTTTATGAAAATATAAAATAAGTAATATTCTACATCATAGGAGTGGCAGGTAATTTATTTCCAAAGAACAATTAAGTGACTCTAGCTATTTTCATCATGCATCATTATTGGTTAGCTCTCTATTTATACTAACAGACATATACTTTCTTTTCTCTATAAAAAGTTTAACCAAAATGTTAATTTTACAGACATAATATTTGATTATGTTATATTAACATAATAGAAAACAAAATCAAATTAAAATGAATGTTTAGGAAAACCATTTTTTTGTTGGCAAGAAGTAAAAATATGTGATTATCTATCTGCATTATGGATAACAAAACTATTTTTTCAATTTTAATGGAGTAATATTTGAATGAATATCCAGTTATCTAAAGTCATGTTTTTATTTCAGTTGCTAGTTAAAGGTAATTCATTAGTAATTATCAGCAAGCATTTTCACAGGTTTAGCATTTATCAAGTTATTTCATGTAAATTATATCATAGGCTCTCACAGAAATCTGCATACAATTATTACATTAACTATGTTCTGTATAAACACATACACATACATCCCTATACATGTACCGAGCTGAAGCTTTGGGGACGGGTGTTATATACACTTTCCCAAGAAAATATACATGATATTTTGTATAGTTGCAATGAATATCTGTTTATTTGGACTCCACTTATCCATTTATACTTAACATAGCTACATTTGACCAGTGGACTTAAAATTTCCCATTCATATGTAATTTATATTGGCCAATGTGCCAGTGTTTTTATTCTATTAATAACATATTTAAACATTTCCTTTTTTTTTAAAGATTTTATTTATTTATTTGGCAGAGAGAGAAACAGTGAGAAAGGAAACACAATCAAGGGGCATGTGAGAGGGAGAAGCAGGCTTCCTGCTGAGAAGGGAGCCAGAATGTAGGGGCTCAGTCCCTGGACCCCAGGATCATGACCTGGGCTGAAGGCAGACGCCTAATGCTGAGTCACATAGGCACCTCTAAACATTTCTTTTTAATTTATGAAGGCAAAAATTCTAAGGCAATGACTTCTTAATGCTATGAATTAAAGGAGCAAATGAGGATTGGGAGATGAAGAAAAAGACATGAAAAGACACAATCTGCACATTTCACCATCTGATTGATAGTAAAGACACAGATAAGGTCTTTAAATCAGAGGGTCATGCCTTTGATTCTTTTTTGATTTCTTAAAAACATATACTTTTTAACAAGTGATTTGAGGAATCATGACCATTTGAGATCATGACCTGAACCGAAGGCAGAGGCCCAACCCACTGAGTGACCCAAATGTCCATAATGTATGGTTTTAGTAATCCAGGGGCACCTGGGTGGCTCAGTGGGTTAAAACCTCTGCCCTTGACTTGGGTCATGATCCCAGGGTCCTGGGATCGAGCTCTGCATCAGGCTTTCTGCTTGGCAGGGAGCCTGCTTCCCTTCCTCTCTCTCTCTCTGTGTGCCTCTTTGCCTGCTTGTGATCTCTGTTTATCAAATAAACAAATAAAATCTTAAAAAAAAAATCCAATCATTAAACAAACACCATTTATCCAAAGCCTGCTTTGGGTGTCCATAAGACTAGTTGCTCAGAACAGAAAGATGAGTAAATGCATTTAAGCTAAAACTTTAGAGCTCATTGTCAAGAGTGGAAAACATAAATGCAGTGAGGGAAGTATAAGACAATACTATCTGGGAACCCAGAATAGAAGTACAGACCACAGAATGGGGACATCAAAAAGATTTTAAAGATCAGAGTCCTGAATTGCGTTTTAAAAAATAAAGTGGAATTTTCTAGATCTGAGGGAAAGAGTGTGAGGTTAGTGTGAATAAACTGAAAGAGGTGAGAAACAGTGTGAAATTTCAAGCACATCTGTGGTATTTCATAGTAAATGGAGTGTAAGAGGAAAGGGAAGAATTGCTGCATTGTACTGCCTTTGGGAGAGAACATTCCAAAAATGAGCACATAGTTAATATACTTAAAGGGAAGATATGGTAATCAATTTTATAATGTTATAAAAAGTACAATTTATCATTTTGAATAGAGAAACTTTTCCTGGAGCTAAAAAACGAGGTAGTGGGCATTGAGCTGGCTGTTGGCAAACTATTAAAAGGGAACTGTCCAATGTGTTACATTTATAAAATATCACATTTTCTTGTCAGGCTATGAGGAAAAGACTCAGTGCCTAATGAACATGTTATTTGTGGACCTAAGAGCAGATACTAAAGAAAGAGTAGTGTTAAGAATTAATTCCTTTCTTGTTTTGTTTTTAATTGCTATCCAGAGCTGGCACTAAGCCATTCAAAATTGAAGTGCCAATTTTGACTTCATGGCCTGACTCTGGTTTAAATAACAAGATTTTAAATAAAATCACTTAATTGTTATTAGGATAGTAGAAATGTAGAGCTCAGAAAATTGTTTATCTCCAAATTTAATATCACTATGAAGCAGAAGGGTGATAGCTAAAATTAATATGTTAACAGTTGTTCCCTGAGATTTTTGTGGAACATGTACAAATGATGTAAATTTGCAAACATTTTCTAGGATGAGTAATAATAATTGTATGGGACTCTTTTCTTGTTTAAGCAGAAGGCTATAAACAGTATCTCAGATATTCAATAGAAATCAATTCCATTGACTTTAAATAAAAGTCACTGAAGAAACTCATTTTTAGAAATACAGGCAGTAAAAGGAAGGATATGATTAATTTTAGTCCAATTAATGAACTGTTGCCAAGAATTAAACAATGCCAATTCCATAAGGGAAGTGCCATGCGGCTAAAGCATTAAATATAAAGAATGTGAAGATTTAAAAGGATATGTGGCATTGGTGGTCATATTGAAAGAGAAATTTATGTGCATAGTTATTGAGAAAAATCCCAACTTTCTTGATCTCTATAAGTTCATAATTTACTGATAAAACTGAACCTTTTGAAAGGTTCATCTTTCTAAAATAGTTTGACTTTGAAACTTAATTATGCCATTTTCAAGCACAGATATAGCTAGAGAATGGCGTAGGGCAGCTAGTGTGAGTCCCTTCATATTCACGTCATGAGAGTGAAGAGATCAGCATTTAACATCAATTTAACATTCCTTTGGCTTAAGGAACCAAAACTATTCTAAGGCTTTGAATGATTTGAATATGCTTGATCGTATTAAACTCTTCCTTATGCATTGATTAAATTTACTAGGCTAGAGTGGTCTGAAGAAACATTGCATGAAGCATATACGGAAGTTAGGAAGTACAGCATAGTAATTAAAATCTTTTATTATAGCCAGGCATGCCTGAATTTGAATAGTGACTCTATGGCCACCCAACTCAGTTACCTATTCTTCAAAATTAGATGAAAATAGTACTCAGCTTCACAGTGTGTTGGTGAAGTTTATAATAAAATCATGCCTGGAAAGCTGTTAGCACTCTGCCTGGCCTTCCTGTGGCTTAGTAAATGTTACTTGGCATTGTTACTATTCCTTTAAAATATACTAGCTTTCAATTGTGTGTCCTATGGAATGTTTAAAAAAATACTGTTTGCAAAGTTTTGTTTGTTTTGTTTTGTTTTGTCCTGGACATTCAGCAGGGAAGAATAGAAAAAGCATCTCAGAATCTTACAGCCTGAACCCAGGGAAACAGCAAAACATAGACAAGTTTGTATTGTCAATTGTAAGCTTCTGTGTGTTGCATTCTGGAAGGTCCTGAGGCCAGGTCTTTGACTTATATATTATTTTAACAATTTCTTTTTTTTTTTTTTAAGAAAAAAACCCAATACAAATTAAGTAAGTGTCTCTTTGTGACTGATAGACTGATAGAGCTTGTTGATAAACTTTTAAAGGTTAAGAAATTTTACCACTAAAGGCTGAACTCTATAGAGGGATTGAAATCTCAATTTGGCAATTGCTATGGGTTGGGATAAACCCCAAATAAAGAAACCCTCACCCAGCTAAAATAAAAAGCACTGAGAACCAGAACATCATCTCTCTGGTGAAAGGAGAAAATATATTTTCAGTGCATTGAGATTGGCCACCTAAAAGTATCCATGTCGAAAGCGTCCCAAGTCCAAAGTATTAGGCCATAATAGGGGTTGTCTTTGAAGCAACAAAAGAAAAGAAAATTGACCCAGATTTTTTTTTCCCCCTATTGAAGAGGAGAGTTGGCAAGCACTTGACTTTCAAAAGAAAGAGAAAAAAAAAAAATAAAACCCAAAAACAAAAACCAGAAACAATATGGGTATCACATCCCTCTAGTGGCAAGTCAAGATCCCACAAAGCACACCAAGGAGTATACTATAGAAGACTGATGCTGGTCTTTAGCAGAACATCTATCATTTTCAAAGTTCTTCTTTATGTTTCATCTCATTGACTTCTCAAAGGATCCTGTGGGGTTTTATCATTTCTATTTTAGGTTTGAGGAAGCAAACTCTTAAATCAGAATAGGATGCCATTCTAAGAGTAATACATTATGATTTGGGAAGCCTCAGATTAAGACCGGATTTTAATACTAATTAGCTTTTGTGTTTCTTGAGGTTATATAAATGAAATGAAATAGTCCCAGTAACATCTTAATGCCCAATACAATGTTAAATTACCTCAATTTGTCCAGTTTTACATTTAGTAAGTGGCTAAAGTGAGACTGTAGCATTGGCCTGGCCCACACTTTTTTTTCCCCCTGTTGCTGCTGCTCTCGACTGGCTTAGGATATATACTCTACCTTAGTCAGGAATCAATGCAGTATGCAAGATACAAACTCCAATAAAAGGATACAAACTCCAATAAAAGCCATTTAAATTGAGTAGGAAAGAGAATAGAATCAGTGGAAAACAGACAATGGATATTCAAGAATTACCTGTTTTCTTGAGAAACAATAAATACATTTCTACGGGTAGAGGAAAACTTGTAGAACTTGATTATACTTAAATTTTTTTTTAAGATTTTATTTATTTATTTGACAGAGAGAGATCACAAGTAGACAGAGAGGCAGGCAGAAAGAGAGAGAGAGAAGCAGGCTCCCTGCTGAGCAAAAAACCCGATATGGGACTCCATCCCAGGACCCTGAGATCATGACCCGAGCCAAAGGCAGTGACTTAACCCACTGAGCCACCCAGGTGTCCCTATACTTAAATTTTTGAAACTCATGTAGAAAGTTGGCATAATGGCATGTTAAATTTCAGCTTGCCTGAAAAAAATCAACAGGCAGCAGAACGAGCTAAACTTTTTTAGATGACGTGTTTCAAATTAGATGTGGAAAGAGCAACTTCTACCAGAGAGGTTCCCCCCTCCACCAACTGGGGGGAGATAGATCTACTAATCTTTTTACTAAGACCAGTCTTGGTTGACCAGTTATAGAATAAGTAGTAACCACTTATGTTCTTGAAGGTAGCAACTAGCATTTAGTAAATTTTTAACTGTAAAATCTCATTATATATGATCTGTATTTCACATTAAATCAGATCTAAAGAGTGAAAACTTGTAATGCCAAAATAGAGCATTTGTTTTTCCCCTATTAGATTGAATATAGTGTTTATGTAGCCTTCAAGTTGATCAGTGATATAAGGTTTTATGAATCATTTTGCATGATTGGTTGCTTTGGATGCAGGAGGACTTACCATAAATACTGCTCTTCAGCACTTCTACATTTATTGTGTGGGCGAATATATTACGAAACATCCAAAGAGTAATTTAGGAATTATTCCCACCAGATACTGCTTTTCATCTCAGGTTTTGACCTAATAAAACAGCAGATTTTTTATTTTTTTTTTTCATCTGGTCTCCTGTCCTCACCATGTTGGTGACCTCAAGTAGGAGATACAGTGTTAATGGTAGAAAGCCCTATTTAATGCATGGAAACATTTCAGTGAATTCCATTTCCATTTGTTCAGTTTTCTCCTACTTATCGCTCAGCCATTCTATAGCTCTCCCGGGAGAAGGCAGCTCTTACTGTTTCTCACTTCTCAGGCCCTGCGCAAGTAATTGCTAAGTTTATGAAGTCAGTCACGAGAGGTATATTCATATTTGATTGATTGCTTTGGAGAGTTCAGCTCTTGGGTTCTATCATGTTTTGTTGAACTATTATGCAGTCTTTCCCATACTCATAGTTCTTTAAGGCAAAGGGAAATATAACTGCAAAACTGCATAATGGAATTGCTCCTGCTCTGAACACTATTTATTGTTTATGGTCTTTTCCTTTAATAATTGGGTAGATATTAAGATTTATGTAATTGGTGACAAACAAATAACAATATTGGTAATAATTAAAAGAGAGATGGGAAGAGTGAGAGAGAAGAGAAACGAGGGAAGAAAAATCTGCATTAAAGGCTTGCCCTGTGCCAGGCACCAAGCCAACTGCTCTGTACTCATTTTCACTAATCCTTACAACACTAAGTGTTGTTATCCTCACTTTAAAAATAAGATATTCAATGTTCAGAGAGGTTAAACAACTTGCCAAAGACAATTAAACGAGTAATAATAGCTTTTGTTGAGAACATCCTGAATGCTATAACGGAGCTGAGCCCTTTTTCATGTGTTATTTCATTTTAATTCTCAGAATAACCCTTTGAGATAGGCATTGTTTGTATCCACCTGTGCAGGTGAAGAAAATTCCATGTAGAGAAGTTAAATAATTGCCTGAATTGACAGGTAGAATTGCTTAGCAGTGATTCAGAGCTCAGTAACTAGTACTCAGGCCAGATGGTCCATAAAGATCAACCAAACATTTTAGGATACTTGCTGGAATTTTCTTGATAAAACTTGAAAATATTGTGTTCTAAATATTATGAGTTAATTTTGTGAAACCCGCATGTGGATTTAACTATGCCTAAATCACACGAAGGAAAGAAATGAAACTCTTGAGGAGGGGAGCCAGTGCTACTGATCGGGGCTTGTTATCTCGTTTTTATTCTGTCCTCTCCTTCTGTCATCCTTAGTGCATTGCATGAGGTTTACCAACTCCCTCTTCAGTTACTTGGCATGAACCCCTGTTATTTTTCCCATTTGTGATTTCCTTTCCCCAGCTGTCATTTGTCATATTCTCTCTTCCAGTTCGTAGAATTTATATTTTCTCGAGTTCTTTTTCCCCCATGCTCTTCTCTCAGCTCTTCTTGCACGTTATTTCCATTTCACCTTCTTTCTGTCTAGTTCTCATATTTCGTATTTCCTTTGTTCCATGTTTTTCTCCCGCCTTCTTGCAAATATCTTCTGTGTCCTGTGGTCTAAACACCCTCTCAGCTGCCAGTGGGTGTTGCCGTTGTGGCTACTGAGCCAAATGAGCGCAGAGATGAATCCTTATACTGAACTGACTCCCGAAGTTTCTTTCATTTCTGCTTACGACATGTGAAACTCTGACTTTCCTTCGGCGTTTCTTCCAACCTCAGCACAAAACCTGCCCTACTACAGAGCCTGTTTTTTTTTGTTTTGTTTTGTTTTGTTTTTTGTTTTGTTTTGTTTTTTTGGTTTATTTGGTTGGTTGGTTGGTTGGTTGGTTTTTCTAACCAGCTCTGCAGAGAGAAGGACCCTTTATCTGTTCAGGCAACTAAGAACAAAGTTTAAAGAAAGCAGATCAATTGAAATTTGCCTTTGGAAATTTCCTATCTGTGACTTTTCATTATAGCTCAACAGAAAGTTAAAGTTATTGAATGTCCCTTTAAACATGTCATGTAATTTCACACAGCTTTATCTGTATTCCTGCCGAGCCTTCTATTTGGAATGCCCTCTTCCAACCTTCATCCCCATCACTGTTTTCCATTTAAGAAAATATTCATACTTGAAGGCCAGTTTCAAATGTCAGCTCATTTGTGAAATCTTTTATAGCTCCTCTTTTGGCAGAAGAAGTAACATCTCGAAAAGTTCTTGTGCATTTTGTGGACCTCTGAATTATAGGATTTATTAAATTTTACTCACTGCAGTATGGATAGCTACCACTGATACTAAATTTTGAGCTCCATAACCAAAGGCAGTTCTTACTCACTGACATATTCTCAACTCGCATTTGACAGACCCCGGTCGGTGTTCAAGAGGTGTTTCAATTATTTGTTTCTAGCATGTCAGTGTAGGTACTCTGAGAGGCAGTCATCAACCCGGAATTGGATGCATAATGCTGACTGTGGTAACACTTGAGAAGGATAAAGAGGCTGAAGTAGAAGTGGACAGGGAGAGTTTGCAGACTCTGACCCAGGCCTGACACTTGTGGAAGGGGACAGGGAAGGAAGAAGGCCTGAGGAAGAAGAGCCTCAGAATGCAACATAGTTCTGAGACCACCATGGCTTTGCTAATGTGAGGTCCCTAAGCCACAGTCAGAAGAGACCCTCAGCAGTGAGAAATGCCCTAGCTCTAGTACCCTCATGCTTGGTCATTGAGGGGAAGAAGCTCAGGAAAGTTTGGCCTTGACATAAATACCGTGGTGGGTGTTAGGGTGGCACAGCTGGAACTGTGAGGTGCTCTGCTCCCTTGAAGCAGGACCTGTTAAAGGAGGGTTTGATCAGGGGCCTGCTCTTTCCACCTCCATGCCACGCTTTGATAAGAGTGTTTCACTTTGTCTCCTTGAGAAAATGTATCAGAGGAAGGGGCACTTACCTTGAAAAGCTTATGCCAGGAATACTAAATTAGGCTGGAGGCCTAGATTTTGATCTTGCTTTTAGTACTTAGTCGTGTAACTTTGGCATGTCACTGTATATCCTTGTATGCCTGACTTTTCTTCTGTATATTATATGAAAATGTTTTGTCTGTATTTTAAAGGAAATGTGGTGCTACAAACAGGACTATTCTTTTAGGCCACAAAGCAATCCCCCTGTTTGCCCTCCTTTTAAAATTAACCATGTATGGAGCACACGAGCACATAATAGGCACCATTCTGAGCATTTGACAGCATTTTACTTCTGACTATCCTGTGTTGGTTATTGCCACACACAAAAAAATGCTCATGTAGAAAATAACTATGGAATCTCAGCAGCACTCAAAAATAAGTTTATATTTAGGCTACATATCTCCAGAATAGTTTTTAATTTGTGACTGAGGAGTCCGTTGTTCTATCTGAACCATTGTTCTGGTTTCATTTTGGCTCATTCATAGATCTATGGCTGTCTGGGGGAATGCTTCTGATTTGTGTCTTTCATCTCACTTCTGGGACCATGGGCTTTCCTGGACAAGATCTTTGCTTGGTTATGTCAAAAGTACAAGTGGGTAAATAAAAATGCTGAAGGCATTTATTTTTTTTTTTTTTTTAATGGCTAGGCTCAGAACTACCACACTGCAACCTCATTTGATTGGTCAGAGCAAAACCAAAGCAGTCAAGACCCTTTCCTTCCAGAAAGGAAGCCGTGTCCACAATGATAGTGTTCTGCAAAGTTACAGGAGAGGGTGTGTGACTATGGGGAGTGGCTAATTATTGAGACCAATAATCCAGTATGACACCTATGCTGAGGCAAGTAATTTTCTCATTCCCATTACATAGATGAGGAAACCAATGAATGAGTTGCCAAAAAGATGAGTTACCAAAAACTAGTTCAAAACCTTCTCCAGCTTTTAGGAAGCTTACATCTCGTTGAAGACAAAAGTATAACTTTAACATAAATATAACAAGCAAGTACTGTGTGGCTTAAGGAAAAATAGAACTTTCAATAATTACTAGTGTAGCATAGAAAAATAGTCAACATTGTGAAATGTAGAACTTGAAGCAGACCATGAAACATGGCTGGAATTTGAATAATCAGAGAAAGAAAGATGGCGTTGAGGTAGAAGATAATGGGATACAAGCAAGCATTATGTCCATGTGTTTGTGGGGCCATGAGTAGACTGGAGCCAATGAAATGTTCAAGAAAGGAGATATAGGGGGCGCCTGGGTGGCTCAGTGGATTAAGCCGCTGCCTTAGGCTCAGGTCATGATCTCAGGGTCCTGAGATCGAGTCCCACATCAGGCTCTCTGCTCAGCAGGGGGCCTGCTTCCCTTCCTCTCTCTCTGTGATCTCTTCCCTTCCTCTCTCCTACTGTGATCTCTCTCTGTCAAATAAACAAATAAAATCTTAAAAAAAAAAAAAAGAAAGGAGATATAGGATATTTGGCTTAGAAACCAAGATCTGTGATTAAATTTGCCTCTTGGGAAGACATGATTGTTGTGGACTGTGCCTAATGCTGAGAAACCAGTTTGATGATTATTATATTGAGTAAGTATAATATCACAAAGCCCAAATTCAGATGGTAGGAGAAGTGAAAGAGCTGTTGTGGGACACATTTGCAGTGAAGAGTAAATAGGCTTGCTAATTTATCCAATACTAGGGAAGGTGCCTGGGAATTGTTAAATTTAGCCGCAAGATTTTGAGCCTGAGCATAATGAAACTGTGCCCTTAAAAAGGAATATTAGGAAGTGGGGCTGGCTGGTTGGGGGAAAGATGCTGATTTTGGTTTTGCATATGTTGAGTTTTAGATAATAATGGAGTAATGCAAAAACACAAGTTTCCAGCAGAGAATTAGGAATTAGGAGCTGGCATTTGTTAAGAGAGAACGATGGAGACTTAGACATCATTTACCATAAGGGAAGAGTTACAACTGAATTATTATACTGGAGGGTTGGTAGGTAGGAAAGAGCTCTGGGGGTCAGGAACTAAGCCTAGAGGAGCATCTACATTGGGGAGAATGAGACAGATGAAAATGATGACCTTAAAAGGAGCATAAGTGTGCTTATCAGAGCACCAGAAGCAGGATGGTACAGAGAACAGGAACTAAAATCCCATAATTTTTTAAAATGTGTAATTCCTTCAAGTTATACTGCTCAGGTATCTACAGAAAATCTACTGGGTTTGACTTTTTGAAGATGTGGTTCACCTAAGGGGCTGCTCTTTCCAATAAATTCCAGATGTTTGATTTGAAGGGGAAAAAATAAAATGAGTGGCTGGAGAGGATATAAAGGAAAATAAAAGAGACCTTTCAAGAGTGCAGTAAAGGCAGCACAGTGGGTATCAGCAAGGAGAGTAGGGTCAGCAGTTGGTCCCAAGAGAAGAAAAAGGCATGAGTGGTTAAGGAGTCTTAGAAGGAGTATTTGAGCTTTACCCTTCTTTTACACCTCCAAGATACTACTTCAGTAGGAAGACAAACATATATGTTAACAGTATCCAGATTTGTTCATTATTAGCCTCTGCAAAAGAAAAGCTACCTTGAAACAATATATATCATCATGGCGATAACAATGAATTTTTAATTTTAAGTTACATTTTTTATCATATGTTAGTTATCCTCTCAAAAACTTCATATATACTGCTGGTAGTAGTAGATCTTTTAATGTAAATACTGAAAGAATGGAATAAGTCAAGATTATTTAACCTATATCTAAAATAACCAGAAAAAAAAATGTGTGTAAAGGTCCTGCAATCCCTATTAGTTTGACTTTCTGTAATCCTTTACATAATTAAATCAATAAATATTGTCAAGTTCTGGGGTAGGTGCTGGAAATAAAACTGTGTATGAACTGTCACTTCTCCATAATTAATATGCAAAATATATATATGTACAAACACAGATACAAATAGATACACAAATGATATAATACTTTGTTTAATTAATGCTGCCCACAAATTAAGTCACTGAATTATTGGCAGACTGTTTCATTGGATACATACACTTAATAGAATATTTTTGAAGTAGATGAGTACTTACAGAAGATGTGCCCTTTAAATCCTCTTCGTGTACATTTAAAAAAAAAATTCATTCTTGATATATTTTAAATCTGAGGTAATTGGCAGTTATTTCGAATAAGAAAGGCTCTACACTTAAATCATGCATCATTAGTGTGTAGACTATTTTTTTTTAAATTTTTTTTTTGAACTAATGCACTTGAAATAATAATATACAGTATACGATACTGGAAACTTTCATAAAATTCTATATCTGGGGACGCCTGGGTGGCTCAGTTGGTTAAGCAGCTGCCTTCAGCTCAGGTCATGATCCCAGCGTCCTGGGATCGAGTCCCACATCGGGCTCCTTGCTCGGCGGGGAGCCTGCTTCTCCCTCTGCCTCTGCCTGCCATTCTGTCTGCCTGTGCTTACTCTCTCCCCCTCTCTCTCTCTGATAAATAAATAAAATCTTAAAGAAAAAAAAAAGTATCCTTTAAAAAAAATTCTATATCTGATTCATCTTGACAACATAATTTGGTCTATTTCATCCGGTAGCTAAGTAAATCCTATGCAGTATCAACATAGAATGTACCTAGCAGGATAATAAAGAATGTAATGAACATATCTGATAACCAGGTAATTTTTAGAGCTAGGGATTCTCTTAATACAGGAGGAAAAGAAGTATTACAATGTTGCTAGATACAATCTAAGCAAGAAGAAGAAGAAGCTTAAGAGGCCTCAAGCTTCTGTGAGTCATTTGTGTCCTGATTTAGCCTCTTGTTCTTGCAAGCTGTCAAGTAGAATCGGTAGAGGGCAAAGGAAGTGCGGTGACAAGGTGCCACCGAGAGGAGAACTAATTGGGATGCTGCAAGCCAGCGGCTGCGTGAGGTTCAGGGAGCTGGACCAGCTAATGGAATACTCTGTCTTTAGGGACTGACCATAAAAGTCACAAAATACAATTGGCCATTGATCACACATTCACATCTGTGATTTTAAAGTAAAATTAACTGTGGAAGATAAAAGATAGAGAAGAGAGTAGTCATTATTTCAATTAAACCTGGCAAATTGTTCTCTTGAGTCTAAACCCTTCTCTCTAAAAGATGAACAAAAACAAAATAGGAAAAAGAAAATATTTGTGCAATATCCTGACGGCCAGTATTATTGGAGTAAGTACATTTTTTTCCATATCATTAAAAAGTATAACCTTTTAAAGACTTCTGAGAACTAGGTTAATACTGTCCTCCAATTTTTTTTAGGGTCCTGAGGTTCTCGAAGGGCAAGACTTTTCCAGAGCATCCAGTTAGGACAGTTAAGACAGGAAAAGCAGCAAGCCATGTTTCATGTCAGGTTCATTGCCTGCCCTTCCCCACAGGGGGAATCTTGCTGGCTTTCCTCCTACTGTATGCATTATGGGTGTTCCACAGTGATTGTAAAAATAATCTACAAATGGAGTGACCTTTTTAGAAGATTTAGACAAAAACAAAAAAGGAATGAGTTCTTTAATTACATTTAAATAGCATTTTGTTTTGTTTTTTATTTTTTGTGTTATTATTATTATTATTTTATCCAAGAAGGTCATAATATTAATGCTTCAGGAAGGGGAAAAATAATCAATATGAGTAATTTTTTGAAGAAATTATTTTCATATACTGTTGTATAGAGACTATATTTACATGTATTAATTTCTATAAAAAGAAAATAATTCAAAACATGGAATTATATATGTACAGTGATACTCAATTTAGTATTATAATAATACAATATTGGAAATAAATAAAATAAGTATCAATAATAGGAAAATGGCTAAACTGTGATATACAATAAACCACTAAAAATGAGCTTCAGATGTGCCCCTCTGGACGTACGACATGGTTCTTAGTGATTGAAAACATCCACACATTGCAAATAAAGTCTCAGAAAGTTGAAACAGTTTGTTAAAGCTGAGTGACTCTTGCTTTCTACGTCTGTGCTTTCTTTTCAGTATCCCACATTCCCTGTCTTGCATCATGGTAATGCAATAAAACAGATGTTTAAAGCTGGGGGGGGGGGGCGCTCCACAAAAACTTATTTTCTATATTTTTTTAACTTTTACATAGAATAACTTCTTGGACTTTTGATCCAATAACATTCATTTGCAAAATTACAATATTATTTGGAAAGAGTGATGTGGTTTAAAATACATGCACTTAGTAGGATCCAATTGATCTTTGTTCTAATCCAAATCCAGACACTTGACTGGCTTGAGGAATTGCAGTGAACTTCTTAGGTCTCAGTTAACTCAGCCACAACATAGGTTTTTTAAAATGCCCAGAATAGCAAAACCATGGAGAAATTAAAAAGATCAATGGTTGCCAGGGATAAAGAGTGTGGAGGGATGAATTGTCAGAGCACAGATGATCTTTAGAACAGAGAAACTGCTTTTGCGAAATACTGTAATGATGGATACATGTGATTATAATTTGTGAAAACCAATAGAACGTACAACACCAAGAGTGAATCATAAAGCAAGCTATAGAGGTGATAATGATGGGTTAATACAGGCTATCTATTTTAACAAATATACTATGTTAGTGCAGGATTTTCATAGTGGGGGAGGTTGTGTGAATAGTGGGGAGATATGTAGGAAATCTTTGTATCTGCAGCTCAGTGTTGCTGGGAGTTTATAACTGCTGAAGAAAATAAATTCAATGTAAAGAAATCAGGACAGTATATTACACAGCTTTATACCAGTAAATATAAACCTTAAATAAAATTGATAATTTTCTTAAAAAAACAAAACAAAAACCAGTGCTCCTGTGTAAGCAGACGGTTGTGAATTGACTGAGAGAATGAGGAAGTGCTTTGATAATTATAGAAAACTCCAAAAGTTATAATTTTATTAGCATTGACAATACCCATAGTATTGTCATCTATCTTTTATTATTTAATAAAACAAGAATAACTGTCACAAAAGATATAATGAGATATGTAGCCAAGATTTGAAATGGAGATGGAACCATTACCTACAATTTAGGTAGCTTAAAAAAGGAGGGAAAAGAAAAAAAAAAAAGATGAATTAATTACTGTAGAAATTTTTTAAATTAAATTTTTAGAATCCTATTTTAAGGAATGTATTTATTATAGTTCTGTCGAAGCTGGTAATACTACATGAAATCACAGTGACGTTTGAATTAGTCCCCACAACATACAGATTTGTTACTTTACATGGCAAAAAAGGAGTTAAAATGTCAGAATTAAGATTGCCAAACAGTTGCTTTTGCTATGGGGAGATTATCCTGGATTATCCAGGCAGACCCACTGTAATCACAAGAGTCCTTAAAAGTGGAGGAGGGAAGTGGAGGAGAAACAGAAATGTGGCAACACAGAGGGAGTCAACTCCAAATTGCCTGCCTTGAAGATGGAGAAGGAGGCTAAGAGTTAAGGAATGTGAGCAGCCTCTAGAAACAGGAAAATACCGAGAAGCAGGTGCCCCCTTAGAGCCTCTAGAGGAATGCAGCCCTAATGACACCTTGGTTTTAGGCCAGTGAGATCCACTTCAGACTTAAGACCAAATTAACTGTAATAAGTTTATATTGTCTTAAGCCATTTGGTTTGTGATAAATTGTTACAACCGCAATAGGAAACTAATACTATGCTTAGCCTAACAAGGGAAGATTGTAACATTTTTTAATTGAATTTTTTATAATTTTTTTATTTTTTATTTTTATCATGACAAACTAATCTTGAAGCTTTGAGTGCACAGAAGAGACCTGTTTGTGCAGACTGTATCTGTTGCTGGGGTTTTTATTTATGGAGAAGGAACCATATCCTCATTATGATTAATATAGCATTTATGTTTGGATATGAACCATTATAGTTATATATGGTTGAATAGGAAGTTGTTTAAAGTATCTTTCAAAGTTTCATGTTCAAATGCTGGAGATATATTGTTTCCTTGGAAAAATAGTTTGTTGTGGTGAATGGAAGTAGATGCAATGGTGGTATTTGGTTATAATGACAAAACTATTTAAATGCTTGAAAGAAAAAGAACTAGTAAAGATTTTCATAAACCTTCATAATAAGGATGTAGAAGGAATACTACTTATAATTATTTTGTTGAAAAATATCATATTGGTTTAATGATAGAAGCAAAGGTCTAAATCATTAACATTCTATAATTCTGGTGACTTTATTCTGCCACCCATTGCTGATGACCATTTCAGAATAACAAAATAGCTTTGTTTCAGTCCACTAGTTTTTCCCTTCAGTTTTCTGTTAAGGCACATTTAATGGCCTACAAGTATGGTGTCCAGACATCTTTCTAGAAGTCATTTGATATCTCAAAATTTCAACTGTGGGGAGCTCTAGATTCACAAGGACATCAGTGTTTTAGTGACCTGATAAAAAAATGTTTAGTTGTTGAAAATATAGCTTGATACTTTAATATGGAATTCTCATAACTGTAAAAATATATTCCTATAAAACTTCCACAAAAACATTAGTATTCCTGTAACAGGTCTTGGGAATTTATTGATTTTCCTATTAATTGGGAGTACTGAAGTTGATTATAAATAAAAGTTTGGCTACATTCAGGTATTGGTGTTTTCATAAGTAACTTATTTTATCCTTTCTATAAGTGGGGTATCACTAGTATTTGTCAAGAGTAAATTACAACAATATTCCATACTATTTCTGCTCATCTATTCCATACTATTTCTACTCATCAGCAGCCTGTGAACTTGACCTTACTCAGTTTCTTTGAAAGAATCCCCAGCAAATTCCAGAAAGGGCAAGAGGATACCTTGTGGGGGTGTCTGGGTGGCTCAGTGGGTTAAGCCTGTGCCTTTGGCTCAGGTCATGGTCCCAGGGTCCTGGGATCGAACCCTGCATGGGGCTCTCTGCTAAGCGGGGAGCCTGCTTCCTCCTCTCTCTCTCTGCCTACTTATGATCTCTGTCTGTCAAATAAATAAACAAAATCTTTAAAAAAAAAAAAAAAGGATACCTTGTGTTTTTTTATATACCACTGTAGATTTTTGATGCTCAGTATATACACTTCAGTTTAGAGAAATGCAGCATTCTAATATGTTTATGCTAAGATTCTTATAACTGAAATAATAGTTGTAGCAGCTGTTTGACTCTGTTTCTTTTTTTTTTTTTAAAGATTTTATTTATTTATTTGACAGAGAGAAATCACAAGTAGTCAGAGAGGCAGGCAGAGAGAGAGAGAGAGGGAAGCAGGCTCCCTGCTGAGCAGAGATCCCGATGCGGGACTCGATCCCAGGACCCTGAGATCATGACCTGAGCCGAAT